>NC_091373.1:7697588-7777588 GCF_038502225.1 Cherax quadricarinatus
TATATATATTAAATTAAATTGCGCTTGTTATAATAAGGTTAGGTAAGTTTTCTAAGGTTCTGTTGGTAGAAAATTATTAATTTTTGCATTGCCACAATCCTCAGGAGGTATTTTCCTAAGAATCCAGAATTTCCTTAGGAATAAATGGCCAGGATATTTCCCCTTTCGTGAAGGTTTGCTGACATCTGTGGCTAATTGTATGTCATTGGTGACATTTGTCGACATGTAAATAAGACACAACATGAAGTCTGTGGCATTTATTGAGAAAACGTTTTACAGATCAGGGATTTTATCAGTCCGTCATTGGTGAAGTCTCTGGTAGGCAAAACGTCGTTTTAATAAATGCCATAAACCATATATTGTGGTTTATGGCATTTATTAAATCTAACGACAAGGAATGATTCACTAATGTGGATTACTCTGTTGCTCCGCACCCAGCTAAAAGTAACTAATCATGTGTGTCCAGGTACATCAAATCAGCACATCTTAATGGTGAAAGGAGAAATAAAGCCAAGACTTAAAAATGGGCCCTTGTAAATAGTTGAGATAATCTCAATGCTTTAAAACAAAGTGGACCCTGGCCAGGGCAACATCACACACCAAGCCAACAAGCTAGGGATATAGGAAGCATACATACAAACTCCACTGTGCCGAATAACTGGGATAAAAAGATTACCTTCTAAATATAGCTGTCTGCCTGCCCAGTGTATCAGTCTCCTAAATATAAATGTACAAGTCTTTGCCCTTTGAAGGCTTCACTTGTTTTGAGCAAATATAAGCTCTATCTATTAAACAGTAAGTTTATTGTAAGCAAGGATTTTAGGTTTAGTTTTTATTAAAATTTATATCACACATGCAAACACAAACAAGCATCTCTTATTAGTCCACAGCAAGATTCGAACCTGCAAACTCGGTATCAGAGTACAGAGTACTTTGATGCCGATAGAGATATGTGTGTGTGTGTTAGTTACCATTTTGTCGTGTGTGTGTGTGTGTGTGTGTGTGTGTGTGTGTGTGTGTGTGTGTGTGTGTGTGTGTGTGTGTGGTGTGTGTGTGTGTGTGTGTGGTGTGTGTGTGTGTGTGTGTGTGTGTGTGTGTGTGTGTGTGTGTGTGTGTGTTAGTTACCATTTTGTCGTGTGTGTACTCACCTAATTGTGGTTGCAGGGGTCGAGACTCAGCTCCTGGCCCCGCCTCTTCACTGATCGCTACTAGGTCCTCTCTCTCTCTGCTTCCTGAGCTTTGTCATACCTCTTCTTAAAACTATGTATGGTTCCTGCCTCCACTACTTCACTTGCTAGGCTATTCCACTTGCTGACAACTCTATGACTGAAGAAATACTTCCTAACGTCCCTGTGACTCGTCTGAGTCTTCAGCTTCCAGTTGTGACCCCTTGTCCCTGTGTCCCCTCTCTGGAACATCCTATCTCTGTCCACCTTGTCTATTCCCCGCAGTATCTTGTATGTCGTTATCATGTCTCCCCTGACCCTTCTGTCCTCCAGTGTCGTCAGTCCGATTTCCCTTAACCTTTCCTCGTACGACATTCCCTTGAGCTCTGGGACTAGCCTTGTTGCAAACCTTTGTACTTTCTCTAACTTCTTGACGTGCTTGACCAGGTGTGGGTTCCAGACTGGTGCTGCATACTCCAGTATGGGCCTAACATACACAGTGTACAGTGTCTTGAACGATTCCTTATTAAGGTATCGGAACGCTATTCTCAGGTTTGCCAGGCGCCCGTATGCTGCAGCGGTTATTTGGTTGATGTGTGCCTCCGGTGATGTGCTCGGTGTTAATGGTCACCCCAAGGTCTTTCTCCCTGAGTGAGGTCTGTAGTCTTTGTCCACCTAGCCTATACTCTGTCTGCGGTCTTCTTTGCCCCTCCCCAATCTTCATGACTTTGCATTTGGCTGGATTGAATTCGAGAAGCCAGTTGCTGGACCACATGTCCAGCCTGTCCAGGTATCTTTGCAGTCCTGCCTCATCCTCGTCCGATTTAATTCTTCTCATCAACTTCACGTCATCTGCGAACAGGGACACTTCAGAGTCTATTCCTTCCATCATGTCGTTCACATATATCAAAAATAGCACTGGTCCTAGAACTGACCCCTGTGGGACCCCGCTCGTAACAGGCGTCCACTGTGATACCTCTTCACGTACCATGACTCGTTGCTGCCTCCCTGTCAGGTATTCTCTTATCCATTGCAGTGCCCTTCCTTTTACGTGCGCCTGATCCTCCAGCTTCTGCACTAATCTCTTGTGGGGAACTGTGTCAAAGGCCTTCCTGCAGTCTAGGAAAACGCAATCTACCCACCCCTCTCTCTCGTGCCTTACTTCTTACTTCTGTGTGTGTGTGTGTGTGTGTGTGTGTGTGTGTGTGTGTGTGTGTGTGTGTGTGTGTGGTGTGTGTGTGTGTGTGTGTGTGTGTGTGTGTGTGTGTGTGTGTGTGCGTGTGTGCGTGCGTGCGTGTGTATAATTATAAACAAAATCACTGATTTCTTAATATGCCATTTAGCCTTTTCGATATTGAAGATTTAATTGAATGGACTTTCACGATCTCTTAATCAGATTTTCGAAAAATGGTAAAGGAAATTAAACACTAATGTTTTTTTATATATAAGAGATTTACCTGACCCATTAGACCTGGCCATGTAGGGTCATGTCTGTAGCGCCACACTTGGCGACCTGAGATAAATATTAACCAATCCTGTGACAGGTCAAGGGTAACATGTCATATAGAGTGATATAGTTTGTCAACATTGCTCAAAGTTCTAACAAGGTTTATTAACTATTATTACATTTAGTTTATAAAATAAACCTTTGTTCAGATTATGACCAGCACTGACTTTTAAATTCTATCATAAGCTTTGTTATTCGCTCAACCAATGATCTGCATATAATTTTTTTTTGAAGATTTTGACCAGTCAATGAGAGGATTAAAATCTCTTACATGAATGAACAGAACATTCAACTCCTGGCCAGATATAATGCTATGCTTGTGTTGTTTTGATATTAAATCATACATATTCCTGTCTGCCATTGAGTGAAGGGGAAAGAGAGACAGATAGACAGACGGAGAGGCAGAATGGGTAAGAATATGACTGTCCGATTGACTGTATTTTATTTTTTATTAACACATCGGCCGTTTCCCACCGAGGCAGGGTGGCCCGAAAAAGAAGAAACACTTTAATTATCATTCACTCCATCACTATCTTGCCAGCGTCGTACCGACACTGCAATTATAAAACTGCAACATATCTGCATCCTTCATTCAGAGTGCAGGAACTGTACTTCTCACCTCCAGGACTCAAGTTCGCCTAATTGTGTATCTTGTATATTTGTGTGTCTGTGAGACTAAGAGACGAAGAAACAGTTACAATATAGCAAGACACGCCACTGAAAGGGAGTCAGTGTATCATTGTTTAGTATTTCAGTAACCCTGATACTCGTGCAGTGCACATAGTGGTGTTAAAAGAGGCTTGAATCCTCTCTGGATCCTGTGTGAATGCTCTCTCATTACCCTAAGTGTGTGGGAGGCAGGAGGAAATAATGATAGAGAAAGTGAGAGTTAATGACCTGTAATGGTACATTGAGAGATGTTGAACAGAGGCTGATGGGGTGATGAGAGAGGAGGAATGGCAGAAATGGAGGGGAACAGAGAGGTGGTGCTGATGGAGGAGTGAAGTGAGGAATGGGGGTAATACAGAAAAATGTGAGGAATACTGATGGAGGGAAACATAAATATGTGAATTTCTGAGTTTTGAGGTTTACAAAACGTGAGAGTTTGGAGCTACCCTCCCCTTCTTCGGATCAAACCTAATTGCCCTTCCCTATCCTAGGCGCTGTATGACGCCTACGAATTTATCGCTTCTTAGTGAAAATATTATTATTATTATTATTAAGGTGGTGGTGTGGTATTTCTTGTTAATAGAAATTTCAATCTCTGTGGTGACGCGGTTTTTAAAATGACTCCCTGAGTGAAGCTTTTGGTCTCCCGACCAAGACAGGTCTCCCGCTGACTTACTGGTCCACTCCGTTAATGACAACACCTGATGGCAGTCTTCCCACCCTATTTAATAACAAAGACTCACTAGAGTGTTGGGAATAAAAAACACGATGTGGAAGAAACATTTATTTGGGATTAAAACTTAAAGAGGGTGTTCTACAACGTGTCTTTTCTTTAATACTTTAGTGAGCCTTTTCTTTTTAAATAGGGTGGGAAGGCTGCCATAACGTGTTGGCAATTTATTTTAACGGGGTGGACCTGTAAGCCAACGGAAGGCCTCGATCAATTAAACAAAACCTTCACCATTACGAACCGCATCAGTGGCACATTCGTGTCCTGGGAGTTATCCGTATCTGTCTTTAGCTTTCATCTGTGGCACCTTGTGTCGTGGCTGGCATTTGTTCAGTGCCGGCTTGCAGGTTCCGCAAGCATCTTGACATTCAGGGAAAGTATTGAATTACCCACATTGTGGGCGTAAGAAAAAGTAAGCGTGACTCACTGCGAGGTGTATCCTAGCTCGTTGGTACAGCCGTCTCGCAAGAGAAAGGATTCCAATTCGATCCCCCGGGCGAGCAGAAGTGTTCGACCAATTTCTTCTTGCGCCGATCACCCCTGTTTACCTAGCAGGTGAAGTTAGCAGGTTGCTGTGGCTCGCTTCCTAGGGAAGGAGGCTTATTAACTATAGAGGAAATAATTTGATTTCATTTGTTTTGTTAATTTTGGTTAATTTTTCTTTTTCTAATTATTATTATTATTATTATTATTATTATTATTATTATTATTAGTAGTAGTAGTAGTAGTAGTAGTAGTAGTAGTAGTAGTAGTAGTATTTTCTTTTTCTTCACCCTTGTCGTCGTCGTCGTCGTCGTTAAATGGATCACCATCTGTGTTACAGATCTGATACGTTGCTGCAGTCATAATACTGGTGGCGAGGAAGAATACAGTTGAACTACAGCATAACATTGGATATCCTAGAGATGTTAGGAGTTGTGAACTACAAAGAGTGACACTTCCAGTGTGTAACACAGTGTGGGCTGAAGTGACGCCCTCAGTAACACAGTGTGAGCTGAAGTGATGACCTCAGTGTGAGTGTGAGTTTATTGATTAGTTTATGTGGCCGTGCGTCCATCTGTCCCTCCTAGTGTTAGCACAATAATGTTGGGTCAGTAATCTTCCCTCATAACTATCCTCATGGAATGCAGTTGCATCTGCAGCACTGATGTTGCTACACTAAACTATCCTCATGGAATGCAGTTGCATCTGCAGCACTGATGTTGCTACACTAAACTGTCCTCATGGAATGCAGTTGTATCTCCAGCACTGGCATTGCTACACTAAACTATCCTCATGGAATACAGTTGTATCTCCAGCACTGGCATTGCTACACTAAACTATCCTCATGGAATACAGTTATATCTACAACACTGATGTTGCTACACTAAGCTATCCTCATGGAATACAGTTATATCTACAACACTGATGTTGCTACACTAAACTATCCTCATGGAATACAGTTATATCTACAACACTGATGTTACTACACTAAGCTATCCTCTTGGAATACAGTTATATCTACAACACTGATGTTGCTACACTAAGCTATCCTCGATCCCTTCAAAGAAATCTTAATTCTGGTGATAGATTCTTCATCCAGTAAGTTAAAGCTACCCTTCTCTTTCTCGGATCAGCTCTGATTACCAAACATTTCCTAGACGCTATATAACTCTTATGGTGGTTACGTCTCTCCCGTCAGTATAATATACAGTCTTTGTCGAACACACACACACATATATAAGCGGAACCTGAGTTACCACATTAATTTTATCCTGGATGGTCTTATAGATCAGCGGGAAAAGTCGCAAGACACGAAGTGCTCAATGCTGTCATCAAGAGAGACCTCGCTAAAGCCCGTTACACATCACAAAGGGAATCCAAGCTATGTCGACGTGACGGCAGCCACAAGCGTCCAGATGGAGCCACCATGCTACTGACTCTGCACACAGTAAGCTGATAGTGTCGGACAACACATGAAGCCCTTCAGTGGCAGACAACCGTCCACAACACAGTCAGTCTTAAGGACATGGTTTCAGCTTCAGGGAAACCGAGAAGACCATGAAATACACTTCGTAACACCTTCCTCCCTACAGACTTAGAGACTCAGATCCCAGGCAGTTATTTTATAATTTTATATATAAATTATCTCTTATCCAACAGTCTTCGAGCCTATTGGGGCGGGTTATGATGTGTATTTCATAATATAAATATATAATATAATATATATATATATAATATATATATATATATATATATATATATATATATATATATATATATATATATATATATATATATATATTAAATATCTTGTGGCAAGTGTATATGGTACTGAGATCATATCAAAAGATGAAGATCACAGAGAGGCTGTTAGGTGGTAAGCTGCCGTGGCCGGTGGCGTCCCGAGGTTGGCACTGAGGCTGGCACCGTCGCCGCCATGTCTGGTGCCGGCCCTCTAGTGTTTACCACCATGAGGAGGGGGAGGGGTGAAGGCGACACGCCCACCCCCACTCCCTGTCACCCTCCTTTCTTCCTTCCTGCTGTACTAACAGTGAGATGATATGGTGTTTCTTTTATTGTCATCTCTCCTATATATATATATACGATTTTTATTGACTTGCTCCGCGGTTATGGAGATATCCTCATGTAAATTTACTTTCTCTTTTGTATCAGATTGCCTATCCTGGGAGATTTTAGAAACTCCAGCTATGCTGGAAACCTTTGAAGCTGCCTTGGCTGATGAACCTTTAATGGAATACTTGACGATATCCTCATTGTTGACACCACTGAAGTCTCCCAGCTCAGGCTGACACCACTGAAGTCTCCCAGCTCAGGCTGACACCACTGAAGTCTCCCAGCTCAGGCTGACACCACTGAAGTCTCCCAGCTCAGGCTGACACCACTGAAGTCTCCCAGCTCAGGCTGACACCACTGAAGTCTCCCAGCTCAGGCTGACACCACTGAAGTCTCCCAGCTCAGGCTGACACCACTGAAGTCTCCCAGCTCAGGCTGACACCACTGAAGTCTCCCAGCTCAGGCTGACACCACTGAAGTCTCCCAGCTCAAACTGACAGATTTTCACACTATGTATGTGACCCATCCTGCGTGGACTCGAGCAGGGAAAACATCTACCGTCTGTGATTAAGACTTAGTATGTAGTTGATGGCATTTGTTGAAGAGACGCCTCGTCTCTAGTAGACGCCTCGTCTCTAGTAGACGCCTCGTCTACTAGAGACGAGGCGTCTCTTCAACAAATAACTGACTTTTGTTCGAACTGCGTAGCTGTCATGTAGAATAGTGTAGCAGCACATTGCGGATGTATACCTGGAGTTTACCTGGAGAGAGTTTCGGGGGTCAACGCCCCCGCGGCCCGGTCTGTGACCAGGCCTCCTGGTGGATCAGCGCCTGATCAACCAGGCTGTTGCTGCTGGCTGCACGCAAACCAACGTACGAGCCACAGCCCGGCTGATCAGGAACTGTCTTTAGGTGCTTGTCCAGTGCCAGCTTGAAGACTGCCAGGGGTCTGTTGGTAATCCCCCTTATGTGTGCTGGGAGGCAGTTGAACAGTCTCGGGCCCCTGACACTTATTGTATGGTCTCTTAACGTGCTAGTGACACCCCTGCTTTTCATTGGGGGGATGGTGCATCGTCTGCCAAGTCTTTTGCTTTCGTAGTGAGTGATTTTCGTGTGCAAGTTTGGTACTAGTCCCTCTAGGATTTTCCAGGTGTATATAATCATGTATCTCTCCCTCCTGCGTTCCAGGGAATACAGGTTTAGAAACCTCAAGCGCTCCCAGTAATTGAGGTGTTTTATCTCCGTTATGCGCGCCGTGAAAGTTCTCTGTACATTTTCTAGGTCGGCAATTTCACCTGCCTTGAAAGGTGCTGTTAGAGTGCAGCAATATTCCAGCCTAGATAGAACAAGTGACCTGAAGAGTGTCATCATGGGCTTGGCCTCCCTAGTTTTGAAGGTTCTCATTATCCATCCTGTCATTTTTCTAGCAGATGCGATTGATACAATGTTATGGTCCTTGAAGGTGAGATCCTCCGACATAATCACTCCTAGGTCTTTGACGTTGGTGTTTCGCTCTATTTTGTGGCCAGAATTTGTTTTGTACTCTGATGAAGATTTAATTTCCTCATGTTTACCATATCTGAGTAATTGAAATTTCTCATCGTTGAACTTCATATTGTTTTCTGCAGCCCACTGAAAGATTTGGTTGATGTCCGCCTGGAGCCTTGCAGTGTCTGCAATGGAAGACACTGTCATGCAGATTCGGGTGTCATCTGCAAAGGAAGACACGGTGCTGTGGCTGACATCCTTGTCTATGTCGGATATGAGGATGAGGAACAAGATGGGAGCTAGTACTGTGCCTTGTGGGACAGAGCTTTTCACCGTAGCTGCCTCGGACTTTACTCTGTTGACGACTACTCTCTGTGTTCTGTTAGTGAGGAAATTATAGATCCATCGACCGACTTTTCCTGTTATTCCTTTAGCGCGCATTTTGTGCGCTATTACGCCATGGTCACACTTGTCGAAGGCTTTTGCAAAGTCTGTATATATTACATCTGCATTCTTTTTGTCTTCTAGTGCATTTAGGACCTTGTCGTAGTGATCCAGTAGTTGAGACAGACAGGAGCGACCTGTTCTAAACCCATGTTGCCCTGGGTTGTGTAACTGATGGGTTTCTAGATGGGTGGTGATCTTGCTTCTTAGGACCCTTTCAAAGATTTTTATGATATGGGATGTTAGTGCTATTGGTCTGTAGTTCTTTGCTGTTGCTTTACTGCCCCCTTTGTGGAGTGGGGCTATGTCTGTTGTTTTTAGTAACTGAGGGACGACCCCCGTGTCCATGCTCCCTCTCCATAGGATGGAAAAGGCTCGTGATAGGGGCTTCTTGCAGTTCTTGATGAACACAGAGTTCCATGAGTCTGGCCCTGGGGCAGAGTGCATGGGCATGTCATTTATCGCCTGTTCGAAGTCATTTGGCGTCAGGATAACATCGGATAGGCTTGTGTTAGTCAAATTTTGTGGCTCTCTCATAAAAAATTCATTTTGGTCTTCGACTCTCAGTCTGGTTAGCGGCTTGCTAAAAACTGAGTCATATTGGGACTTGAGTAGCTCACTCATTTCCTTGCTGTCATCTGTGTAGGACCCATCTTGTTTAAGTAGGGGCCCAATACTGGACGTTGTTCTCGATTTTGATTTGGCATAGGAGAAGAAATACTTTGGGTTTCTTTCGATTTCATTTATGGCTTTTAGTTCTTCCCGCGATTCCTGACTCCTAAAGGATTCTTTTAGCTTAAGTTCGATGCTTGCTATTTCTCTGACCAGTGTCTCCCTGCGCATTTCAGATATATTGACCTCTTTTAGCCGCTCTGTTATTCTTTTCCGTCGCCTGTAAAGGGAGCGCCTGTCTCTTTCTATTTTACATCTACTCCTCCTTTTTCTTAGAGGAATAAGCCTTGTGCATACATCGAGTGCCACCGAGTTAATCTGTTCTAGGCATAAGTTTGGGTCTGTGTTGCTTAGTATATCTTCCCAGCTTATATCGGTTAGGACTTGGTTTACTTGGTCCCACTTTATGTTTTTGTTATTGAAGTTGAATTTGGTGAATGCTCCCTCATGACTAGTCTCATTTTGTCGGTCTGGGGCTCCATGCATACATGTCTGAACCTCAATTATGTTGTGATCTGAGTATATTGTTTTTGATATGGTGACATTTCTTATCAGATCATCATTGTTAGTGAAGATGAGGTCTAGTGTATTCTCCAGTCTTGTAGGCTCTATTATTTGCTGGTTTAAATTGAATTTTGTGCAGAGATTTAAAAGCTCGTGTGAGTGTGAGTTTTCATCAGAGCTGCCTCCTGGTGTTATTTCTGCAACAATATTATTTGCTATATTCCTCCATTTTAGGTGCCTTAAGTTGAAATCCCCCAGGAGCAAGATGTTGGGTGCAGGAGCTGGAAGATTTTCCAGACAGTGGTCAATTTTTAACAGCTGTTCCTGGAATTGCTGGGATGTTGCATCCGGAGGCTTGTAGACTACCACAATGACTAGGTTTTGGTTCTCGACCTTTACTGCTAAAACTTCCACTACGTCATTTGAGGCATTAAGCAGTTCTGTGCAAACAAGTGACTCTGCAATGTACAGGCCAACCCCCCCCTTTTGCCTGTTCACTCTGTCACATCTGTATAGGTTGTAACCTGGGATCCATACTTCGTTGTCCAAGTGATCCTTTATGTGGGTCTCAGTGAAAGCCGCGAACATTGCCTTTGCCTCTGCAAGCAGTCCACGGATGAAAGGTATTTTGTTGTTTGTAGCTGGCTTTAGACCCTGTATATTTGCAAAGAAGAATGTTATCGGACTGGTGGTATTGTTGGTACTGGGGGGGGATTTTTTTTCCGGCATTAGTATCTGTATCTGTTGGTTTGGAGTGGAGGCCATCGACTGTGGTTCCACTCCAGGAATGACTGGATTTGGTGTACGATTTCTGCCATTTCCTGCCAGTTTTTTTTTCCTTCCTGGCACTAAAAAACCTCTCCCTCTTGAGTGGCTGTGGCTACCCAGGTTTTCCCCTGGCCTGGATGTTTTGTATCTTTTTGTCCCCTTTAGATGGTATGCCTGGCAATTTAAGTTATAGCACAGTCTTTCCTGTACTGAAGAGGTACACATTTCAGGGTGAAAAAGCTTACAGGAAGGGAGTTTGCATTTTCCTGTTTTCATATGGGCATGGCATTTTCTAGGGTGGTCATAGTTGCATGTCCCATCTGTTTTTCCAGATTTCCCATGCCAGCAGATACCAAGTGCATAGTATGTGCACAGTCTTGGTTTCCGCTTGCCTTGGGTTTCTGTGACTGTATTCCCTGTTGGTGCATGTTTCCCTGTCTTACTTCTATCCTCCCTAGCACCAACAATGGAGCTCCCACCAGTTGTTTTTGGTAATTTATCCTCACTATTGCTATTGGAGTCCTCTTGTTTGCTATTTCCTGCGGTATTTCTAGTTTGCAATATTGGTTTTATCTTATCTTTGACTACACTTGTTTCCCTACTATGGCTCCTGTCCCCTATGAGGTCATTTATATGTATTCCTTCCTGCGTATAATTCCCGACTCCCTGGACAATATCTCCAGCTTCACCATTTCTGTCTCCCAGGACAGTATCTCCAGCTTCACCATTTCTGTCTCCCAGGACAGCACCTCCAGCTTCACCATTACTGTCTCCCAGGACAGTATCTCCAGCTTCACCATTTCTGTCTCCCAGGACAGCACCTCCAGCTTCACCATTTCTGTCTCCCAGGACAGTATCTCCAGCTTCACCATTTCTGTCTCCCAGGACAGCACCTCCAGCTTCACCATTACTGTCTCCCAGGACAGCACCTCCAGCTTCACCATTACTGTCTCCCAGGACAGCACCTCCAGCTTCACCATTACTGTCTCCCAGGACAGCACCTCCAGCTTCACCATTACTGTCTCCCAGGACAGCACTATCAGCCCCACATTTACTGACTACCAGGACATCACCTCCAGCCTTACAGTTTATGACTACATGGCCAGTATCAAGGGCAGTACCATTCAGCCCAGACATTTTATGTTCCCATCTGTTGTAGAAAGCTTCCAGGTTTTCTATGAAAGCAGCTTTGATGTTGTCCTCTTTTAATACCCTTGTGATTTTAGTCCACAGTTTTTCCTCATTTGAGCATACCCAAAAACACTTCTCTGTTTTAATACTGCTTGTAGCTAGTTCTGGGATATCTGCACAAGGGGCGTGACACCAATTTCCACAAAAATGACAATTTATCCATGTGGAAGCCCGTTTGTTTGACTGACCACAGACTACACAGGGCTTCATAATGATTTGAATGGTTGATTTACTGCAATTCTACTAGCAACCTCTTGAAAATTCTATTAATAACCTTAAATGAAGCTCTAGCTATTTGTATTTCTGTTTCTAACTCTTTTTGTATATTGGACAGCTTACCGTCACGTTCCTGATTTTTAATGTTTGTGTTTATAGGGCGCCTACAACCCCATCCGTTTACAGTCTGCTTTATTGTCCAACGAAACTGTTTGAAACCAGTCCCGGGTTCGGACCAGTCAAGGGTTCGGACCAGGCAAGGGTTCGGGCCAGACGATCTGCTCTGATCAGTGGGTCACTTATTTTAAAACATACTGGTCGGTGATTTGAGCTAACACATGAAGGATCTACTGGAAATTATCTACCCGAGTAATATGTGATTTGACTGATACAAAAGTATAACTTGCGTGTTGAAGAGCCGGTGATATCTGGCAGCTCCTACAATGACGAACGGTCACCTCCTTGTTTATCAATCGCTGTATCTGGCTTTTCTCTTTTTTTTTTTTTTTTTTTTTTTTTTCTTTTTTCCGTCTCCACCACAATAAATGCTATATTATCACTATAGTTGACTGGTGCAAATTTTGGAGGAAGGACGCTTTTTCTGTAGTAATAATTGCTTCTCGTTGTGTATATTTCGACTGCTGGTAACTACAGGTTATATGAAATTCACAGTAACGTCTCGTATTTCAAGAAAAAGAAACTAATGAAAGTCACTCCACTCCACTAAGTACCATTATAATACTGGTTAGTTGCTACTACAACACTGTATTCTGCTAATCACTGGTATCACTAGATTATATGCGAGTACACTGGCAAGCCAGGAAGATTATTAAAAAACAGCTGACCTGTGGTAAGTTCTGGCGACTTCTGGCACCTGCCTCTATAGGCTTATCACTTCATTTACAAATTCACCTGTTTTCAAATGACACTTTAGCCTTTATCATCAATATACTAGGGAGCCACTGTAGTATACACTATACACTATGTATACTCAATGTTATCAGGGAGACTTTCCTTCCTCTGACATGTATGTATCTCTAGACTTCCATTCACTCCATTCCTTCCTCCTTTCCGCTCCTTCTCTCCCTCCCTCAATCTCCATCTTTCATAACTCCTCCCCCCCCTTTTTTTTTTTTTTACACAGGGTTTGACAAGGTTAAGGATCCCTAGCTTTATTGACAAGCTATTTACAGGTTAAGGATTCCTAACTTTATTGGCAAGCTAAGAGCTGTTACCTACATCAGCTCATTTGAAAGCATTTTTATTGTTATGAGACATACAAGTAGGAAACAGGATGAAGTTGGAGCCATCTGTGGGCCAGCATTTTCATTTGATCAACTGACTTTATCTCGTTGGCATCATTATGCTGTACGAATGTGTTCCATACTCGAGTCATCCTGGGTATAAAGGATCTCAGATGGAGTGAAGTTCTGGAGAAGGGTACAGCCAGAGTGAAGTTGCTGTTTTCTGCCCGTCTTGTGGCATAAAAGCTTGTTTCACGCTGTCCTCGAAGTGGATCCAAGTGTGGTACTTTGACAATATTGGCCTTGTACATAACAGTAAGGCCACCCACATCCCTCCTATGTTGAAGGCTCTGCTGAAATGACAGATCTATCCAGGATGGGTCCAGGCGAGAGATGAGACGTCTTGCTCTGTTCTCTACTCTGTCAAGCAGTCGCAGATGAGAGGGGGGGCAGGCAAACCAAGAAAGTGGAGCATACTCAAGGTGCGAGCGTACTTGTGCCTCGTACAGAATTTTGCAACCCCTACTGTCAAGTAGATGCGAGATACGGCGAAGTGCTGTAAGCTTCCTGGCTGCCTTGTTTGCAAGATTTACAACATGGTTCTTTATGGTTAGTTTGGAGTCAGATTTCACCCCAAGGATATCAACTTCTTCTCCAGGTGCCAACACCCTCCCATTCATCCTTACTACTGCACCAGCATTACCATCATGGTGCCTAGAGACGATCATCATTTGCGTTTTCTCAGGTGCAAATGTTACTTGCCATCTGTTTCCCCAAGCTGATATAGCTCTCAGCTGGTGATTGATGTAGCTTAGAGCAGCTGGCATTTCTTCTCTTGGATAAGTGAATGTCAGTGTGCAGTCGTCTGCATATGCATGTGATTCTGGGATGAGATAAAGGAGGTCGTTGAAGTAGACATTCCATAACAATGGTCCCAGCACGCTTCCTTTTGGAACACTTGCCCCAATAGGATGTCTTGCTGATTCCGTTCCATTGAGAACTACACTTAGAGATCTACCATGAAGGTAATCACTGAGGAGACATAGCGTAGAGCCTGCAATTCCCAGTGCTTGAAGTTTTGCTAAGAGGCCCTGGTGCCACACCCGGTCGAAAGCGCCAGCAATGTCCAGTGCTACCACACAGCTGACTTTGGATTCATCCAGTGACTGGTGTCACTTAGTGGAGAGGTTTAACAACAGATCAGCAGCAGTTGGTGACCTCAACCAGCACCTTATACAGAGGGACTTTGATGACCTTCTTGCAGTGTTTGACATGAGAAACTTTGTTGATTTCCCTACTCACATCTCTGGCTCCTTCCTTGACCCAGTAGTGAGTGATCTGGCAGAAGGCATAGTCACTTGTTAACCCCTCGGCTATGTTGGATCGTCTGACCACAAGGCTGTTTTTACGACACTTAAGATCCCAACAGAACGAGGTGAGGAGTCCACACGCACAACCTGGCTATGGGAAAGAGGTAATTGGCCAGCCCTTCGCTCTGAGCTTCCCACCACCAATTGGAATGCTCTTCTCCAAGGGGATGTTGACAACCAAGTGAAAGCCTTCACTGGACACATCCTTAATCTACAACAAAAACACATTCCTCACCGGCAATATGTGCCTCTCTCTCTCTCTCTCTCTCTCTCTCTCTCTCTCTCTCTCTCTCTTGACACCTTATTTAACAACTAATTTCTTCTTGCACTTTCCTGTCTTCTTTTCACCTGCTTCTCACGCCCATTTCCTTCCTTTCCGCCATGGCCTCCCTCCCTCCTTCCCGTCCCCTTCCTCACCTGACATCCACCTGCCAAACACTTCTCTCTCCAGTTATTAATAACATGACACTGTTGTAATTACAGCTCGAGGACCCCTTCTGTACTTATTTTTGACTTGGCAAAGCTTCGCCCAAGGTTGTTACTATAGAAATCTGAGGTGTGTGTGTGCTCACCTATTTGTGGTTGCAGGGGTCGATTCACAGCTCCTGTGTTTGCGTGTGTGGGGGGATGATAACGAATCAATAACAATTAAGTTGTCAAGTTGGAACGTTTGAGGGCGAGTAGAACAAACAGTTGAGCTTGGAGAGTAGAGGCTCAGTTGTTGATGAGGCTCTACGCTCAGTGGAAAGATCTTTGCCACAGTCGTTGTTTAAGGCTCGTTTATCAGTCACCCATTGTGACTGGCTTAGTATCGTTGACGTAACCTGTTAAGAGTATGGGCTGATTCCACTCCTGGCAGGAACCGGCGATGCCTCCGCGGACCAAGCCGCCCCCGCGGCCTCGTCATGGACCAGGTATCAGTGGCAACCCATGTCGCAGAATGACGTGGGTTGCCACTGGTAACTTCTGCTTTGCCTCAGAGAATTTTCCCTCCTATCTGTTGCTGTCTTGCAACATTGCATAGCTCCTGACGACGCTCGAGAGTGCGAAAGATCTAGAGCTGAAGATTTCCATCCCCAGGTGGCTTGTTCTGCAATTATGATACATATAGTGAACCATTTCATGGCTCTTGGATCATCGCCCTTAAGACCCGCTCTCAGGGTAGAAGTCAGTGATCTGCGGGTATTCGTACTGGACGTGCCTTAAGCTCAGGAAAAAATATTAAAATTTCCCATGCGTACCATAATATTTGTTTTATAATGATATCTGTTTTAATAGTAAATTATTGGTGTCCCTCCGGTGTAATCCTGACTACAAGATGCTTGTTATATCCCAGTGCTGATTCCTCCTACTCTTCCTGTTTGATGAGTGGTGATGTGTGTGTGTGATATCACAGTGATACCTCTTACCTCTCCTAGTTGATGATGATTGATGGTTGTATGTGTGTGTGTGTGTGTGTGTGTGTGTGTGTGTGTGTGTTATATCAGTGATACCTCTTACCTCTCCTGGTTGATGATGATTGATAGTGTGTGTGTGTTATATCAGCGATACCTCTTACCTCTCCTCATCCTCTGGTTGACGATGAGTAATGGTGTGCATTATATCAGTGATACGTCTTCTCCTCCTCCTCCTCCTCCTGGTTGATTGTGTGTGTGTGTGTGTGTGTGTGTGTGTGTGTGTGTGAGTGATATCACTGTGATACCTCTTACCTCACACTCTGGTTGATGATGATTGATTGTGTGTGTGTTGTACCTCAGCAGTACCCATCCTCCTCCTCCTCCTCCTGGTTGATGAGTGATGGTGAGTGAAACAAACATGATCTTCCTGCTCTGCATCCATATTCACTTGTTTTTACGTCATATTTTTCCCACAAAATAAAGCAAGCTTTATCATCCTTTCCACGACTTTCATGATGTGTGGTGTTGTGTGCCATGACTCTCCTTCCATTGGTCCTTTTCGCTTCTTTACATGTATTCATTTCCAAGAATCAGGCCCAGGTGCTGCTTGCTTGGGTATGCTGTCTTATTTTTTTGAATTCCGAAGGGATTTGTGCTACGGTCAGATATATAGTTAGATGGATGGGCAGAGTTTGAGAAGAAATTATGTCTTCATTTCTCTCGGTGTCGCTTGAATTACTGAACGCTGATTCGTACCGTTGTTTTAGGATTTCGCTCATTTCGTTGTTGTCATCTGTATATGAATTCCCTTTGAGTGGTGGACCAATACCGAGAGAAGTCTTTAAAACAGTGTCTAGGATCTTTCCTAATTTCCTGAGTAGTTTTTTGTTTCATTGGTGTTTCTTCTGTCTAGTGTGAGTGCTTTCGTGAATGCTCCATGTGTGTAATTTCTCACTAGAAATTTTGTTGTTATTTGCCATTAAAGCCGCATCAGAAATTTTTTTCGCGTTTCTCCTGACAAACAAAATACCACTACCACCACTTGTACGATACTGGTTGTCTCCATGACATTATTCGCTTTTAGTTGGCCTCCTATTTTAGGAATTATAGTGAATGAGCAATTACCAGAGTTGTAGAGTTGTGTATAAACGAGGTGTAAAAAAAATAATGACGTGAGAAGATGCAGGCGTGTTTAGTGTTACGTGGCTGTGAAGGTGTTGCTGGTGTGGGAATCAAGGGCGAGAATGTAAATACGTGCAGTACTTAGTGTTGAATAATAATAATAATTTCTGTTTCTACAGGTTCATGATAAAACTTATACAGACCATAGCTGACATCAGTGACATACTATATGGAAAGCTCCTGGTTATGTATGAGAGGCCGCCACAGTCTATGGATTACCCAAATAATACGCACTCCCTCTCCCCCCCCCTAAAAAAATATTTTACAAGTTTTTCTAAAATCATGTTTTATTTTGCACCAGCACTAACCAAACAACGGAACCTATCCTTTCTAAAATTTATGTAAGATATATAAAATAACTGAATCGAGTTTGCCTTTGACATAAGAGCTGTTTTTTTTGGTACAGGAGCTTTTTTTTTTTTGGTAGAGCTGTTTTTTTTGGTACAGGAGTTGTTTTCTTGGTACAGTAGCTGTTTTTTTGGTACAGGAGTTGTTTTCTTGGTACAAGAACTAATTTCTTGGTAACTACCCTGTGTGAGCACACAACTGTGGAATCGTTTGTGTTACATGAAGCGCGCAATAACCTGTTGATCAAATGATTCTGTAACTTGTAACATTGCCTTGCAGCCAGACGAGCCTGGCCCATGGCCGGGCTCCGGGAGTAGAAAGACTCTCAAAACTTATCAAAGGTAATAACATCGTTACCTCTATACCGCACACTGTCCTACTCCTGAGCCCCTAACACACCTCTTATTATCTTCCTTCTATTACACTCAAAATTTCCCTCCCCTCCCTCCATCTCCCTCCTTCCCTTTCATGCGCACCATATGAAGGCCGCCACCCCGTCTCCAGCAACCTTCGGTACCACCCCCACCTCCCCTCACAGCTTCTTATTCTCTCCCCACCTCCCCTCACTACCTGCCCTCCTAACACTGGTCTTCACCCAGTGCTCCGTGGAATGCCACAGCAGGCAGGGAGCACACGCTACATCACAGAAAAACACATAAAAGTAATAAAAATAATAATTTTATGTCAGCATGATGCAGTGTTTGTACAGAGTTAGGTGATATTTAGTTGTGCATGCATAGTAATGCAGAGCATGTATAGTAAAACGACTCACTACTAGCTGCGAGTTCAATCCCCACCCGTACCGCGGTTTATGTATGGTAAAAGACTGTCTTTGTCCGGGCCGCGGGAGCAATGATCCCCAGATAGATAACAGAACTGCTAGTGAAGTCAGCAAAAATAATAGACTTGTCTCACGAGACAACGTTGAGTCTACTCTCTCTGGGTTACCTGGAGGTTACCTGGAGGTTATTCCGGGGATCAACGCCCCCGCGGCCCGGTCCATGACCAGGCCTCCCGATGGATCAGGGCCTGATCAACTAGGCTGTTACTGCTGGCCGCACGCAGTCCGACGTACGAGCCACAGCCCGGCTGATCCGGCACCGACTTTAGGTATCTGTCCAGCTCTCTCTTGAAGGCAGCCAGGGGTTTATTGGCAATTCCCCTAATGCTTGATGGGAGGCTGTTGAACAGTTTTGGGCCCCTGACACTTATGGTGTTTTCTCTTAGTGTACCAATGGCGCCCCTACTTTTTATTGGCGGCATTTTACATCGCCTGCCCAGTCTTTTACTTTCATAGGGAGTGATTTCTGTGTGCAGATTTGGGACCATTCCTTCCAAGATTTTCCAAGTGTAGATTATGATATATCTCTCCCTCCTGCGTTCCAACGAGTACAAGTCAAGTGCTTCCAAGCGTTCCCAGTAGTTAAGGTGCTTGACAGAACTTATACATGCAGTAAAGGATCTCTGTACACTCTCTAGATCTGCGATTTCACCTGCTTTGAATGGTTTTCCTCGGTTAGTTTAGATTAACGTAATACTTGCGTATACATTCTTGTTATATTTAGAGGGGGGGGGGGGCGCTAAATCAGTAAGGATCATACAGCACCAGGTTTAGTTCAAGGAAGGGGAGAACATATTTAATTCTTCGGATCAAGGGTCCCACACGAACATGAAGTGTACACCTTTGATGAGTTTCGAGAGTCTTCCTATTCCCGGAGCCCGGCCACGGGCCAGACTTGTCTGGTGTAGTTGGAACTGTGTTGTTTTATTGAGTGTAAGTGTTGCACGGTGTCACTGAATGGAAGGATTTATAACGTTGCTGCGTGCTGAACGACCTTTCACGTCCACCTCTGTAAATTCCACAATCCGCCCTTTCGACGTTGTTCTGCCGCTCCCTGCTCACCACACCCTCTTCTCTACATTGGACTGAAGAAGCCACTGGCTGGCGAAACGTGTCCAGAATAAAGATACCCAAATGTTGCGCAAGTGTCTCATTTATCAACCTGTTGGGTTTCTTAACCATTTATTCCCACTCTCCTTGGAGGCCCAACGTTCTTTTGTGCCCCCCCCCCCACATACACACACAAAGTTCTCATCCTTCCCATCTTTATGTTCATTCTTTCCTACTTTATTTCCGATTCAGTTTTCGGGTTAATTTCACCTATTTTTTTTTATACCTTCCCTCTCCAGCATTTATAAAAGTGTGTATTAGCAGTGTGGCCTTTGTTGTTCTTGACATTTAACACAGTTCACCTTAACATTTTCTTAATCTAAACTGATCAGTTTTTTACACTAATGGTTATTTATGCAGTCGAGGAAATATCTTCTTCAGGCTTTATGACGACGTTTCAGTTCCACGTCTGACCGAAACGTTGTCATAAGTTTCTCCCATGTACGGGTTCATT
The DNA here is from genome assembly GCF_038502225.1 of Cherax quadricarinatus. Lineage (NCBI taxonomy): Eukaryota > Metazoa > Arthropoda > Malacostraca > Decapoda > Parastacidae > Cherax > Cherax quadricarinatus. The sequence goes on from NC_091373.1 coordinate 7,717,446, forward strand.
GTGTATTATTCCATTCACGGTATTGTGCATATGTAGTCTCCAGTTAACTTACTCGTACGATAATGGAAAGATATTTCTTACTTATATATTAGAAGACTGTGGGCGTGTGCACCAGTGTACTTTATGGTGTGAGAGAGAGAGAGAGAGAGAGGGGGGGGGAGGCTACGTTTTCTTATCAGCCTGCTTTACGTTGTAGTGTAGTGACGTCATGTTCACAACAATGTCATTATCAATGTCATTATCAACTGACAGGCATTGTAAAATAACATAGCTTTTTTTCCCCCCATCTAACCTTCATATTGGAGAGGAATCATTCTCCAAAATTTTAATTCCAAGCTGTACCTGGAGGTTACCTGGAGGTTATTCCGGGGATCAACGCCCCCGCGGCCCGGTCCATGACCAGGCCTCCCGATGGATCAGGGCCTGATCAACTAGGCTGTTACTGCTGGCCGCACGCAGTCCAACGTACGAGCCACAGCCCGGCTGATCCGGCACTGACTTTAGGTATCTGTCCAGTTCTCTCTTGAAGGCAGCCAGGGGCTTATTGGCAATTCCCCTAATGCTTGATGGGAGGCTGTTGAACAGTTTTGGGCCCCGGACACTTATGGTGTTTTCTCTTAGTGTACCAATGGCGCCCCTACTTTTTATTGGGGGCATTTTGCATCGCCTGCCCAGTCTTTTACTTTCGTAGGGAGTGATTTCTGTGTGCAGATTTGGGACCATTCCTTCCAAGATTTTCCAAGTGTAGATTATGATATATCTCTCCCTCCTGAGTTCCAACGAGTACAAGTCAAGTGCTTCCAAGCGTTCCCAGTAGTTAAGGTGCTTGACAGAACTTATACGTGCAGTAAGATAGTTGTGAATATTTCAAGCCAGGATAGTGTGACTATTCTTTAAAGGGGAAATGGGTTAGTTTGATTACTTTGTTGTTAAGACGTATCTGTTGTCTGCTTTAGGTTAGGTCAAGTTTGTCAGGAAACAGGACGCGTGTCTCGTGACTCTGGTCTTAGTCATATGATGACCCGCCGCTGGAGGTTTTGCTCATCTGACCGAGACCTTCCACTGGCTTACCAATCCACTCCTTTAAAAATTAAGGCTATAATTACAACATATAATCATTATATATATATATATATATATATATATATATATATATATATATATATATATATATATATATATATATATATATATATATATATATATATAAGTGTGTGTGTGTGTGTGTGTGTGTGTGTAGCAGTAATGGTATGGTATTCAATAGCGACAAGTTGAGGAATCAGACAAATGTTCAACACCTGGGTGTCATTAATTAAAATCAAGATACACAGGTGCTGCACATGTGCTTTAATCACCACCATGTGTATGTATCTGCATTTTTTCGGCACAGGTGACGTGCATGACGAGTATCGTGGAGAGTCATCAGGTGGAGCACACTCATCACTTTCTGACGAGAACAATTCTTAAAATATACCCAAGGTTTTCAAGACCTCGTAACCTTTCTTTCCTCTCTCTCTCTCTCATCCTATTTACTCGTAACCTTTTTCACTGCTCTATCCGATCCCTCCACCCCTCCTCCATCCGTCCCTTCCACATTCTTGTTATCGATCTTATAGCCTAACACAGAGTAATGTGGAGTGGCTGGAATCTTGTGTCAAGGGAAGCTCCAGGAAGAGTTATCCAGACACTGTAATGTGTTCTTGGAAACACACACACACACACACACACACACACACACACACACACACACACACACACACACACACACACACACACACACACACACACACACACACACCACTAGCCAAAACATCTTGCAAAGTTTCCTTTCGTAAGTGTGAGTTATTGGTAATAGTTCTGGCTATGATACTGTGACATTAATTCTTCCAGGGCGTTATCATAACTTTCATGTTACCTCACTATATTAAGTCATATTAACCATAGTATTACGTTCATGATATTTAAGGCTCTATTACATCTTGCGGTATAATGTGCATTATATATTAGCAGCAGCGTAGTTTTCATTAAGATACAGGTAATATTTTGATTGTATCTTGTTTAAAATATGTTTAATAATGTTGGGGATGTAATTTAAGAAGCTCGTTGACCCCAGAATCCGAAACCCGGGGAATTTCGTCTTTGTGTGTGGTGGGAACGAAGGAATTTTCATTTTGGGTTGAATTAATGATTAGAGGCAGGAGAGAGAGTGGTGACCATCCATTGTCTGGAGGGAATCACAGGCTGCATAAGTATGTGTCTGTGTTTGTGTGCTGTCACGACTCTTCCCTAGACTGAGATGGCTAGTTTCTACCCTCTTAGTAGATAAACACATAAGGACAACAAACATTCCAGTAGATGTAGTGACCCATACTGAACAACTGCAACCTTCACTCAACCACAACCTCCTCACTTAACTCTGTCCTCCCACACTCAGCCTCCTCCTCCTCCTCCTCAGCACTGTCTTGTTACCCACAACCATTACAATGTAAGCTTGCTTTAAATGTTTCCATAGCTCATGTGAGTGTGGGTGGGGGTGTGGGAGGAGGCCAAGTGATGCTAGTGTGTTTGTGATGTACTGGGTGTGTAATGTACCGGGTGTGTGATGTACTGGGTGTATATTGATGTATTGTGTGCTGCTGGGTGGAACCTCTGTCATACATGGACCCAGTATTATGGTAGTAAGAGATAATACTCGGTTTGTAACATAAGCCACATATTGTGTCTTAGTAACATACTTGACGGTACATCCGTTATTGATTGACAGCAGTCAGCCTTTCGTTTGGAAATATTCTTGCTTTTTTTTTTTCATCCTTATCAGAGACGACAGTCGTAGTTTAGTCACTGTGGAACAAAGATGTCGGCAGAGAGAAAGGAAAGGAGGTATAAATTATTAGGGCGTAGGAGTGAATGGAGGTGGAGTGGATCAGGTTGGCTGGGCGGGCAGACTTGAGGTGCATAGGTGCGACTGGAGAAGGGAAGAAATGGCAGGGTGTCGCACATGAGGGAGGCAGTGTGTGTACTCACCTAGTTGAGGTTGCAAGGGTCGAGTCCAAGCTCCTGGCCCCGCCTCTTCACTGGTCGCTAGTAGGTCACTCTCCCTGAACCGTAAGCTTTATCATACCTCTGCTTAAAGCTATGTATGGATCCTGCCTCCATACATGTGTGTGTGTGTGTACTCACCTAGTTGTACTCACCTAGTTGAGATTGCGGGGGTCGAGTCCGAGCTCCTGGCCCCGCCTCTTCACTGATCGCTACTAGGTCACTCTCCCTGACCCGTGAGCTTTATCATACCTCTGCTTAAAGCTATGTATGTGTGTGTGTGTTAGTCATTATTAATGGTATACAATACCGACAACTTGATGAGTAAGACGTACAACAGTTAGGTATGTTTATTTTGAGAATGTTTCGCCTGTTTAGAAAGGTTTCCAGGTGAATACTTAGGCAACTTAAGTGCTAGAGACGGCAGAAACAGTGGAGAAATGAGATGATCAGTCCCGTAACCTTCAATTAGTAATTTTGAGTTGGTCAGTCCCTCAGCCTTGATAAATATTCCGCTGTACTGACGATGGCCAGGATGTTGTGCCAACGTTGGACTGCCAGCCACAAGTATAAACATCCTCACTGACCTGCCTCTCGTACAGGAGTCCTGATCTGAGACGTGCCGTGGGGGCGATGATCCCGGAAACAGTCAACAAGTAGTCACCGGATAAAGGGGCATGGCTGTCGTGTTACGCTTGAGGAAAGGAAGAAGAGCGTGGGGAAGTGTGTGGGTATGAAGTGGTTGTGTTGTTGAAGAGGGGCATTAGGGGGAGGAGGGTAAATGCAGCTGAATGACGCGTACTGCTTTCCCCCCCCCCTCTTCCTATTGTCGTTTTTCCCCCTCTATCCCCTCCTTCACACCTGGTGTTGCTGGGAGTAGTGGGCTACTGTTGAAGCTGTGTTTCCTCCCATTCTCTCTCTCTCTCTCTCTCTCTCTCTCTCCCAGTATTTCATGTGGCTTTTGCTCTGGCTTTAGCATGATAGAAAAATAACATTTCGCCTTTGTTTATTTTTAAATTTCATTCATTTTTTCAACCCCGTCTCTCGTGTACTCTGATGCGTCCAATTTTAGTTCACTATTTTCAGATAAGTAGTGTTACTTTTTCTTCTTGGGAAAGTCAGGGTCCTTCGTGAAGTTCTGTATTGTTCGTCTTCGCCTCGTAGGGAAGCGCCCCTCTCTTACTAACCTGCATCTTCTTTTCTGATTTTTCTTAATGATATGTGTCTGGAGCAAACTTACAGTGCCACTGAGCTTAGTGACTCTCTGAGGACGCTGCCCTCAGTGTCACCAGCGCTGCCTTCAGTGTCACCAGCGCTGCCCTCAGTGTCACCAGCGCTGCCCTTTGTGTCACCAGCGCTGCCTTCAGTGTCACAAGTGCTGCCCTCAGTGTCACCAGCGCTGCCCTCAGTGTCACCAGCGCTGCCGCCAACTCCACTACTACCTCCACATCCTCCTCCTCGACTTCCTCTTCATCTTCCTCCTCCTCTTCCCCCTCTTCCTCCATTGCCAGCGTCTCTTACTCAATTAAGACATTTACGCTTCTAATTCTGGTTTGTTTAAGACGAGTGTAGAGTGTGGGGGCAGGGTAAGTATTGTGTGGGGGCAGGGTAAGTAGGTGTAGTGTGGGGAAGAGGGACAAGTGTAGTGTGGGGAAGAGGGACAAGTGTAATGTGGGGAAGACGGACAAGTGTAATGTGGGGAAGAGGGACAAGTGTAGTGTGGGGAAGAGGGACAAGTGTAGTGTGGGGAAGAGGGACAAGTGTAGTGTGGGGAAGGGGGGAAAGTGTAGTGTAGGGAAGACGGACAAGTGTAATGTGGGGAAGAGGGACAAGTGTAATGTGGGGAAGAGGGACAAGTGTTGTATGGGGAAGGGGGGCAAGTGTAGTGTGGGGAAGGGGGACAAGTGTAGTGTGGGGAAGAGGGACAAGTGTAGTGTGGGGAAGGGGGGCAAGTGTAGTGTGGGGAAGGGGGGCAAGTGTAGTGTGGGGAAGGGGGACAAGTGTAGTGTGGGGAAGAGGGACAAGTGTAGTGTGGGGCAGGGGGGCAAGTGTAGTGTGGGGAAGAGGGACAAGTTTAGTGTGGGGAAGGGAGGGGCAAGTGTAGTGTGGGGAAGGGAGGGGCAAGTGTAGTGTGGGGAAGAGGGGAAGTAGACTTCTGTCTTGACTCCACTTGGACCATTTGACGTCACCAGGGGCAAGAGAGAAAAGTAACCTCACCAGGGGCAAGGGGTAGACAACGTGACGTCATTAGGGTCGAGGAAGGTCACGTGACGTTGTCGAGGGCAAGGGGAGGGCTGCCATGTGACGTCACTAGGCACACATAAATTCTCTTAATTAACCACAGCTGCCATTAATCAGCTGGCTTACTGATCAGCGGTTGCAGCTGTCATAACACAGCAGTTACTGCCTTCCACTGTCTCTGATGACAACACCACCACAGCCACTCAACACCACCACCAACAACAACTATCAACAACACCAACGACAACCACTATCATCACCACCGCCACCATCAACAGCAACAACAACAATATCATCACCAACACCATTACCAACAGCAATATCATCACCACCACTAACAACAGCAACAATATCGCCACCACCAACAATATCACGACCACCATCAACAACAACAATAATATCACCAACATCCCACCACCATCACCACCAACAATCACTGAATTTCGTAAAGTTCTCACACTTTCTTTAGAGTGAAATGAAATGGTGGTTAGAGAGATGAAAAAACATTTAGATAAAATCAGGTAAGAGAGAGAGAGAGAGAGAGCAAAGAGTCATTAATGGAATTGAAAGAACCCGAAATAACTTTTTATTGTATGCGAAAATCAGGGTAAAAATCTCCTTCCCTTCTTAAAGAAGATGAAACTTGAACTGATGATAACGAATGAGAGAGAGAGAGAGAGAGACTGAAGTAACTGTGTTCAGTGACCCGTTAATGTGATTGTTCAGTGACCCGTTAATGTGATTGTTCAGTGACCCGTTAATGTGATTGTTCAATGACCCGTTAATGTGATTGTTCAGTGACCCGTTAATATGATTGTTCAGTGACCCGTTAATATTATTCTTCAGTGAACTGTTAATATGATTGTGTTCTTGTGTTCAGTGACCCGTTAATGTGATTGTTCAGTGACCCGTTAATGTGATTGTTCAGTGACCCGTTAATATGATTGTTCAGTGACCCGTTAATATTATTCTTCAGTGAACTGTTAATATGATTGTGTTCTTGTGTTCAGTGACCCGTTAATATTCTTCAGCGACCTGTTAATATGTTCAGTGACCCGTTAATATGATTGTTCAGTAACCCGTTAATATGTTTAGCGACCCGTTGATATGATAGTTCAGTGACCCGTTAATATGATAGTTCAGTGACCCGTTAATATGATAGTTCAGTGACCCGTTAATATGATAGTTCAGTGACCCGTTAATATGATTGTTTAGTGACCCGTTAATATGATTGTTTAGTGACCCGTTAATATGATTGTTTAGTGACCCGTTAATATGATTGTTTAGTGACCCGGCCCGGCCTTGTCTTGTCGAGCTCTGTATTCATCATAGCGTTAAGAATATATTGCTATGCTGTCTAGTATGGGCCAGTAGGCCTGCTGCAGTGTTCCTCTTATCTTATGTTGAAAATGGTATAAAATAGCGCCAAGCTGAAGATTGAGAGACATGTGCAACAGTTGGGTATCTTTATTGATGAAACATTTCGCCTACACAGTAGACTTCTTCAGTCAAATACAGAGGCAGCAGTTGTAGTGAAATGAAGATGTTGTAATCAGTCTATTAACTTGGACTTACGTTCTTAAATGCTGTGGAGACGGATTCTTGAAGAGTGTGTTTATCTTTCTATCCACATACTTTACATTGTCTTTCCTCTCTTGGAGTTGCTACACCAACCTACCATGCATAGTGTTGGAGAATGTGTTTATCTTCCTCTCCAAACACTTGACACTGACTTCTCTTGGAGTTGCTACACCAACCTGCCACTTACACAGGTAACCTAAAGGAATCGTGGCCACCATCGTTACTTCTCTTCTGTCTCCACCTTTATTATCTTTTAAAACCACATTAAATAGTGAGAGAGCTCATGAATTGGCTGAAGCACCACCACAACATAATAAGGTTTGAAGAATATTATAGAAAATTGCAAATGCACTTTCTAAAGGTTGATGAGACACTTATTTGAGAAAAGTGAATCTATATAGCTGTTCCTCTACAGATCACTTATCCTGTAGAATGTGCATTTGCAGTTTTCTATAATACTGCTCAGAATTTATTGTCTTTTATTGTGCTGTGTTGATGTTGCAGCCAGTTCACGAGCTCTCTCATTCCCTGTACATGAATGGTATATAATACCGACAAGATGAAAAATTAGACACATGTGCAACATCTGGGTATTTTTATTTGTAGACGTTTCGCCATCTAGTGGTTTTATCAGTATAATACCAGGACATAATGTGAACAAAGTAGAACTATATACAGAAGATGAGGTAATCAGTCCCTCGGTCTTGGAGTTTTTGACGAGCACCGTAGTCTTGAGCAATCTGTTCATATACCCGGGTTATCCACACGCTCTTGTAAATATTTTGTCAGGATCTGACTTTGAAAACAATCATCAGCACCTGAGGGAGACGGGCCACAAGATCCTCCTGGTCTCTCACACGATTCACGCTGGGGCAGGCATAAGGTAAGAGGTCGTACCGTTATTTCTGACCGCTCGCTCGTAAATACCCCCTCCTCATCTCTGCCTCCCTCCCACACTCTAACACTGCCAGACTGAGCCCCCCCTCCCTCCCTTCCTGATCCCTCATCCCACACCCTCTTAACCCTCGACGCAGCCAGTCTGAACCCCCTTCCTCTATCCCGCCCCCCCACGCAGCTGGAATGATGACTATATCACGATTTTTGGGGTTGTCGATTTGTGTAGCTTTTTGGCTAGTAATTTGTAATGATATACATATATTACTAACTAGTTAATAGTCCAGTTCGGACTGAAACGTCCTCATGTTTCGGTCTTCCGTGTGCGGGTTATTTGTATGTAAATCCAGTCACGATATTGTGCCTTTTTGTTCTTTGTGTAAGACGGTATTTGCCTCTGAGGTTATGTTAATGGAGACTGAGCAGTGACTCACAACATCCCCAGTCAGCAGCAGATCAACTGAGCACGGAGGGAAAGAAAAAATATGTGAGTGCACTTTACAGATTGCAAAATAGTACTAGTCATGCCCACCACTTGTTATTCCAGTAGTTTGTGCAAGGTGGCACCCCTCACCTCCACCAGTTTACTCAGTATACACAATATTGTAAAAATGAATTACATGGGTTATTACAACAGAGGGTTTAGATATTATCTTAAATATAGGCAGTAAAAGTGAAACCCCCCACTGTGATAATAACAGACTAACAGTAAATATTAACATATAAAACGCCATGTAAAGATATACTGTACACAGAAAGAGATGTTGTATCCCTGGACGCTGCTGTGTTTTTGTTGGGTGAAGGATCACCCATCACCTCTTTGACGTGACCTGTTAATTGTTTACTACGTAAACCAGTAAGCCAGCCGGAGGCCTCAGTCGCATGTCCAAAAGTGAGTCATAAGACCCTCGTCAGCAAATACTTTCCAGTTTCTCCTCACAAAATATCGTAGATAAGTGAAAGAAAAAATTGACAGGTTTCTGGAGTTTATCTGGAGAGAGTTCCGGGGGTCAACGCCCCCGCGGCCCGGTCTGTGACCAGGCCTCCTTAGGTCAGTGTCCCAGGATGCGACCCACACCAGTCGACTAACACCCAGGTACCCATTTTACTGATGGGGAACATAGACAACAGGTGGAAAGAAACACGTCCAATGTTTCTACTCTGGCTGGGAATCGAACCCAGGCCCTCACCGTGTGAAGCGAGAGCGTTAACCACCAGGCCACCAGAGCCTGATTTCTTATTATGATGTGTCTTTTTGTGGAGATTGTTCTCTAACTTGTATAATTTGTAAAGTTTGTTCTGCAACCTGCGTCTTTTGTAAAGTTTGTTCTGCAACCTGCGTCTTTTGTAAAGCTTGTTCTACAACCTGCGTCTTTTGTAAAGCTTGTTCTATAACCTGCGTCTTTTGTAAAGCTTGTTCTATAACCTGCGTCTTTTGTAAAGTTTGTTCTACAACCTGCGTCTTTTGTAAAGTTTGTTCTGCAACCTGCGTCTTTTGTAAAGCTTGTTCTATAACCTGCGTCTTTTGTAAAGCTTGTTCTATAACCTGCGTCTTTTGTAAAGCTTGTTCTGCAACCTGCGTCTTTTGTAAAGCTTGTTCTATAACCTGCGTCTTTTGTAAAGCTTGTTCTGCAACCTGCGTCTTTTGTAAAGCTTGTTCTACAACCTGCGTCTTTTGTAAAGCTTGTTCTACAACCTGCGTCTTTTGTAAAGCTTGTTCTGCAACCTGGGTCTTTTGTAAAGCTTGTTTTACAACCTGCGTCTTTTATAAAGTTTGTTCTGCAACCTGCGTCTTTTGTAAAGCTTGTTTTACAACCTGCGTCTTTTGTAAAGCTTGTTTTACAACCTGCGTCTTTTGTAAAGCTTGTTCTGCAACCTGGGTCTTTGGTAAAGCTTGTTCTACAACCTGCGTCTTTTGTAAAGCTTGTTCTACAACCTGCGTCTTTTGTAAAGCTTGTTCTGCAACCTGGGTCTTTTGTAAAGCTTGTTCTACAACCTGCGTCTTTTGTAAAGCTTGTTCTACAACCTGGGTCTTTGGTAAAGCTTGTTCTGCAACCTGCGTCTTTTGTAAAGTTTGTTCTGCAACCTGCGTCTTGTGTAAAGCTTGTTCTACAACCTGCGTCTTTTGTAAAGCTTGTTCTGCAACCTGCGTCTTTTGTAAAGTTTGTTCTGCAACCTGCGTCTTTTGTAAAGCTTGTTCTGCAACCTGGGTCTTTTGTAAAGCTTGTTCTGCAACCTGGGTCTTTTGTAAAGCTTGTTCTGCAACCTGCGTCTTTTGTAAAGCTTGTTCTGCAACCTGCGTCTTTTGTAAAGCTTGTTCTACAACCTGGGTCTTTGGTAAAGCTTGTTCTGCAACCTGCGTCTTTTCTAAAGCTTGTTCTGCAACCTGCGTCTTTTGTAAAGCTTGTTCTGCAACCTGCGTCTTTTGTAAAGCTTGTTCTGCAACCTGCGTCTTTTGTAAAGCTTGTTCTGCAACCTGGGTCTTTGGTAAAGCTTGTTCTACAACCTGGGTCTTTGGTAAAGCTTGTTCTGCAACCTGCGTCTTGTGTAAAGCTTGTTCTACAACCTGCGTCTTTTGTAAAGCTTGTTCTGCAACCTGCGTCTTTTGTAAAGCTTGTTCTGCAACCTGGGTCTTTGGTAAAGCTTGTTCTACAACCTGCGTCTTTTGTAAAGCTTGTTCTGCAACCTGCGTCTTTTGTAAAGCTTGTTCTGCAACCTGCGTCTTTTGTAAAGCTTGTTCTGCAACCTGCGTCTTTTGTAAAGCTTGTTCTGCAACCTGCGTCTTTTGTAAAGCTTGTTCTGCAACCTGGGTCTTTGGTAAAGCTTGTTCTACAACCTGGGTCTTTGGTAAAGCTTGTTCTGTAACCTGCGTCTTGTGTAAAGCTTGTTCTACAACCTGCGTCTTTTGTAAAGCTTGTTCTGCAACCTGCGTCTTTTGTGAAGCTTGTTCTGCAACCTGCGTCTTTTGTAAAGCTTGTTCTGCAACCTGCGTCTTTTGTAAAGCTTGTTCTACAACCTGCGTCTTTTGTAAAGCTTGTTCTGCAACCTGCGTCTTTGGTAAAGCTTGTTCTACAACCTGCGTCTTTTGTAAAGCTTGTTCTACAACCTGCGTCTTTGGTAAAGCTTGTTCTGCAACCTGCGTCTTTGGTAAAGCTTGTTCTACAACCTGCGTCTTTTGTAAAGCTTGTTCTGCAACCTGCGTCTTTTGTAAAGCTTGTTCTACAACCTGCGTCTTTTTTCACTATTGTCAACAGTACAAGATATTATTCCGAGACAGATAAGAATGAGGTGAGGCAGCAGGAGCAGTGCTGGGCTTCCCGTAGCTACATTACTCAGCCATCGAGTGGCACTGGTGCCAGCTGAGGCCAGCTGGCACCAGCAAGGCAGCTGTAGGCCCTCCCTTTACGCCTTTTTAAAACGTCACTATTTTGACGTTTTGATCAACGACTTTCTAACGTTTTTCTCGACTAACGGTTGCTATTTTTTTCTGAAATATCTTTTCTTATTTTTATTTAGAAGTTAATTTAGGTTAGGTGGTCGAGGAAAATATGAAACGTTCAAATCTAAACGTTTATGAATTGTGATGTGAGAAGTGGCTGTCTCTCTCTCTCTCTAGATACACCGACTTGCCGTTTAAAAGCCTAATGAAAAATACACACACACACACACACACACACACACACACACACACACACACACACACACACACACACACACACACACACACACACACACACACACACACACACCAGGCCAAGTGTCAATCGACAAGTGCCCTGGACAACTAGTAACTACCACACATGTTGAACGGGGTCATCTTACGACAAAAAAAAAAAAAAACCTTGCCAGGGTGTTCTTCAGTTGAGAGAAACTAATAATGTTGGTGTGGCATGAGTAACACAGGAAGCCAGGGAGCTCCGAGGTACACACTTCGCTGCAGTTTACAAACTCAGTTACAAGTATACTCCACAGCGGCCGTGATGGCAAGTGCAGATTCTTCATCTCGGAGTGTGTGAAAAAAATAAGTGAAGGCGTGATTAGGAAGATTCTGTTGAAAGACCTGACATGTGCTGTAATATTAATAGTACATGGTAGTAGCAGCTGTAGTAATGACAGTAATGGTAGTAGTAGTAAGAGTAGTAATAGTAAAAAGAGTAGCAATAAATCTTTATGGGGGGAAGTGGAACAGAATTGTTCCTCCGTAAGCCAGGCGTGTCGTATGAGGCGACTAAGATGCCGGAAACAAGGGGCTAGTAACCCCTTCTCCTATATATATATTACTAAATTAAAAAAGAGAAACTTCCGTTTTTCTCTTTGGGCCACCCTGCTTCGGTGGGATACGGCTGATGCGTTGAAAGAAGTAGTAGTAATAAAAACAGTAGTAGTAGTAGTAATAGCCTAGATAATGGGTGACCTGTTGTCGCAGGAAAGAGTACTCTCGTCCTCACTCCACCCTTCCCTACTCCCTAGTCGGCTGACTCAGCGCTAACGACTGTCTAATTAGAACTGAACACGTAAGGGGATTCAAAGCCGTGTTCTGTCGGACCTGTACGTGTGTGTGTGTGTGTGTGTACTTACCAAGTTGTATTGGTAAGTATAGCCGGTTCCTGGCACCGGCTATAAGTATATTGACCGGCGTTGGTGGTACCAAGCCTCTTAGGCTAATGTTCACTATGCAAACTATAGTGTTGACGATACTTATAGCCTAGTCATTCTAGCAGTATACTTTATTTATATGTTTTATATGATCCATTTCTTTGTAAAGTACAATTGAATCTGATTGTATTTATTTACATTCCTCTTTATTCAGATTAGTCCCGTAGTTCATTTTTCACAAAGTTTCTTTATTAATGCAAGTTTAAATGTTTCTTGCCTAAAACGACTATTGTATTTTTCTAAATAAAAGTTTGTATACCAAAAGCTCCAACGGTGGGTCATCACCAGGTGTTAGATCAACCCGGCTGTGATGGATATGTGGGGCAGCGGGCCTCCAGCAGCAACAGCCTGGCTTACCATCACCAGACGAGCCTGGCCCATGGCCGAGCTCCAAGAGTAGTGAATCTCTCGAAACTCTTCAAAGGTATATCAAAGGTAAAGGTATCATCTGACTAAGATCCTCGTCAGGAAACACTTGTCCTGTTTCCTGACGAACCTTACCTACCAACCTACTGCATTATTTATTAACATATCCTGCTGAATAATGAGAGTTACTCAGTCTTCTAAGCTATAGAAGGACTGACAATTCTCACCTAGTTCAATCTTGCCGGTTTCATTCTTAACTAAAGGCATGTTCTTAAGGCAGCCACCCAGGAAGGTGTTGGAGTCCTGTCATGTGAGGACGAAACAGAAGCCTCTTTACCCTCTTAACATGACAGGTATGACAGATTCATGATGGAATTGTATTTCCAAGAATGCTAGAGCCATGACAGGTATAGTAGAGCCATGACTGGTATGGTAGAGCCATGATTGGTGTGGTAGAACCATGACTTGTGTGGTAGACCCTTGACAGGTGTGGTAGACCCGTGGCAGGTGTGGTAGAACCATGACAGGTGTGGTAGAGCTATGGCAGTGACACTTAAGATCGCGTATACTCTCTCCCTTGGAGTACTGTTCGGTGTTGACAGACACACGATGGTGAAAATAGGAAATAAAGCCTGAGCACTTTCATATGCTTTCACACAGGAGCTGTAAATCGACCCCTTGAACCACAGATAGGTGAGTACATCTGAATGTGTGTAAACCCATGTGAGCTCCAAGGTTTTATCTCCTATTTTCACTGGTATTTTTTTCATATTTGCAATCACGCGTTTTAGTGTGATTTCCTCGATAATAAAAGTGTGGAGAACTTGTGGGTCTTGTTCCAAATCTTCACACTGCCATAACAACATACTGGAGTGAAAGATACGGGAGAATGCAGAATATACACAGTGAAAGGCAGGGGCGCCGTGGGCGCAATTGGAGAACATTGTATCAACATACGTGGTCCCAGACTTTTTAACATCCTGCCAGAAAGTATCAGAAACACTTGTTGTGACAAGTGCCGGATTAACCAGGATGTGAGGGGCATGTAGGGCAGTGGGCCACCAGCAGCAACAACCTGGTTGATCAGGCAAACACCAGACAGGCCTGGCCGGGTTTCAAGTGTAGAAAAACACTCAAAACCCATCAAAGGTATATCAAAGGTGGTAGAAGCACAGCAGGTGTGTGAGGTGCGTTTCCCTAGAGAGAGAGAGAAAGAGAGAGAGGAGGCTCTGACCAGGTCGATGACACTGTCCCGGCCTGTAAGCCTGGTGAATAATTCACTTGTAGCAGTGTAACTCCGCTTCTGAGCACCGCCACACACTGCCTGTCCTACACTTCACTCTCACACCTCATGCTCACCCCTTGCTACCACATTAGTCACTTTCCTCGTCTTCCTGGAGGTTTTTATAAAGTAGGCCCAGCCATACCCTATAAAATTTAAACACTAGAAACCCGTCCTTAATTTAGGCCTAAGAGCACACTTTGGAGTACCGTACAACACCTAAAGACAAGATACATTGCTTTAAGTGGGTGTAAGATAACCATGCGAATTTTAAACATTAAACACACTCTTAGTGTAGGAGTGCCATATACCGTTCAGTGTTTTTTTTTATTATTATTAATAAGAAATATACGACTAGGCTTTATGCACTTGTTGTCAAATTCATATTTTTTCTCTTCGTTAAAGTCCAGCTACCTCAGAAGGCTAACATCTGTATTTATATACACAAGGTTTAAAGTACGGTAGTTGAGTGCTGTTTTTGCTCGACCTCGTGAAGGTGCTAACACTCTCCTCAGTTCTACCATTGGTCGAGGTTCTAGTTCTGTGCTGCCACCTACTTATGTAAGAGCTACCTCAGTGTTTCCACCAGTTTATGTAAGTCGTAGTTGATTGACTGCACCTACTTGTGTAAGATATAGTCGATTGTTTGCACTTAAGATATAATCCATTGTTTCCATTGTAAGATACAGTGGAGTGTTTGATCTACAGCAGACAGTATCGACGGCTTGGTAAACTCTGGATGTAAAGTGGCGAAGTGTATGTTGTCAGATGCTCCTGAGAGTAAACCGGAGAAAGGGATTTATCAACACACCTAATTGTACTCGTCTAATTGTGGTTGCAGGGGTCGAGACTCAGCTCCTGGCCCCGCCTCTTCACTGATCGCTACTAGGCCCTCTCTCTGCTGTGTGTGTGTACTCACCTAGTTGTACTCACCTAGTTGAGGTTGCGGGGGTCGAGTCCGAGCTCCTGGCCCCGCCTCTTCACTGATCGCTACTAGAGTGTGTGTGTGTGTATGTATGTGTGTGTATGTGTGTGTGTGTGTGTGTGTGTGTGTGTGTGTGTGTGTGTGTGTGTGTGTGTGTGTGTGTGTGTTTAGCTATAAGCAAAATATTTCAGTTCATTTTACAACAAAGATACAGTTCTGTATATTTAAGGCCATTTCCAAGTACGCACAACATTTCGGATAACTAAGTTTGTGGGTGTTGAGCTCCAGCTACTGGATCCGACTCATAACTTTAAGTTGGCTGACATTAACTTTGTTGTAGTGACTTTTAAAATCGTGAATGAATGCATCTTCTTGTGTGAACTTCTGTAGTTGGAAGGTCTTCTCTACTACCCTGGGCTGGCACTGACCACCACCTCTACTACCCTGGGCTGGCACTGACCACCTTCTCTACTACCCTGGGCTGGCACTGACCACCACCTCTACTACCCTGGGCTGGCACTGACCACCACTACTCTACTACCCTCTACTACCCTGGGCTGGCACTGACCACCTTCTCTACTACCCTGGGCTGGCACTGACCACCTTCTCTACTACCCTGGGCTGGCACTGACCACCACCTCTACTACCCTGGGCTGGCACTGACCACCTTCTCTACTACCCTGGGCTGGCACTGACCACCACCTCTACTACCCTGGGCTGGCACTGACCACCTTCTCTACTACCCTGGGCTGGCACTGACCACCACCTCTACTACCCTGGGCTGGCACTGACCACCACCTCTACTACCCTGGGCTGGCACTGACCACCTTCTCTACTACCCTGGGCTGGCACTGACCACCTTCTCTACTACCCTGGGCTGGCACTGACCACCACCTCTACTACCCTGGGCTGGCACTGACCACCTTCTCTACTACCCTGGGCTGGCACTGACCACCTTCTCTACTACCCTGGGCTGGCACTGACCACATTCTCTACTACCCTGGGCTGGCACTGACCACCTTCTCTACTACCCTGGGCTGGCACTGACCACCTTCTCTACTACCCTGGACTGGCACTGACCACCTTCTCTACTACCCTGGGCTGGCACTGACCACCTTCTCTGTTACCCTGGGCTGGCACTGACCACCTTCTCTACTACCCTGGGCTGGCACTGACCACCACCTCTACTACCCTGGGCTGGCACTGACCACCTTCTCTACTACCCTGGGCTGGCACTGACCACCACTACTCTACTACCCTTCTCTACTACCCTGGGCTGGCACTGACCACCACCTCTACTACCCTGGGCTGGCACTGACCACCTTCTCTACTACCCTGGGCTGGCACTGACCACCTTCTCTACTACCCTGGGCTGGCACTGACCACCTTCTCTACTACCCTGGGCTGGCACTGACCACCACCACTACTACCCTGGGCTGGCACTGACCACCTTCTCTACTACCCTGGGCTGGCACTGACCACCTTCTCTACTACCCTGGGCTGGCACTGACCACATTCTCTACTACCCTTGGCTGGCACTGACCACCTTCTCTACTACCCTGGGCTGGCACTGACCACCTTCTCTACTACCCTGGGCTGGCACTGACCACATTCTCTACTACCCTTGGCTGGCACTGACCACCTTCTCTACTACCCTGGGCTGGCACTGACCACATTCTCTACTACCCTGGACTGACACTGACCACATTCTCTACTACCCTGGGCTGGCACTGACCACCTTCTCTGTTACCCTGGACTGGCACTGACCACCTTCTCTACTACCCTGGGCTGGCACCGACTACCTTCTCTACTACCCTGGACTGGCACTGACCACCTTCTCTGTTACCCCGGACTGGCACTGACCACCTTCTCTGTTACCCTGGGCTGGCACTGACCACATTCTCTACTACCCTGGACTGGCACTGACCACATTCTCTACTACCCTGGGCTGGCACTGACCACATTCTCTACTACCCTGGGCTGGCACTGACCACCTTCTCTACTACCCTGGGCTGGCACTGACCACATTCTCTACTACCCTGGGCTGGCACTGACCACCTTCTCTACTACCCTGGGCTGGCACTGACTACCTTTTCTACTACCCTGGACTGGCACTGACCACCTTTACAACCCTGGGCTGGCACTGACCTCCTCCTCTTCTACTCTGGGCTGGCACTGACCACCTTCTCTACCTCACCAAGGCACATTCTGCTCTTCACTCTGTGTCTTCCCTTGTGTATGTGTGCATTCACTTATTTGTGGTTGCAGGGGTCGATTCACAGCTCTTGACCCCGCCTCTTCTCTGGTCGCTACCAAGCCACTCTCTCCCTGCTCCATGAGCTTTATCGTACCACTTAAATTTAGGTATGGATCCTGCCTCCACTATAACTCTCTCCATATTGTTCACTTCCTGACAGAACTCTGAGTGTGTGTGTGTGTCTGTCTGTCATATATGCTTGTTTTGTTTTTGGGTGCTTGCGTGCGTTCACACGCTAGTGTATGTGTTTTCATACACCTGTGTGCGTTCACTCGTTCGTGTGCGTTCGCAGTGAGAGGTTCGTGAATGTCTTGACACCTCGGTCTGCTTGGCGTCATGTCTAGGATAAATATTAGTGAGTCATGGTGCTTCACCTCTCGGGAGTACTACTCCAATCTTTCCCTTGTGCACACATTTACTCTCATCTGCAGCCAATTGTGCACATGCTCGTACTATTGTAGCAACTCAGCGTAACCGTGTTCACTCTGTTGGTGTGCACGGGGCATGGGGGTGGTCGTGGTGTTATGGTTGGGATGCGGAATGGGCTAGTAGTTTTGGTGCTTAGGGCGTGGCGTGATGGTTGTGTTGCGAGTGTAGTGGTGGTAGTATTGCGAACGTGTGGTGGTGGTAGTGTTGCGAGTGTTGGGTGGTGGTAGTGCTGAGTGTGTGGGATGGTAGTAGTACTGAGTGCGTGGGATGGTGGTAGTATTGAGAGCGTGGGTTGGTGGTAGTGTTGCTAGTGTTGGGTGGTAGTAGTGTTGAGTGTGTGGTGTGGTGGTAGTGAAGGCCTAGAGTGGCGGTAGCGTGGACGAGGTAATGAAATGTGTCAGCCTGAGCTGACATATTTTTTTACAATGGTGTTGAGGGCAAACAGATGTCATGTGCACATAATTACATTTGACCCAGGATATCCTCAGGTATTCTGATATGAAGAATGAGACACTTGTCCAGCATTTTGGAATCTTTATTGAGGAAACGTTTCGCTGCACAGTGGCTTCATCAGTCCAATATAAAGAGGAACGATGAAAATAGAAGAGTTTGAGGTAATCAGTCGCTCAGCCTGGAATCGATGTATTCATCACTCTTGAAGATTGATGGATAACACATCAGTTCCAGGCTGAGGGACTGATTACATCAAACTCCTCTGTTTCCACCTTTCTTCTTTGTAATGGACCGATGAAGCCACTGTGTGGCGAATTCTTTCCTCAATATAGATTCACTATTGTAGGGTGTGGTGGAAGGAGGATTGTGAGAGACGTGTATGGGTGTGGTGGCTTCCAAGCAGTGGTGGTGGTGGTGATGGATAGGGATGTTAAGGGGTAGGGGGATGTGAGGGAGAGAGAGGGGATGAGGGAGGTGGCGGCGTGGGCGTGGTGGCTCCCAAGCGGCGTGTGTCTGCGTATTGACCGTGACGTCACCGCTGACACTTGTTGCTCCAAGGCTTAGAGTACCCCTCTTTACCTTCCCTGTGTTCCCCCTCTCTAGTTACCACTGTTTTCTTTATATATATATATATGAAAGTACTTGAACTGAAGATTTCCATCCCCCCTGGTTTATCCTGAATTGTCAAATTCGCTTGTCTGCGAATGTATTATATATACATTATATACATTATATATATATATATATATATATATATATATATATATATATATATATATAATGTATATAATGTATATATAATACATTCGCAGACAAGCGAATTTGACAATTCAGGATAAACCAGGGGGGATGGAAATCTTCAGTTCAAGTACTTTCACACGGCTCCGTGTGTCATCAGGAGCTATGCAGTGTTGTAAGAGTAGCAACAGGAGGAATGAGGGAACGTTTTCTGAGTTGGGTAGCGTGGTGACAACAGCCAGCTCTCTCCACACTACACCATCAGTTACCTCTAGGTATAAATTGGGGGTATTACTCCTGAAGTGTGTAGTGATGGATGCACGAGGAATCAGTCCCAGAGTACATTGTTATAAAGAACAGAAGAGTACAATGGCGTGACTGGAACAATACACAAATAATCTGCTCATGGGAGAGAGGAGCTTAAGACGACGTTTCGGTCCGATTTGGACCATTTACATTTAGTGTGACTTTGTAAATAGTTCAAGACGGACCGAAACGTCGTCGTAAACTTCTCTCTCCAATGTGTACATTCTTATTTTGGTCAGAATGGTTACTGTAAAACTAGTTATGGGATGTTAGGAAAACTTTGACATATACCATATTTTTTGGCATATAATGCACGCTTTTTTCCCCCAACAAGTCTTGGGGAATCAGCCTGCGTCTTATATGGTAAAGGTCAGGGTCAGGGCCAGGGTCAAGGTCAGGCTTCGGTTTACACTTAACGGTTGTTTACTGCCGTTACATTATAGCTGCTTGGAGACATCGTTCCATCAAACAGCCGACACTCTGCGCCTTATATACCAGAAAATACGGTACGTGCGTCCCGAAAATGGAGGAAAATACGGTGCGTCCCGATAATGGAGGGAGACATTGATGAATGAATTAACAATGTCTCGTCTACGTCTGAATAACATTGTATGGTAAAAAAAAAAAGGGAAACTTCAGTGGCAATTTAGCGGGATTAACAAAATGGCTCAGCAACTGCAGTGGAAATATTGCTACCCTCTATTGGCATCATTTTTTTTTTCACTTACATGGGGTGAGGGAGGTCCCCTTTGTGTTTAACATCAAAGGTGTCCAGGGGCCACCTGTGGCTGAGTAGTGAGCACTCTAGGGTAGATGGTAGGGACCCCCAGGAGCCACCTGTGGCTGAGTAGTGAGCACTCTAGGGAAGGTGGCAGGGACCCCCAGGGGTCACCTGTAGCTGATTAGTGAGCATTCTAGGGTAGGTGGTAGGGACCCCCACGATGCTCAGTTTTTTTTAATGAGGATGTTTAGTAGATAGGGAGACCTCCCGCATGTGCATAGATAGGGAGACCTCCCGCATGTGCATAGATAGGGAGACTTCCCGCATGTGCGTAGTAGATAGGGAGACCTCACACAGGTGCATAATAGATAGGAAGACCTCCCACAGATGTACATATAACCCGCACATAGAAGAAAGAAGCTTATGGCGACGTTTCGGTCTGACTTGGACCATTTACAGGTGAAACTATGTGTGACTTGTAAATGATTGAAGTCGGACCGAAACACAGTCATAGTTTCTCTATTCCATGTTGGGGTTATTTGTCTATTGTTTCTGTCACGGTATTGTGCCTTTTTGTTCTTTGTAGATATACGAATATAAAAATGAAAAGGATAAGTAAATAGCCAGGTATAATACACAAACCTTGCAAAACAAGCCACTAGGAGACTAACTCTAGATCTTCCACACTTCCGCGCTTCGTCAGGAGCTATGTAGTGGTGCATGAGTTGCAACAGGTAGGTTGAGGGAAAAGATTCTGTCAGAGGTAGGAATCAACGAGACAGAAATATGTCTCGTTGATTCCTACCTCTGACAGAATCTTTTCCCCTCAACCTGTTGCAACTCTTGCAACATTTCATAGCTCCTGACAAAACAGACTTAAGAAGAATCTAGAGTTTGTGTCTTTTATCCCCTCGTGGTTTTTTTTTTTTTTTGCAGTGCTGAGATTGCCTGTTTGTTAATGGTTTGCATGCACATGTGTATATATGTGACAAGTAGGTCATCACCAGAGAGAGAGAGAGAGAGAGAGAGAGAGAGAGAGAGAGAGAGAGAGAGAGAGAGAGAGAGAGAGAGAGAGAGAGAGAGAGAGAGAGATATTTCAAGTAATTCATAGAGTTTTCTTTAGGTAGATTGAGATTACTAGTTGTAATGTGAATATTTTTGAATAGGTAGATATAGAGGGGGGGGGTGTAAACGCATATTGTTTTGAATAGGCAGATACAGATAGATAGTCGTAAATGAATAGTGTTTTAAATCGGTAGAGTTAAGAGTAGTGTAAATAATTTCAACTGTCCTCCCATCTTCCACTTGCAGGGAGAGAGAGAGAGAGAGAGAGAGAGAGAGAGAGAGAGAGAGAGAGAGAGAGAGAGAGAGAGAGAGAGAGAAAGAGAAAGATAGGAGGGAGGGAGGGAGTAGGACAAGTAGTTTATTACACGGGTGACAGAAGGGGATTTTTTGTTTGAATCCGCAGGATTTTGACCTGCGGGAACCTTAATACCTTTGTAAGAAGTGCTGAGTTATGTGACGCAAGCTAACACACTGCAGACAAGCTATTGTGTCGTCACCTCTACTCTCATTTTACTCTGCTGGTAATTCCAGGAACCAATCGCCTCTCCATCCTCCCGCCTTCCAGGTGGTTTTGAATTATACACAGGTACAACACCTGGTTTTGAATTAGACACAGGTACAAAACCTGGTTTTGAATTAAACACATAATCAGAGGTCTGAGCTTCGCTCAGATCTCAGCAACATAATTGTCCTTAAAGATTTGTTAAGTTATACCATGAATTAAGGAAAGATCCTGGACTTCACCTTACGAAACAGACAAAGCAGATGCGATAGTGATTATGGACAAGGTAGATTATGGTGGAAAAATGAACATATTATTAGAAGATAGGGGGAATTGACGTGTCCTTTAACCGGCTCTTCTGGGTAGTCAGGCTTGGTTTGAGGCGGCGTCCGGTGTAGATAGTATATGTGGGTTGATAGTCACAGGTGTGTAACGGGTGGAGTAGCGACACACAGGAAGTGACGGATGTACTCTTAGTCTGGTTTGGAGTCGTTGTGCTCTTAGTGTGACTTTGGTGGCTGTGTAATTGTAATCGCCTAGTTGTGTTTGTGGGGGGTCGAAAGTTTCACAACTCTTGGTCCTTTGTGGTCAGTCCATCAATCTTGAATAGAATACAGCATATGAGCGGTGAGGTGGCTAATATACCGTAGGCAGGAGAGTTGCAGCAGACGTAGGACTGACCACATCGACTCAAGGTTGAGGACTAATTACCTCATTCTCCTCCTGGTCCTTTCTCTATAACTCTTGTCGATCGCATTTAATGATATCTGACTTTCAGAGCCCTGTCATTCCTGGCCTTTAAGCTGTGTACTGTTAGGAAGAAGCACTAAGCCCGTACAGGTAATGCAGAACTTGAGAAGCAATCAGGTTAGGTTTAAGGCGGGCAAGGACGAGTTCAATTAATGGGTTCAAGATCCCCTTACCAGCATCAAGGAACCTCCTTTGTGAGTAGTGTGTCACTGAACTGTAATTGTTCACTTTGTGATACTTAACGCCGCACACGGGTGCACACTTGTTGATGAACACGGCAGTTGGAGTTGACCAGACTATGAACGGAGCAGCATCGGGGGCGCTGCTCCCTGCAGCCATTAACAGGTAGATTGCTTAGATGATGGTCATGATGGAGTCACAGCCTCCGGCCGTCACTCCACCTTGTTACTCTCAGTTGCTTCTTACTTGGGAATCTTTATTCTGGAAACGTTTCGCCAGTCAGTGGCTCCTTCAGTCCAGTGGTGAGAAACAGTGGAAGATGAGTGTGAGGTAATCAGTCCCTCAAGACTGGAGTCGATGCGTTCATTCCACCATTCTTCCTCTTCTTTCCTGCTTCTTCCTCCCCTCTCCTACCTCTTCTTCCTCCTCCCCTCTCCTACGTTTCCTCTTCCAGTCTTTCACCTACTCTTCCTCCCCACTATCTTCCATCCTGACAAGGGCATGGCCTCGTGTGGCAACTTTCACGCAGGCGCCTCCCATTATAGATGATGATAATCCTAACTAGTTATCTGGGAGGAAGAAGAGAGGGGTAGGAGGAGGAATAGGAAGGTGACAAGAAGGAAGGCTCAAAGGGGGGGGGGATGAGAGGAACGATTGACTGGGAGGACCACGAAGTGTAACCTGACCTCCAGTGACCTGGCAGCGCGTGTCCCGTGGCTTGGTTGGCAGCACACAGGTACCTACTAGGTACCTGTGTGTTGCCATGTGTGGGCATGTTTCCTTACACAGCAGGTGTAAGGAAACATGCCCAACGTTTCCACCCGTGCAAGGGATTGAACCACGGACAGTGTGAGGAGTGCGTTCCAGCTGAGCCACGGGTTAGTTGAGTGGGTAACACATTGATGATTTTTGCTTATTATTTAACAGACTTGGGTACATCGGCAGTGCCTTACACTATATTCTAGTTATACAGTGGGAACCAAAGTTGCCTGTGTTTAGTGCTCATATATGCTAGTGACTTTCTTCTTAACAATACTTACATGTAAACTACAGTTTGTATACTGCACACACACAAAATTTTGATTTGATTTGATCCGGTGGTAAGCGTTGCTGGGGAGGGTGGAGTGTAAGTTGAGATGTGGCACTGCCCTTTCCCCCTCTCCCTTCCCCTCTTCCCCCTCCCCCTCTTCCCCACCCCCTTTCTCTTCCACCTACTTGTGTTCACGTTAATTGTTGTCATTGTTTGAAATACGACCTACAAATTGAATGTGAGTACAAATGTAAATATTGTAAGTTT
This sequence comes from Cherax quadricarinatus, assembly GCF_038502225.1. Taxonomy (NCBI): domain Eukaryota; kingdom Metazoa; phylum Arthropoda; class Malacostraca; order Decapoda; family Parastacidae; genus Cherax; species Cherax quadricarinatus. The sequence continues at coordinate 7,741,128 of NC_091373.1, forward strand.
TCAGATTTTCTTGTTGGTTGTTGTCTGAAGTATTACCCAACATTGTTTATTAGTGATTGATGGAGACGGTGAGTGCATCAGGAAGCGGAGGAGACGAAGGGAAAGTGGAACGAGGAAAGCAGAGAAGAGAGAATAGAAGTGATGTTACGAAGAGGGAGAGCAAATGCAAAGATTGGGAGAGTGAGAGAATTGCGTATGGGAGAAAGGTAGAGAGTAACGTAGAGAGATGGCTCGGGTGAAAAAGAATGGGTTAATGAGAAAAGTAGAGTGGAGTGGGAGAAGTAAGGGAGGAAGAGTAAGAGAGAGAGGAATTGGGGATTAAGGTGGAGAGAGAGAGAGAGAGAGAGAGAGAGAGAGAGAGAGAGAGAGAGAAAGTTGTAAAGAGATGTAGGGGGATGGAAGACAGGGGTTAAAGACGGAGAAGGCAGGTGGAGAAAAGGAGGTGAGATTATTTGGTGTTACTGTGTCACCTGCAACGGTGCAGCAGAGGTCCAAGGTCGCTACCTCTACTACCTCTCTCTCTCTCTCTCTCTCTCTCTCTCTCTCTCTTTCATCCTGTGATAGAATATGACAGGACAACATAGCTTTGGTCCACACAGTGTAATTTATCATACAGAGTAGTCCCACACTTATTTACTAACTCTTCTCCTCTCCTTTATTGCGATCTTTTATTATTTCTGTCTTACGATCTTTCTGCATCTCTGCTGTCTTCCAGTCTATATTCATCTCTCCCACCGTCTGATTTCTGCATCTTTCCCTACTTCCGCTCCCTCTGCATCTCTCAGGGGCTGATCTACTATGGGACTTATGAAGCTTAAGCTTCAGGGCCCCTAATTCCAGAGGGGGCCCAGAAACGACTTTAGTCCACATTGCTTAAAAAACTTTGGGTCCACTGTATGAGAAGGGGGGGGGGTGCGAAGGGGCCCTCCATAACAATTCAAGCTTCAGGGGCCCCAAAAATGTAGGTCCACCGCTGGCTGTTACCTCTCTTCACCACCACTTTCTTTCCCCAGCTTCTCCGTCAGTTTCAGCTGGACATTTCTCCCACAAGCGTCGACGTGTAAAGCTTCACCGGACTCACCTTGTGAACTGGGTTGTGTTTTCTTAACCTAGGGAATTGTTACTCTGTGTTTATGTAGATTTTATTGTTATTGGTAAGGCAGGTGCAGCCTGGCGGTTGGGTATATTTATTAGAAGCGCTAAATCCACGTGGGTTATTCAGCACCAAGAATAGTGGGAGCTTGATCCTCCGTCCGCCAGCTGCCAGGCTTACCATAGTGGTGATTAATGTGGCTTTTGTAGTTCTTTCTCCTACTGCTACTCCTGTTTTCTTCATCTTCCTGTTATTCCTGTTTTCTTCATCTTCCTGTTATTCCTGTTTCTCCTACTGCTACTCCTGTTTTCCTCTGGCTCATCCTCTTCCTTTGGTTAGGTTAACGTCAGTTAGCAAAATTTAACCAATTAGAACATACATTAACGCCAGTAAATTAACACATAAGGATACAGAGTGTTCAGATTCGCAGAGAAAACGGTGATCCACTGAGATGCAGGAACGTAAAAACCCGACGTTCACGTTTTAATGTCAGTCGTTGTACCCAGTGTCTTAAGATGAAGGAACACCACGTGTGCTTAGAGAATGTATTTGCTTAGTGTTGTATTGTCTTCTTCTAGCCTTGTTCTCTCTGTGGCTGTTATCTTGTTAGACTGCTTGTCTTCTCTCCTTATTGTCCCTGTTTTTATCTTGTTAGCCTCTGTTTGTCTTCTGTTCTCCTTGTTCTCTCTGTGGTAGTTATCTTCTTTTTATTTTGTTTATATTTTTCTCTTTGTGTTATCTGTGTATGTTTGACTAAAACAGCGTTAAAATTGTGTATTTTTAGACTAAGAGATTGTTACCCTCTCTGTTTTGCACCTTATTTGTAGTATTTTGTATCCGGAACAGGATTCGCAGTTGATCTATTTTTTTCGGCTTCTCAATCACTGTTGAGTGCCAAGGAGGTAATGGAGTACAGGTGAGGTAATGGCGTATTGAAACTTAGTTTAAAGGCGCTTCACCTCTCGTGGGACTCGGTTAACACCACCACCACTGGTACACTGGTTGTAAGAGTATCATAGTTAACACCACCACCACTGGTACACTGGTTGTAAGAGTATCATAGTTAACACCACCACCACTGGTACACTGGTTGTAAGAGTATCATAGTTAACACCACCACCACTGGTACACTGGTTGTAAGAGCATCACAGTTAACACCACCACCACTGGTACACTGGTTGTAAGAGTATCACAGTTAACACCACCACCACTGGTACACTGGTTGTAAGAGTATCACAGTTAACACCACCACCACTGGTACACTGGTTGTAAGAGTATCACAGTTAACACCACCACCACTGGTACACTGGTTGTAAGAGCAGGTACACTGGTAAGAGTATCACAGTTAACCACCACTGGTACACAAAAGTATTATAGTGTTACACACTGGTTGTAAGAGTATCACCACCACCACAGGTACACTGGTTGTAAGAGTATCACAGTTAACACCACCACCACTGGTACATTGGTTGTAAGAGTATCACCACCACCACTGGTACACTGGTAAGAGTATCACAGTTAACACCACCACCACTGGTACACTGTAAGAGTACCACAGTTAACACCACCACCACTGATACACTGGTAAGAGTATCACAGTTAACACCACCACCACTGGTACACTGGTTGTAAGAGCATCACAGTTAACACCACCACCACTGGTACACTGGTAAGAGTATCACAGTTAACACCACTACCACTGTTACACTGGTTGTAAGAGTATCACAGTTAACACCACCACCACTGGTACACTGGTAAGAGTATCACAGTTAACACCACCACCACTGGTACACCGGTTGTAAGAGTATCACAGTTACCACCACCACTGGTACACTGGTTGTAAGAGTATCACAGTTAACACCACCACCACTGGTACACTGGTAAGAGTATCACAGTTAACACCACCACCACTGGTACACTGGTTGTAAGAGTATCACAGTTAACACCACCACCACTGGTACACTGGTTGTAAGAGTATCGCAGCCAACAACACACCAGGTACACTTGCATCCTTATTCATACTACCTTTCATTCTTTGACCTTTCCACCGCCTTTCCTTCTTCAGTGATCTTTTCACCTTTCATCCCTTGATCTTTCCACTACTTTGCCTTCTTCCTTGATCTTTCCACTACCTTACCTTCTTCCTTGATCTTTCAACCTTTCCTCCTCCCTTGACCTTTCCACCACCTTTCTTTCTCCCTTGACCTTTCCACCACCTTTCTTTCTCCCTTGACCTTTCCACCACCTTTCTTTCTCCCTTGATCTTTCCAACACCTTTCTCCCTTGATCTTTCCAACACCTTTCTCCCTTGATCTTTTCATATTCCTTTTTTTCCCCATTCTCATCAGCTTTCCTTCATCTTTTTCCCTGGCTTTTCCTGCTACTATTCCTTTTCCTCCATTTACAATTGTCGATGGACAAAATTATCCACAACTTTTACAACCCTCTTTTTGTGTTTTCTTTATTTTACTGTCTTTTTCAGTATATGGAATATATTTATTTTTGATATACAAATGGTTGAGAAAACCGACACGTTGAAGGAGACACCTGTCCACCATTTTGGAATCTTTATAAACATTCCCGAATGTTACAAAGATGTCTCATTCTTCTACATTCCTTCTGCCATGTATTTGCAGCAGTTGTCGTCCAACATGTGACAGTAGTGACTGCCTCTCACTTGGTCCTCATCTCTCCGGCACTGCCATGAGGCTGCCAGGTAACACTGCCAGGTAGTGACTCCCTCTCACTTGGTCTTCATCTCTCCGGCACTGCCATGAGGCTGCCAGGTAGTGACTCCCTCTCACTTGGTCCTCATCTCTCCGGCACTGCCATGAGTCTGCCAGGTAACACTACCAGGTAGTGACTGCCTCACTTGGTCCTCATCTCTCCGGCACTGCCATGAGGCTGCTAGGTAACACTACCAGGTAGTGACTGCCTCACTTGGTCTTCATCTCTCCGGCACTGCCATGAGGCTGCCAGGTAACACTGTCCTCCCACTTTAACAGTACCGTACACACTTGCCACGTGACCTGCCACCTCACCTTCCCCGGCCACCATTGTTACCTCACCCGGTAATGATTGTTCCTTGGACTGCCTTGCAGGGTTCTATTCTTATCTCACCTGGGGTCTTCACCTCAAATTGTACCAAGGTTTCAGGTGCCGGTTTTTTCTTCCTGTTGCTCAAGTCATAGTTTAATTTCTGGTGTTTTTTTTTTTTACGTTTCCATCAGGTGATTTTCCTTGTTTCAAGAATACTATTTTTATTTTTGAGGAAAAACATATTGTCGATCATGCTTTTTTGAGATAGTTTTTCGTCTTTATATTAATGGTATAAAGTACCATCATGTGCGTTATATAACGTTTTACACTATTAGAGCTTTATCAAGTGTTGATAAAGCTCTTATTATTATTATAATAAAAAAGAAGCGCTAAGCCACAAGGACTATACAGCATTTTGATAAAGCTCTACATAGAGCGAATCAGTTTTAATAACAACTTGTCCAGTAACTTATTTTTTTTTTTCTTCAATACGGTCAGAATAACATCGTTCATATCCATACGATTCTCTTTTTGTTATTTTGGTATTTCTGGCGCTGTTGAGCCCTCTTCCTGCTGCTATACTCTGTCTTGTTTCCCCAGGCAGCGTTTGTTTACCCTTCTGTTTATACTTGTGTTGGAGCAGAGCTCATCGCTGTAGCTCTTGTTTGTCTGTGTGTTTGTGTGGTGTTGGAAGTAGTGTCTTGTATGTGCACTTGTGTAGTGTTGGAGGTGATGGTATGTGTTTGTTTATGTAGTGTTGGAGGTGATGGTATGTGTTTGTTTATGTAGTGTTGGGGTGAGTTCGTGTGTGGGTTAATGTAATGTTGGGGTAAGGTCATGTGTGTTTATCTGCAATAGTCAACCAGTTTGTTGGGGTTGATGATGTGGTTGGCTGAGACCAGATTAACCTTGTCATCCTACCTCAAGCCTCCTCACCTGTGTGTGTGTGTGTGTGTGTGTGTGTGTGTGTGTGTGTGTCCTTGTTCTTACGTTGTTATGTTTCACTATATTTGTTTCCTGTCTACATGAGATTTACTCTTCATAAAAACTCACCTATTTGTGGCTGTGGAAGTTGAATTCACGGCTCATGGGCCCTGTCATACCTACTGAAAACGTGTTTGAAATCTACTTCTACTGCATTTTTATTCAGATCGTTCCATTTCCAAAACGCCTTCAGACTGGAAAGGTACTTCCTGAGAGATCTGGGAGTGATTATGTCAGATATCACCTTCAAGGATCACAATAGTGTCTCTATCACAGCCACAAGGAAAATGATAGGTTGGAATGCTAGAACCTTCAAAACAAGTGGTGCCAAACCAATAATGATACTCAAGTCATTTATTCTCTCTTGGCTGGAATACTGCTGTAGTCTAACAGCAGGCGAAATTACAGACCTGGAGAAAGTGCAGAGAACATTTATTGCTCGCATAGATTCAGTTAAGCACCTAAATTACTGGGAACGTTTGAAGTCCCTCGAGCTATACTTCCTGGAACGTAGGCGACAGCGGTACAGTGTAATCAACACCTGGAAAATTCCAGAGGATTTGCTCACACAAATTGCTCCCCATGAAAGTAGGAGGTTTGGCAGACGGTACAAAATACCCCCAATGAAAAGCGGGGGTGTAGTGAGTACACTAAGAGAAAGCTTAATAAATGTGAGAGGAGCAAGACTCTAACCCCTGGTTGTCCTCAAGAAGGAACTGGATAAGTTTCTCAAGTCAGCGCCTGATCATCCAGGCTGTGGTGCTTACGTTGAACTTCGTGCGGCTAACACCAACAGCCTGATTGATCAGGCCCCATCGGGATGCCTAGTCTGGGATCGGGGGCCGCGGGGGCGTTGACCCTTGGAACACACTCCACGTATCCATGCAACTCATTTGCATTTTCACCTTCCATCTATGCTTCCCTGTTCCCGATTACATCATCTTCCTTTCAAACAATAAACGTAATTGTTTAATAGTGTATCTACACGATACTTGTTCTCGCCGAACTTTGCTTGGAGTAGGTTGAACTCTAGCTAGTGGTTCCTCCACTTAGGTTTTAATCGCCTGGAGTAGTTTTTAGCCACCTGGCCTCCATATATTTACTTTGTAATTCGTGTAACGAATGTGTTTCCATTATCGCCTCTTCTGTTTCATTCCGCTTCTTGATGACGCTTTCACAGTAATAGTAAAAATAAATGATTGAAACACTAAAAATCAGAGAGCCGAGAATTATGATTTTGGTATTTTGGTCCTGCTTGTGTGTGTGTGTGTGTGTGTGTGTGTGTGTGTGTGTGTGTGTGTGTGTGTGTGTGTGTGTGTGTGGTGTGGGTGCTGAGCGTGCTTCCCTGTCTGCTTGTTGTGGGTTCTACCTTGGTTGCTCTCCTTCACCACCAGTCCTCACTGTTGTACTAGGTTGAGTCTCACTACAGTGACGGTCCACCACACATTTTTATGTAGCAAGATTGGATACATCAGCAGTGTGCTACTTTCCTATTCTGTAAGATAGCTTTTGTTCCAAGTATATAGTGTGTTTTTATATTCCATCACACAGAGTGGATTACATATATATATAATGTTATAACCTGCCATCCTGAGCTGAGAGACTTCAGCGCACACATGGCTATCGTTCCTCTACACATGCTATCGTCTCCCTGTCCAGGCTGTCGTTCCATTGCCTATGTTATCGTGTCCGTGGCTAGGTTATTATCTCCGTGGAGTGGTACTGCTCTACCTGGAATGTTATCCTCGTGTGTGACTGGGTTTGTTATCTGTGCGTGTGGTGTGAGCAAGTATGGGAGAAGAGAGCCAGGTGTCAGGTAGCTCACTCTTTAAGCCCTGCTCTCCCTACCTCTCACTTCCCCCACCTCCACTTTCTTCCTTCTCTCCATCCCCTCTTCTTCCTTCCTTTCTTCCCATTTCTGATTTTTTCTTTCCTCCTATTTCTCCCCTTCCTCCCATCTTTCCTTCTTCCCTAGCCTTTTATTTGTCCCTTTTCTTTTGAGGCCTTGTTCCTAGGTCTATTGTGTATCGATATGCTCTTGGGCTACCGTCTACAAGATGGATATGGGGTACACAACACACCAGCTGCTTCTGTGGCAAAAATCTAAATCTAATCTCTGTCTCTCTCTCTTAGCTTTGCTCCCTCCCACTTTCATCTTTCCTACCTCCGTACCCTCATCTTCCCTCCCACCCTTTTTATCTTCCCTCCTTCCCTTCCCGTCCTCCAGACTTAGAGAAGATGGTCATCCTGCCCTACAAGGTGTAAGGATGAGTCACAGCGAGGGTGGTAGCATCCTCTGTCTTTTCACTACCTCTCACCCCCCATTTTTAATACAACACTCAGGTTTCCTGTATTTTTTTTAATTTGCCGCTAATGTATATGGTGTTGCCTGACCACCAGGCTATGTCAGTCATGTCCTCTGTTCACTATGCACACTGGACACGTGTGTACACGCCCTAGACACGTCTGGGCATTCACTGGACATGTTTCGACACATTGGACATTTGTGAACACGTCAAAACACGTTTGGATACGTTAGATAGGTTTATGCGCACACTTTGGATCGTTCAGACATGTCTGGACATATTACTTGTAGCCACTAGACACGTCTGGACATATTACGTGTAGACACGTTTGGACATATATATTAGGCGTCTGGGCACGTTGTTACTTGTAGATACGTGTAGACAGGCTGGGTGGTACAAAAATTTACGGAAGGGGAGGAGAGGGAAAGGGAAGGGGAGGGGGAGGGAGCAAGGGAATACAATACATCAAGAACATGTGTTTCACCTCCCCGGGAATGTGCAATATCGAGTCCGGGCTAATACCGAGAGGCAGGAAGCCTCAGCTAGACTAAGCCCAAACATCATTCTTGCTGCTTCAGGGAATAACACTTGTGTTTTCCCACCATCACCAACAGTCTGACTGGTCAAAGACCGGTGTTCAGTGGTGATAAGCTCCGACTGTTCAGATGTGAAAGAGAATGAAGAACTCAAATGGGAGAGTGTTTATGAAGACTGAGAGAACTGAGCAGCATTTGGGAATCTTTATTTAGAAAACGTTTCTTCACACAGCGGCTTCAATAGTCCAATATAAATAAGAACGGTGGAAAGAGAAGAGGAGTTTGAGGTATCAGTCCCTCAGCCTGGAATCGATGTGTTCATTCCATCAGTCTTCAACTTGTCGGCTTTCTAAACCCTTTATCACAACTGTATATAAAACACATGAAGATCACCAAATAAAACGAGAGGAACATGTAAAGGATCTGAGTGCAATACTGTCATCTGATCTTACAAAGAAAAGGCAAATGCCGCGACGGCCAGGAAAATGTATTAGGTGGTTAGTTGAAGATTAAGGCGCGTGTGAAACTGTTGGGTATTGATGTAACGTTTCGCCTACACAGTAGGCTTCTTCAGTCAAATATAGAGGGAGCAGTAGTAATGAAGTAAAGATGATGTAATCAGTCCATTAACCTTGGAGAAAAAGTATTTGAGGTGGTCAGTCCCTCAACCTGCAAAAAAGTTTGCTCCATGGTCTAGAATGATCATCGTTCCAGAGTGGGAAGACTCGCGTGACCCATCAAAGATACAGAAGTATATTATCTTTCATCTGTATCCTCTTTTGTTTTACTGCGTTATGCTATTTCAGTTTGCCATTACCCGCTCTGTCAATTTCAGTGAGTATTTTGCATGTCTTAACTATGTTTGTCCTAATCCTCCTCTTTCCAGAATTGCCTCTGGGAGGGATGCCACTCTCCTCACAAGGTGCGTGCCTGAAAGCCTAACATCTCTCTTTCGGCATAAATGAAGGCGATGTTTCCCATTTCGTTGAAATATGTTGACATACACGGCCACTGATGCGGAACGAAATTGAGATTGTAGAATGTAAAAAAAAAAAAATGAATGACTTTGGATAGTTTTAATAGTTTTGTAATTATGATTTATGAAATATGAAAACGAATAGAAGTGGTTACAACAGAAGCAAGTTGATAATGATAGTTTAAATTGATGATGTTTGAAACGGAATGTTAAAAGCGCTCAGTAAACACCTGAAGAGTGTTCTGGGGGTCAACGCCCCTGCGGCCCAGTCATTGACCAGACCTCTAGTGTTTAGTAAATAAAAGAATTAAATAAAGTCTTGGGACCAGGCCAGAGTCAAGGTTATCATGGTGGGCCCCCTCGGTCAGACAGCTAATGACAAGATTACAGATGCATCAGTTTCATTTGCTTCTATTTGTGTTCATTGCCAGATTAGCGTTACTGTTTGCCGGTGACATGCCAGCCTGGTCGATATTACTGCCACTAAACTCTCACTTAAATCTTCCACTTGGATTTTCACATCGACTTTCCGAGTTTGCTGTTTTATGCTTCCAAATCAGGTGATATGTATTAGGGGCAATTTTGACCAATTGTATGTTGATCGACTACTCAGTAATCAAGAGGTGTAATATTGCAAAAAGTGGTTTGTTAGTATTGGTGAGGTATGGGGCCGCTGTGTGCTTTGTGCAAGGTATTGTGAGAGTTGCATTACCAAGCACCGGTGACCCCACCAGATCAGTGCAAGGTGGTGGTGGTGATGGTGGTGGTGGTAGTGGTAGTGGTGGTAGTGGTAGTGGTGGTAATGGTGGTTGTGAGTCCTAGCCAGCACTGGTGGGCCGGTACTGGAACTGGTTTGCTAACCGCAGTGTTTTGCACGCGAATTCCCAGTAACAGACGTGTGTTGGGTGTATGATTGTTTGTGGTATAAATGTATAAATAATGCTTTAGTTTTGTTGATGGTACTGAAGTGTTTAGCTTCACTGATGATTGTAATGATTGTGGGGTGAATTAAGGATGGTTGTGCAAGTTCAGTATTCATGATACAAGTCATGCCCTAAATCTTCACATCTTCATGACAAGCCTTCAAGAGGAAACTGGGCAAATATCTTCACCAGGTGCCAGATCAACCAGGCTGTGACGGATATGTGGGGCAGCGGGCCTCCAGCAGCAACAGCCTAGTTAACCAGGCAAACACCAGACGAGCCTGGCCCATGGCCGGGCTTCGAGAGTAGTGAGACTCTCGAAACTCATCAAAGGTATAATTTAGTCTAGCGAGAGATATGGAAGGAAGCGTAAAATAAGTCTTAGTAAAAAAGTAGGGGCGCAGTGGTCACAGTAAGAGAACAGTGTGCCAACATTCATGGTCCAAGATTCTTCAACCTGCTACCAGCAGTTATTGAAAATTTTGCCGAAACAAGTGTAAAAAAGGAGTGTGGATCAGTACCTGCGCGAAGTGCTAGATCTATCAGGTTGTGATGGCTGTGTGGGTCATCTGGCCGCTGACAACAGCCTTGTTGAACAGGCACTCAACAAGGATACTTGGCTAAGGCCGGGCTGGTTGGGTAGTAAAGCCCTCGAAATAGGTAACAGGTACCTTTGTAAACATTACATTGCTGATGTTCCACCTCTCTCTCTGTCTCTCTCGCCCTCCCTGCCACTCCTACTCTGGTGTTTTGGAGATGGCTAAATTAAGCAGGTTGAATGGATTACCGTGTGTAATTGTGTTCGATCAGGCAGCCTCCTGGGAACCCCGATGACATTTTCTTTTTTTAGTCGTCTAAATATTTTTTTTAACGATACTCTTTATTTGTATTCCCTTCAGTTTAAGATTTATTTGAAGGAGCGTCATCTGTCCTTATGTAAGAACGTTGTTAGTACTGCCTTCATTATTATTATTATTATTATTATTGTTGTTGTTTATTAATAATTATTATTAACATATTATTGCTAATTAATAATAATAATAATTATTAATTATTATTATTGTTGTTTATTAATAATTATTATTGTTAATTATTAATAATAATAATTAATTATTATTATTGTTTATTAATAATTATTATTGTTTATTAATAATTATTGTTTATTAATAATTATTATTGTTTAATAATATTAATTATTATTATTATTGTTATATTATTATTATTATTATTATTATTATTATTATTATTATTGTTTTTGGGATCTGCTTAAGTTTGTCCTTTCATAGAGACTGTAAACAACACATGTGTGTTTGTATTTTGTTTATCCTATGTAAAGCAGTATGTGGACTTTAGTTGTTATTTTCATGGCGAACACACAAACAGTGCCTCTATAATATAATATAGCAGTTAGTAGGAATATAGAATAATTACCACTAATATTTTTGTTATATTTTCATATGTATCTTGTATAACTAAATATTTTGTAACAGTGTACAGAAGTGTGCAGAATTTATTAACAGTTAAGGATTTTTTTAACATAGTTATACCTGAGTGCAACAACAGGAAGTTGCAACATCCAGGCTTAGTATGGGTAGCACTGCAGATGGGCAGTGCAACAAATGCAACTTGTATAGGAAATCATTTATGTAGGGGACTCGGGCACCAACATTTAAGATTTTGACTTAGCCTAAGTATTATCGCGAGGGTCTGTGCCCCCTTTGTCCGTAATGATGCAATATATATATATATATATATATATATATATATATATATATATATATATATATATATATATATATATATATATATATATATATATATATATTAATTTTGTTATGTTCGGAGTGGTTTTCGTTTAGTTATTGCAACAGTAGAGTTACGTTTGGGATGTTTGGTAGAATGTAGGCGAGTAATTGTGTGAGAGTGAGGGAGGGGGGGATGATGATGATGATGATAATAATAATAATAATAATAATAATAATAATAATAATCTTATGACCAGAGCTTTGGTAAGATGGGTAAGGAAGAAGGATGGGTAAGGATATAAATCTTGGAAAAGGGTGGGAGGGGGGAGAGAGGTAGGATATAAAAGGTAAGTGGCCCAACCACTTTGGTGTAATTTAAAAAGTGTATGTGGAATAATATAATATTCTTGAAGAGGTATTATACTAACCCATCAGAGTCACATAGATATAACAGATATATAAGTACATGACTCTGAATTGGTAGTAAATATACAAGTTGCAATTGCTTTTTTTTCGATTGCACAACGGATATTTAAACGACAATGAAGGCAATAATTTTCTGGACAGTTTATAAAGAATTACTTGACACATCAGCTTCTTACAAGGTGGTGTCCCGCCATAGTAAATGTAACATAATTTTAACAGTAGAATATTATACAAGATGTCTCCCTAATTGGGGGCGATGATTTTCTTAGTAAACATAGAAGGGTTCTGGTGTTACCCAATCATCTTCATTTGCAGGGAGGTTGCTTGTATCATTGGTCGATGGTAATCGTCTTTGTGGATAAAACGACGGACCCTCTGTGGGAGTCATTCTTTAAGTCCTGTGAGGACTCAATGAAACCGGAAGGTAATACCATAACCTTTACACTTGAAATACAGATATATAGACAGTATACACTGGCTGTGTGAGAGGTTTACGTGGAAGAATCTTCACTGTGTATTGCGCTGCGTATGACACTTAAAAGCAGCTGTGCGGGAAATATACACAGGGTGTATGAGAGGATATGCTTCTTCAACACTTTCACGGTGTATTGAGCTGTGTATTACATTCCCCGTTATGGTTTTCCAAGACTGTGGACAGTAATTGTGATAATAAGTCGAGCAAGTGCTTCCTGGCACATTTCTCACCCGTCTGACGCTGACGATACAAGCAGGTACTGCACCATGAGCAGTGTGGGAGGTATCATGACAAAATTGCCCTCTGAATTGCGGATTAATAGCGAAAAGTGAAAATCCAAGTTGGTAAGTGTGTGTATGGTGGCTTAAGTTAGTAAGTGTGTGTATGGTGTCTTATGTTGGTAAGTGTGTGTATGGTGTCTTATGTTGGTAAGTGTGTGTATGGTGGCTTATGTTGGTAAGTGTGTATGGTGGCTTAAGTTGGTAAGTGTGTGTATGGTGGCTTATGTTGGTAAGTGTGTGTATGGTGGCTTATGTTGGTAAGTGTGTGTATGGTGGCTTATGTTGGTAAGTGTGTGTATGGTGGCTTATGTTGGTAAGTGTGTATGGTGGCTTAAGTTGGTAAGTGTGTGTATGGTGGCTTATGTTGGTAAGTGTGTGTATGGTGGCTTAAGTTGGTAAGTGTGTGTATGGTGGCTTATGTTGGTAAGTGTGTGTATGGTGGCTTAAGTTGGTAAGTGTGTGTATGGTGGCTTATGTTGGTAAGTGTGTGTATGGTGGCTTAAGTTGGTAAGTGTGTGTATGATGCTTAAGTTGGTAAGTGTGTGCATGGTGGCTTACTGATCACGGTGGTGGGTTGGCTAGTAAGAGGAGGTGCATAAGTGGTATGCAATACCGACAAGATGGAGAATTAGACACACGTACAACATCTGGGTGTCTATTTGTAGACGTTTCGCCAACCAGTGGCTTTATCAATACAATACAAAGTCATAAATAGCAAAAAGGCACAATACCGTGACTGGAACAATACACAAATAACCTGCACATAGGAGAGAGGAGCTTACGACGACGTTACGGTCCGACATGATGTGAAGAATTATATACAAAGATGAGGTAATTCTTTACAGTAGTCTACCTGTTGTCGATTTCATGTTTCACTGTCCCCGCTGCTCGGTCCCATACGGCCTCCTCAGTCAGGTTATCTGTGCTGGTATTTCTTTCACGAGTGTGTCAAATTTTCGTTTGATGGGTGAGTATTGACGGTGGGGTGAGTGTTGCTTGTATGGTGATGGGTGAGTATGGACGGTGTTGGTGGGTGTGAGTGTTGCTTGTATGGTGATGGGTGAGTATGGACGGTGTTGGTGGGTGTGAGTGTTGCTTGTATGGTGATGGGTGAGTATGGACGGTGTTGGTGGGTGTGAGTGTTGCTTGTATGGTGATGGGCGAGTATGGACGGTGTTGGTGGGTGTGAGTATTGCTTGTATGGTGATGGGTGAGTGTTGGTGGGTGTGAGGGTTGCTTGTATGGTGATGGGTGAGTATTGACGGTGTTGGTGGGTGTGAGTGTTGCTTGTATGGTGATGGGTGAGTATGGACGGTGTTGGTGGGTATGAGTGTTGCTTGTATGGTGATGGGTGAGTATGGACGGTGTTGGTGGGTGTGAGTATTGCTTGTATGGTGATGGGTGAGTGTTGGTGGGTGTGAGGGTTGCTTGTATGGTGATGGGTGAGTATTGACGGTGTTGGTGGGTGTGAGTGTTGCTTGTATGGTGATGGGTGAGTATGGACGGTGTTGGTGGGTGTGAGTGTTGCTTGTATGGTGATGGGTGAGTATGGACGGTGTTGGTGGGTGTGAGTGTTGCTTGTATGGTGATGGGTGAGTGTTGGTGGGTGTGAGGGTTGCTTGTATGGTGATGGGTGAGTATTGACTGTGTTGGTGGGTGTGAGTGTTGCTTGTATGGTGATGGGTGAGTATTGACGGTGTTGGTGGGTGTGAGTGTTGCTTGTATGGTGATGGGTGAGTATTGACGGTGTTGGTGGGTGTGAGTGTTGCTTGTATGGTGATGGGTGAGTGTTGGTGGGTGTGAGGATTGTTTGTATGGTGATGGGTGAGTATTGACGGTGTTGGTGGGTGTGAGTGTTGCTTGTATGGTGATGGGTGAGTATTGACGGTGGTGGTGGGTGTGAGTGTTGCTTGTATGGTGATGGGTGAGTATGGACGGTGTTGGTGGGTGTGAGTGTTGCTTGTATGGTGATGGGTGAGTGTTGGTGGGTGTGAGTGTTGCTTGTATGGTGATGGGTGAGTGTTGGTGGGTGTGAGTGTTGCTTGTATGGTGATGGGTGAGTGTTGGTGGGTGTGAGTGTTGCTTGTATGGTGATGGGTGAGTGTTGGTGGGTGTGAGTGTTGCTTGTATGGTGATGAGTGAGTGTTGGCGGGTGTGACTGTTGCTTGTATGGTGATGAGTGAGTGTTGGTGGGTGTGAGGGTTGCTTGTATGGTGATGGGTGAGTGTTGGTGGGTGTGACTGTTGCTTGTATGGTGATGGGTGAGTGTTGGTGGGTGTGACTGTTGCTTGTATGGTGATGAGTGAGTGTTGGTGGGTGTGACTGTTGCTTGTATGGTGATGGGTGAGTGTTGGTGGGTATGAGTGTTGCTTGTATGGTTTTTAAATGTCGAATATGTTAATTTTAGATCATGAAAGTTAGGGGTTGTAAAGTTACTGAATTTATGACCTTGATCAAGATCTCAGGACCGAAACGTTTTCTAATAAATATATGCTAGTGTTTATTTAAGTGTTTTTCTAAACCAGCTTATCGGTATCTATTACCAAGGTTTATACTACACTAGTAAGCTGGCTATAATGTAAATGTATTATTCGGTCTAAGACCCGAAGTCTGGCCCCAGACCCAACCACATAAAATGAAAAGGAGGTATGGTAGGTCTAAGAATTACTAATAGATACGGGAAAGAGAATCTAAGAGTATAATGGCTCTTTAAGTAGGAGTTAATAAGATTGCCTGATATCTTAAGTAGATTGTCTAAGATCTTAAGTAGATTGCCTGATATCTTAAGTAGATTGCCTGATATCTTAAGTAGATTGCCTGATATCTTAAGTAGATTGCCTGATATCTTAAGTAGATTGCCTGATATCTTAAGTAGATTGTCTAAGATCTTAAGTAGATTGTCTAAGATCTTAAGTAGATTGCCTGATATCTTAAGTAGATTGTCTAAGATCTTAAGTAGATTGTCTAAGATCTTAAGTAGATTGCCTGATATCTTAAGTAGATTGTCTAAGATCTTAAGTAGATTGCCTGATATCTTAAGTAGATTGTCTAAGATCTTAAGTAGATTGCCTGATATCTTAAGTAGATTGTCTAAGATCTTAAGTAGATTGTCTAAGATCTTAAGTAGATTGCCTGATATCTTAAGTAGATTGCCTGATATCTTAAGTAGATTGTCTAAGATCTTAAGTAGATTGCCTGATATCTTAAGTAGATTGCCTGATATCTTAAGTAGATTGCCTGATATCTTAAGTAGATTGCCTGATATCTTAAGTAGATTGCCTAATATCTTAAGTAGGTTGCCTGATATCTTAAGTAGATTGCCTGATATCTTAAGTAGATTGTCTAAGATCTTAAGTAGATTGTCTAAGATCTTAAGTAGATTGCCTGATATCTTAAGTAGATTGTCTAAGATCTTAAGTAGATTGTCTAAGATCTTAAGTAGATTGCCTGATATCTTAAGTAGGTTGCCTGATATCTTACATACTGTAAGATAGCAAAGACGAGCAATCCTGAGTGCAAACCTTCAATCAGGATTCCGTTTCGCACTTGTAAAGAGGATTATCATCTACCAGCAATTATCTGCCAACCTACTTCCATTTTTTTTGTCACAGTCTTTATCAGCCGTTTCGTAAGTTAATGCACATAAACAAAAGAGATGCGATGTTCTGGGCAGGAGTGAACAACACATGACTGTTCGGACCATATTTCTTTTTTTGTAAGTGGCCAGCATGTTAGTACAGTTACCAGGCGATGTTGCTAAACTGGTTGGTGCTGCAATGGTGGTGGGATGATGCAGGATGGCTCACCACTCTGCCATCACAGTACACACACACACACACACACACACACACACACACACACACACACACACACACACACACACACACGTACGTACGTACGTACATGCCACTTCCTGTTCCTTTGTAGCTGAGTTATAGACGAAATACGTCGGTACTAATAGTGAAAGACGTGACAGTCGCATCGCAGACTTGAAATTATAATACATCATGGTACGTCAGCCCGCATTGACTTGACACATCACTTAACGCATTAATATTGCACATTAGTAACACACTAGTAACACAACATACATGACGAATATAAATTTATTACATTACAAATCAGAGTTCCCTTCCTATTTCCTTTTGTCCATATGTAAAAGTTTGAAGGAGTTGACTCTGTGGTCACGATTTTCAGTATGGGATATATTTTTATATATCTTAGATGTACCAGCAGTTATAAGAACTTAAGGAATACTGCAACAGGCCTATTGGCCCATACTTGGCAGGTCCTTCTCAAATACATCCCACAATACATCATCTTTTGTATATAGTTCTAAGGTCTTCCCATTATGACCTTGAATTTGTATTAATAAAGGCACTGGAGGGCGAAACGTCTACAAATAAAGATACCCAGATGTTGCACATGTTACACAAATAACCCGCACATAAAAGAGAGAAGCTTACGACTACGTTTCGGTCCGACTTGGACCATTGACAAAGTCACACTAACCAAGTCGGACCAAGTCGGACCGAAACGTCGTCGTAAGCTTCTCTCTTTTATGTGCGGATTATTTGTGTATCGTTCTAGTCACGGTATTGTGCCTTTTTTTTGTTATTTATTGCACATGTGTCTAATTCTTCATAAATAACCAAGCATTCAATATTTTTTTTCAATCCACGGGCAAAATTGTGCTGAGCGGAATTTCATTTACAACTATTCTTAATAAAAACGTAAAAATATGATGTTAGTAATTGTCCAGCGTAGTTTGATGCGTTTTATTACGTAATGGGCACGTCAGTTCCCCCGTCTTCTAATATTGTTATTTTTTACCCTATAATCTACCTTGTCCATAATTACTACCGCATTTGCTTTGTCTGTTTCGTAAGGTGAAGTCCAGGATCTTTCCTTAATTTATGGTATAACTTAACAAATCTTTGAGGACAATTATGTTGTAGAGGTGTGAACAAAGCTCAGACCTCTACAACACAACCTCTTCAGTCAAATACAGAGGCAACAGGTGTAGTAGTGAAATGAAAATGATGTAATCAGTTCATCAGTATTGTAGAAATAGTATTTGAGGTGGTCAGTCCCTCAGCCTGGAGAAGAGTTTATCTCCATGGTCTGGAACAAGGTGGTCAGTCCCTCAGCCTGGAGAAGAGTTTATCTCCATGGTCTGGAACAAGGTGGTCAGTCGCTCAGCCTGGAGAAGAGTTCAGCTCCATGGTCTGGAACAAGGTGGTCAGTCCCTCAGCCTGGAGAAGAGTTTATCTCCATGGTCTGGAACAAGGTGGTCAGTCCCTCATCCTGGAGAAGAGTTCAGCTCCATGGTCTGGAACAAGGTGGTCAGTCCCTCAGCCTGGAGAAGAGTTCAGCTCCATGGTCTGGAACAAGGTGGTCAGTCCCTCAGCCTGGAGAAGAGTTCAGCTCCATGGTCTGGAACAAGATGGTCGGTCCCTAAGCCTGGAGAAGAGTTCAGCTCCATGGTCTGGAACAAGGTGGTCAGTCCCTCAGCCTGGAGAAGAGTTTATCTCCATGGTCTGGAACAAGGTGGTCAGTCCCTCAGCCTGGAGAAGAGTTTATCTCCATGGTCTGGAACAAGGTGGTCAGTCCCTCAGCCTGGAGAAGAGTTTATCTCCATGGTCTGGAACAAGGTGGTCAGTCCCTCATCCTGGAGAAGAGTTCAGCTCCATGGTCTGGAACAAGGTGGTCAGTCCCTCAGCCTGGAGAAGAGTTCAGCTCCATGGTCTGGAACAAGGTGGTCAGTCCCTTAGCCTGGAGAAGAGCTCAACTCCATGGTCTGGAACAAGGTGGTCAGTCCCTCAGCCTGGAGAGGAGTTCAGCTCCATGGTCTGGAACAAGATGGTCGGTCCCTAAGCCTGGAGAAGAGTTCAACTCCATGGTCTGGAACAAGGTGGTCAGTCCCTCAGCTTGGAGAAGAGTTCAACTCCATGGTCTGGAACGGTGGCCAGTCCCTCAGCCTGGAGAAGAGTTCAGCTCCATGGTCTGGAACAAGATGGTCGGTCCCTACGCCTGGAGAAGAGTTCAACTCCATGGTCTGGAACAAGGTGGTCAGTCCCTCAGCCTGGAGAAGAGTTCAGCACCATGGTCTGGAACAAGGTAGTCCCTCAGCCTGGAGAAGAGTTCAGCTCCATGGTCTGGAACAAGGTGGTCAGTCCCTCAGCCTGGAGAAGAGTTTATCTCCATGGTCTGGAACAAGGTGGTCAGTCCCTCAGCCTGGAGAAGAGTTTATATCCATGGTCTGGAACAAGGTGGTCAGTCCCTCAGCCTGGAGAAGAATTCAGCTCCATGGTCTAGAACAAGGTGGTCGGTCCCTCAGCCTGGAGAAGAGTTCAGCTCCATGGTCTGGAACAAGGTGGTCAGTCCCTCATCCTGGAGAAGAGTTCAGCTCCATGGTCTGGAACAAGGTGGTCAGTCCCTCAGCCTGGAGAAGAGTTCAGCTCCATGGTCTGGAACAAGGTGGTCAGTCCCTTAGCCTGGAGAAGAGCTCAACTCCATGGTCTGGAACAAGGTGGTCAGTCGCTCAGCCTGGAGAAGAGTTCAGCTCCATGGTCTGGAACAAGGTGGTCAGTCCCTCAGCCTGGAGAAGAGTTCAGCTCCATGGTCTGGAACAAGGTGGTCAGTCCCTCATCCTGGAGAAGAGTTCAACTCCATGGTCTGGAACAAGGTGGTCAGTCGCTCAGCCTGGAGAAGAGTTCAGCTCCATGGTCTGGAACAAGGTGGCCAGTCGCTCAGCCTGGAGAAGAGTTCAGCTCCATGGTCTGGAACAAGGTGGTCAGTCCCTCATCCTGGAGAAGAGTTCAACTCCATGGTCTGGAACAAGGTGGTCAGTCGCTCAGCCTGGAGAAGAGTTCAGCTCCATGGTCTGGAACAAGGTGGTCAGTCCCTCATCCTGGAGAAGAGTTCAGCTCCATGGTCTGGAACAAGGTGGTCAGTCGCTCAGCCTGGAGAAGAGTTCAGCTCCATGGTCTGGAACAAGGTGGTCAGTCCCTCAGCCTGGAGAAGAGTTCAGCTCCATGGTCTGGAACAAGGTGGTCAGTCCCTCATCCTGGAGAAGAGTTCAACTCCATGGTCTGGAACAAGGTGGTCAGTCGCTCAGCCTGGAGAAGAGTTCAGCTCCATGGTCTGGAACAAGGTGGTCAGTCCCTCAGCCTGGAGAAGAGTTCAGCTCCATGGTCTGGAACAAGGTGGTCAGTCGCTCAGCCTGGAGAAGAGTTCAGCTCCATGGTCTGGAACAAGGTGGTCAGTCCCTCAGCCTGGAGAAGAGTTCAGCTCCATGGTCTGGAACAAGGTGGTCAGTCCCTCATCCTGGAGAAGAGTTCAGCTCCATGGTCTGGAACAAGGTGGTCAGTCCCTCAGCCTGGAACTGAACTCTTAAATAACACTGTAATATATAAAAGTATCCAGTAAGGCTAGAGCACCATAGTTTTATGGAGATGACACCAGATCAACCAGGCTATGATGGATATGTGGGGCAGCGGTGGCGCCACCAGCAGCAACAGCCTGATTGATGAGGCAGTCACCAGACGAGCTTGCCCCATGACCGGGCTACGGGAGTAGAAAGACTGGCAACTCATCAAAGGTAAAGGTATGCGTGGAGGGCAAAGTGAAGACTGACCTAGGACACGCTCAACAAATTCAAGACAATAGAAAGGAAAAGAAAGAAATGCCTCCGTGTCACCGAGAAAATCACACTGAGTTAGGAACCCGGCTCATAGGTGGCGCTGACGTAATCACTCCTACAAAATTCTAATGTAACCATTAATACGTTATTCCGAACTTACCAGGCAGGCAGGAAGAAAGGAAGGCAGGCAAGGCAAGGCAGGCAGGCAACGAAGGTAGGCAAGGGAAGGCAGGAAAGGAAGGCAAGGCAAGGCAGGTAGGCAGGCAGGCAGTGCAGGCAGGCAGGCAAAGCAGGCAGTGCAGGCAGGCAGCCAGTGCAGACAGACAGGCAGGCAGTGCAGGCAGGCACACAGTAGGCGGGCAGGTATTGTAGATGAGGTACTCAGGCTGGTAGGTAGGTGGTAGGTAAACAAGTCGACACTCAGACAGGCATTGGTGTTGCGGCAGTGGTACTACAACAGTGGTGTTTCAGCAGTGTTGTAGCAGTGGTGTTGCAGCAGTGGTGTTACAACAGTGGTGTTACAACAGTGGTGTTTCAGCAGTGTTGTAGCAGTGGTGTTGCAACAGTGGTGTTTCAGCAGTGTTGTAGCAGTGGTTTTGCAGCAGTGGTGTTACAACAATGGTGTTTCAGCAGTGGTGTTGCAGCAGTAGTGCTGCAACATTGGTGTTGCAACAATAGTGTAGCAGCAGTGGTGTTGCAACCGTGTTGCAGCAGTGGTTTTGCAGCAGTGGTGTTGCAGCAGTGGTGTTGCAACATTGGTGTAGCAGCAGTGGTGTTGCAGCAGTGGTGTTGCAACAGTGGTGTTGCAACAGTGGTGTTGCAGCAGTGGTGTTGCA
Source organism: Cherax quadricarinatus (assembly GCF_038502225.1). Classification (NCBI taxonomy): domain Eukaryota; kingdom Metazoa; phylum Arthropoda; class Malacostraca; order Decapoda; family Parastacidae; genus Cherax; species Cherax quadricarinatus. Next base: position 7,762,393 of record NC_091373.1, read on the forward strand.
ACAGTGGTGTTGCAGCAGTGGTGTTGCAACAGTGGTGTTTCAGCAGTGGTTTTGCAACATTGGTGTTGCAACAGTAGTGTTGTAGCAGTGGTGTTGCAACAGTAGTGTAGCAGCAGTGGTGTTGCAGCAGTGGTGTTGCAACAGTAGTGTTGCAGCAGTGGTGTTGCAACAGTAGTGTAGCAGCAGTGGTGTTGCAGCAGTGTAGCAGCAGTGGTGTTGCAGCAGTGGTGTTTCAACAGTGGTGTTTCAACAGTGGTGTTGCAGCAGTGTAGCAGCAGTGGTGTTGCAACAGTGGTGTTGCAACAGTGGTGTTGCAACAGTGGTGTTGCAACAGTGGTGTTGCAACAGTGGTGTTGCAACAGTGGTTTTGCAGGAGACTTGACTGTTGACCGCAGCGTTGATTTTTTGTAACAAATTGTCTTAAGAATGAATTCCTTCCTACTTCCTCATTATCTTCCTACTGTGTTGGTGTGTATTCACTATCCCCAGTGCTCCTTTTTCCATTCCTCCCTCTCTCTCTCCCTCTATCTCTCTTCCCATCTCCCTTTCACCCCCTCTCTCGCCTATTTGCTTTGGTAAAGTGTTGATGAGAAAAGAGAAACGATTACAAATAGATTCATTTTCAAGGGTGAGGGTCGTAGAGGATGGTGGTAGTCGTATGGGTGGTGGTGCTTGTATAGGTAGTCGTTGTATAGGTAGTGATCGTATAGGTGGTGATCGTATAGGTGGTGGTGGTCGTATAGGAGGGGATGGTCGTATAGGTGGTGGTGGTATAGATGGTTGTGGTGGTGATATAGGAGGTGGTGGTCGTACAGGTGGTGGTGGTATAGGAGGTGATGATCGTATAGGAGGGGATGGTAGTATAGGTGGTAGTGGTGGTCGTATTGGAGGTGGCGGTATAGGCGGGGGATGGTGGTGTTGATCATGTTGATGGGAATGGTGGTATTACAGGTGGTGGTGATGGACACTGTGGTAAGCATAATGTTGAATGGTGCAGTGCCTAATGCGGGAGGAAAAATATCTGAGCGGGAAGTAGAATGCATGACTCGAGAAGCAAAATGCGTGAGGTTGTCGAGAAATGCGATACTAATTCCGAGATAGTCACGAAAATTTTGTAAAGTGGAGTATAGGAAATGCGTGAGAGTGGGGGGGGGGGAAGCTTCATGCAGGAGGGAGGCACCTGCAGGTTACCTGTAGAGCTTCCGAGACCAGTGATACTATCTGTGATATACCTGTTATTCTCAGTCTCCTTCGGGATCCAGAGACGGGTCATCGCAAGATTAAGACCCCTGCTAGGACCCCGGTCTTGGCCAACATATACATACTCTGTGATCAAGGTCTCAGGACCGGAACGTTCTCTAATAAATATGGCCTAGTGTTTACTCACCTGTCTTTGTAAACCTTGATTAATACCAATAACTCCAGACCAGAAAGTACAGGTGCTCAACTCTCCAGGTAGATACTACAAGTTGATAAACTTTCTGTACCACCTTAACCCCTTTTTTAGCATACGTTTATAAATATTTTTTTTTTCAATATTCATTTTTTTTTAAATATCCCTAAAAACCTTCAAAGCTTTTGAGTTTTTCTTCAGCAAATACAAGTAAGGCTTTTCTCCGCCCATTCCCCTCTCCAATATTTGTTCCACCTAGTTTTTTCATATACTTTTTCACTCTATAATTTTTTCCACGCAAGAAAATCAATATACATTTTTACCATTTTTTCTTAACTTTATTTTCATTATCCTTTTTAAATGCTAAAGTATATATATTTTCAATTTTTTTTAGCCCAGATAGATACTGTATATGCGTTTAATAAAGTACCAGGTAACGTCCTTGAAGCGAGAAATTTAGGTTGGGTAGGTACATGAGTGGGTGTTGGTGGGTGAGAGTTGGACCTGCCTTGCATGGGCCTCGAATCATCTTGAATCGCCATTTGAGACACTTAAACCCGAGGACAGAAGGCTGCTTCGTCACCTGTGAAGCGTTAGTACGAGTCTTGAAAAAGAATAAAATAGGACAACACATTACAACCTGCCTTGTGTATACCTGGAGGAGGGTGTTCCGGGGGTCAGCGCCCCCGCGGCCCAGTCCTTGATTGGGTGGATTAGGACCTGATCAACCAGCCCCGCCTGGAGTTGTGTTTACTACTACTACTACAACTATTATTGCAACTACTACTATTACTACTACTACTATTACCACTACTATTACTACTACTACTATTACTATTATTGCTGCTGCTGCTGCTGCTATGACCACCAGTAGCATGGTCCTGTTGATTTATTGCAGTGCTTATGTTCTTTCACCTCACTTTGTTACCAACTGTATATATACTCTGTGTCCTTGTTTGTATTGGCTTGACCAAGCTCCTGGAGAGCGAAACGTTGCTGCAATAAAAATGTCTCATTAGTTGCACATCTGTCCTTTACCTAACATGAGCTGGTAGGCCTACTGCGGTACACCACTATTCTTGTGTTCCTAATTAACGCTAGTTAATTAAGAAGTGTGTGTGTACTACAACTACCTCATTCCTTTATTTCCTCTCCTCTCCTACCCCGCAGCTCCTACCTTACCCTTCAGCACCTCCCTTTCTTACCCCATCCTTGCCTCTTTCATCTCCCCTCTCTCTAAGATGGTTTGATGTTTTAATTAGTTCGTGAGCTAATTGTGTTGTGCAGGTGTAGGTGATTATGTCACTGATGGCTGTTATTAACCTGCCCTAACACTTAATTATTGATATTTACTGAGGTGGGGGAAGGGGGGTAGAGGGAAAACCACCCTCTCTCCCTCCTGGCTATTCTCTCCCTTCCTCGTATATATACATGTGTGTATATGTGAATGAATACGGGGAACTGGTCTTCCAGGAGGAACTGGACATGTTCTTTTTATCAGTGCCTGGTCAGCCGGGCTGAGGTTCGTATGTTGGACTGCGTGCGGCCAGCAGTAGCAGCCTGGTTGATCAAGCCTTGATTCTCTAGAAGGTCTGGTCTGGGACCGGGTCGCAGGGGCGTTGACCCTTGGAAACGTCTTTCGAGTATCCAGGTATGTGTGAACCCAATATAAGTCGTAATGAACTACTGTTAGTGAATAAACAGAAGAATGGACCGGGACTTGAACCGTAATCCATGCATATATCAGGCCCATGAAGGTCCACGCATATTGCAAGTTCACGCATATTGCAGGCCCACACAGGTCCACGCATATTGCAGGTTCACGCATATTGCAGGCCCACACAGGTCCACGCATATTGCAGGCCCACACAGGTCCACTCATATTGCAGGCCCACACAGGCCCACGCATATTGCAGGCCCACACAGGTCCACTCATATTGCAGGCCTACACAGGCCCATGCATATTGCAGACCCATTCAGGTCCGCGCGTATAGAAGCCACAGAGGTTAAATTAAGATGATTTTTATAACCAGCACAACTGTGATATGGTTGTATCAGCGGCACCAGCTGTGACCCTACTCCCTCATCTCATGGTACATCTGTTCTCAGACAATTTAAAGTGAAAGGAGAATGAGTCGAGGGTAGGCAGTGCAGTCATCAGCTGTGATAGCTCTCACTCTCCACCAGTGGCACTGACCACCGTGATAAATAGCTTGTTATAATCATAGCTGTCAAGATTTATGTTGCACAGGCGGGGGTCATCCGCGCTTTATGCTCACATTTCTACTGTAATGGAGGAAATTAAGTAAGACCTGGAAATGAGGCGTGTCTGGCTGCGTGATTTACACGCCCAGGGATATTGTTGTTGTTACACCTTGGTGTTCATGTTGCCCTGTTACACCTAGGTGTTCACGCTGCTTTGTTACTGTTGTTATACCTTGGTATTGATTACACTGGGGAGGGGGGAGGGGGAGGGTGGGTGACCATGCTAAGGTGGGGCTCGTAAGGGAATTAGAGCGACCCCTCTCCTTTGATCAAACCCGGCTACCTCAATTTCCCAGGCGCTGTATGACTCCTTCGGGGGTGTGTGTGGAAGTGGGTTGGGTGGAGATGGGTTGACGGTGGAGGTGGTTCTCACGGGGCTCGGGTAGCTCCTGCTGCTGGTACTGCAGAGTGCATGGTAGTTACGAGAGGTGGGCTGTTTACTACTGGTGGTGTAAAGTGCTACCTCCCACTGCTAGTGGCGCTGATAAACATATTTATCCAAGTAATTAGTGCTTGTAGGAGTGTCAGCAACTGTACTTATAGCAGTAGTTTTATACTTCTATAATTTTACAGTAGTAGTTTTAGTTGTAATTTTATAGCAATTCTATAGTTTTACAATGTTAACTGTTGAGTTTTATAGTAGTTTTATAATTTTATGGTAGTTGTAGTAGTAGTTTGACTCACGAAATCGTAATGACAGGATTGCAAACAAACCATACCACGGGTGGCTAACGCGTCGGTCTGGAGTTTTATGACTCTGATCGTGGGTTCTAACCCCGCCCGTGGTATGGTTTAGTAGTAGTTTTGTAGTGGTTCTATAATAGTTCTATAGGAGTGGTCTTATGGAGGTAGTTGTATAGTATGGTAATACTTTAATGCTGTTAAGGTCTCTCTCAGTATAATTATTGCATCCCTGTGGTTTATTAAGGGAATTATTTACACTATGTCTTAGGCCTCCCACATTCTTAGGAAGTAACCCAAAGATTCATATATGAAGCCAATCCTAGTATTTCCAGGTATAAATTATGATATACCTTTCTCACCTGCCCTCCAGAGAGTTCTTCTTGATGAATCTTGGGCGAATCCAGTGGTTTGTGTGTTTGCGTTTATCTAGTGAATGTTCTCTGCACATTCTCCAGATGTGCAGTTTTACCAGTCTTAATTGAGGCTGTTGGTGTACACAACTATCCCGTACACATCCTATTTTAAATGATGTACAGAACCGACAATTTCATGAGTAAGACTCATATGGAACACTAGGTATATTTTGATCAATAAAGATATTTAATTTTGCCCATGTGTCTCATTATTCCGTATACATGGCGAAAGTAGATCCTCGCTGGCGTAGCAAGGCTTATAAAGCTCTTGTTATCCAGCCTATAATTGTTCTTATCGCAGTAACGTTGTTGTGTTTTCTAAAATTAACATCTGCCCTCATGGTTACTTCCAGATCTTTGCATTATCCTCTCACCAATTAGTATTCTTTCTTTGCATTTGTATATTGTTAAGATTTCTTTGGTTGTTCCTATAGCTAAGGAGCTGAAAATTGTTTTAGCTAAATGTAATATTGTTTTCTGTGGTTGGCCAGGGTGAAGCAGCGTACTATCTACAGTGATAAAAACATAATGTAGAAACTCTTATTGTGACATGTCGCTCTTTGTAGAGCCTTATCATGTGCACCTGTGTCTTTTCTCCGTCACTTGGTCCACTTAGTTTATACCTGCTTGGTGGTTTGTCTTCACATGGTCCACTAGACTAGGTTTATACCTGCTTGGTGGCTTGTCTTCACATGGTCCACTAGTCTAGGTTTATACCTGCTTGGTGGCTTGTCTTCACATGGTCCACTAGTCTAGGTTTATACCTGCTTGGTGGCTTGTCTTTACATGGTCCACTAGTCTAGGTTTATACCTGCTTGGTGGCTTGTCTTCACATGGTCCACTAGTCTAGGTTTATACCTGCTTGGTGGCTTGTCTTTACATGGTCCACTAGTCTAGGTTTATACCTGCTTGGTGGCTTGTCTTCACATGGTCCACTAGTCTAGGTTTATACCTGCTTGGTGGCTTGTCTTCACATGGTCCACTACACTAGGTTTATACCTGCTTGGTGGCTTGTCTTCACATGGTCCACTACACTAGGTTTATACCTGCTTGGTGGCTTGTCTTCACATGGTCCACTAGACTAGGTTTATACCTGCTTGGTGGCTTGTCTTCACATGGTCCACTAGTCTAGGTTTATACCTGCTTGGTGGCTTGTCTTCACATGGTTCCCTAGACTAGGTTTATACCTACTTGGTGGCTTGTCTTCACATGGTCCACTAGACTAGGTTAATACCTACTTGGAAGCGTAACACAAGCTGGCCTTAACATTAATGTATCATTCAAAGAATTATCATGAGTCACGAGCTTTGCATCTGTAACTTATCAGCTGGTAACTGGACCTCGCCAAATTAATATATTTTTCGCGAATGTGATGTAAAACGAAAAATTTGCATTTAAAACTAAAAAAAAAACTGCAGGATTCTTCTCTCAAAGGCTCCTGCTAATTGCTATTTGTTGATGTTTCCGGGGCCGTCACTTCCAGTTTGGTCTTGGACCAGACCCCATGGTTGATGGTCTGATCATGTGCTAACATCACAGTCCGGTTAATGTGGAGCTTCCTAGAGTAACTGACCATCTTCACTATCAACACTATCACTATTACTGATCATCTTTACTATCAGCGCTATCACCGTCACTGATCATCCTCACTATCACCATCACTGATCATCTTTACTATCAGCACTGTCACCATCACTGATCATCTTCACTCCTGATGGTCATTTTCCTTGCCCTTGAAGGGAGGGGTGTTGGTAAGTCTTGGGCCCTATACACTTATAAACGCCACTTTATCCTAACATTGATATATTCCAGCGGTATCAGATTGCGATAATTTCGTATGTTTGTGTGCTGCAAGTAACAATTGCCTGGTTGATTATGCAATCAAGGAAACTTGGCCTTAGGCCGGGCTGCGTTGGCAGAACTGCAATAGGTATGTCTTCTAGTACAAATTTAGATATACGCAAAGTGATGCGTATAATGCCAGTAGAGAGGAACTACTTAGGTACCGTCGTCCTCTCGTATGAATGTGAAACTCCGACCTCTAGAATGAGTGTTTTGGCATTTTTTTTTCCCTCCTGTTGTATGAACATGTAAGATGACAGGTAAATCATTCTGTCTCATCAACATGTCAGATGACAGGTAAATCATTATGCCTCATTAACATGTCAGATGACAGGTAAATCATTCTACCTCGTCAACATGTGAGATGACAGGTAAATCATTCTGCCTCATCAACATGTGAGATGACAGGTAAATCTTGCAATCTTCTACTTACATTCACTAGTGCTTATCTTTACCTTTCCTCTGCATTTTTTAATAGTTCCTATCCCTGCAATATTACCGCCGAGGGGGCTACGACCCCCGGAACCATCAACAATTGAATAATAAATAAAAATTTACAAATTGATTTTCCTATTTAATGCCAGCTTAAACACTTATTTTTTAAATTAAGTTACCTACCTACACCTCTATTTTTTTCTGTTTGCCTTTTTGTGTTTGCTATCTTTTTCCTACCTACTTACCTGTATTGCCACCGAGTGAGCGTGCGAGTGACAGGCTATCACACAGAGGCAAGAAACATGTCATGTGGTTCAAGAGAGCATGTTTTGCTGTGTTGATGCCAGTAATGGCGGGACTGACCAATGGGAAACACGCACCAGCCCTTAATCATTACTCTTTGTATGTTAGTGTATATTATATTTTGTAGAGTGTACAAGATCACGAGCTTCCCCCTCCCCCCTATCCCTCCTTCCTCTACCACCACTCTCTCTCTCTCTCTCTCTCTCTCTCTCTCTCTCCCACATTCTCTTTTCTCTTCCCTGCCTCCCCACATTATCACTCCTTCCCTGCCTCCCTACTTCTCACCTCTCCCTCACTCCCTCCATCCTGTATGATGCATTATGACAAGGAAACAGAGTGTGGTCCCACTGTGTAAGTATCACATAGAATGGGATAGCAGCACACTGCTGAAGCATCCACTTGTGCTTTATCAACATACCCTTTTTCCACCTGACCCCCTCTTCCCCTTTCCTCCCCTCTTCCCCTTTCCTCCCCTCTTCCCCTTTCCTCTCCCAGGCGCTGGTGTGAAAGCATTGGCGTCGCTTCACAAAGGTAATCTCTATTATGTTTCACAAGAGAGGTGGAGTCTCGCATGTACCACACTGAACGTGTAAATCACACTCCGTCTCCCTGGAAATGTTAGTCGAGTAAAGGTGCACCTTTTCACCCACTGGTTAGGCAAAACTACTGTTGAAAAAGTTGCGGGGGGGATGGAGGGTTTAATTTAACTGGTGAATACAAACGCAGGGGGCGGCTACCCCCTCTCTCGATTTGAGTTACATGGTAGGGACAAATGCTAGCTATGTTTCCTTGTCATATTCGATCACACAGGATGTGTTGTGTGCGTTAGTGGAGGGAGAGAAGGGGAGGGAGACTATGGCGTCTCCTGGATGGTGGTTAGTGGTGTGGTGCTATCTAGAGCTTCACGAGTGGAGTGTTGCTATCCAGAAATAGAGGAATGGGGTGTTGCCATTCAGAGACAGAGGAGTGGAGTGTTGCCATGCAGAGATAGAGGAGTGGAGTGTTGTCATCCAGAGATAGAGGAGTGGAGTGTTGCCATGCAGAGATTGAGGAGTGGAGTGTTGCCATTCAGAGACAGAGGAATGGAGTGTTGCCATTCAGAGACAGAGGAGTGGAGTGTTGCCATGCAGAGATAGAGGAATGGAGTGTTGCCATCCAGAGATAGAGGAATGGAGTGTTGCCATCCAGAGATAGAGGAGTGGAGTGTTGCCATCCAGAGATAGAGGAGTGGAGTGTTGCCATCCAGAGATAGAGGAATGGAGTGTTGCCATCCAGAGATAGAGGAGTGGAGTGTTGCCATCCAGAGATAGAGGAATGGAGTGTTGCCATCCAGAGATAGAGGAGTGGAGTGTTGCCATCCAGAGATAGAGGAGTGGAGTGTTGCCATGCAGAGATAGAGGAATGGAGTGTTGCCATCCAGAGATAGAGGAGTGGAGTGTTGCCATCCAGAGATAGAGGAATGGAGTGTTGCCATCCAGAGATAGAGGAGTGGAGTGTTGCCATCCAGAGATAGAGGAATGGAGTGTTGCCATCCAGAGATAGAGGAATGGAGTGTTGCCATCCAGAGATAGAGGAATGGAGTGTTGCCATCCAGAGATAGAGGAATGGAGTGTTGCCATCCAGAGATAGAGGAGTGGAGTGTTGCCATCCAGAGATAGAGGAGTGGAGTGTTGCCATCCAGAGATAGAGGAATGGAGTGTTGCCATCCAGAGATAGAGGAGTGGAGTGTTGCCATCCAGAGATAGAGGAGTGGAGTGTTGCCATCCAGAGATAGAGGAATGGAGTGTTGCCATCCAGAGATAGAGGAGTGGAGTGTTGCCATGCAGAGATAGAGGAATGGAGTGTTGCCATCCAGAGATAGAGGAGTGGAGTGTTGCCATCCATAGAGGAATGGAGTGTTGCCATCCATAGAGGAATGGAGTGTTGCCATCCAGAGATAGAGGAATGGAGTGTTGCCATCCAGAGATAGAGGAATGGAGTGTTGCCATCCAGAGATAGAGGAATGGAGTGTTGCCATCCATAGAGGAATGGAGTGTTGCCATCCATAGAGGAATGGAGTGTTGCCATCCAGAGATAGAGGAATGGAGTGTTGCCATCCAGAGATAGAGGAATGGAGTGTTGCCATCCAGAGATAGAGGAATGGAGTGTTGCCATTCAGAGACAGAGGAGTGGAGTGTTGCCGTTCAGAGACAGAGGAATGGAGTGTTGCCATTCAGAGACAGAGGAGTGGAGTGTTGCCATCCAGAGATAGAGGAATGGAGTGTTGCCATGCAGAGATAGAGGAATGGAGTGTTGCCATCCAGAGATAGAGGAATGGAGTGTTGCCATCCAGAGATAGAGGAGTGGAGTGTTGCCATCCATAGAGGAATGGAGTGTTGCCATGCAGAGATAGAGGAGTGGAGTGTTGCCATCCAGAGATAGAGGAGTGGAGTGTTGCCATCCAGAGATAGAGGAGTGGAGTGTTGCCATCCATAGAGGAATGGAGTGTTGCCATCCAGAGATAGAGGAATGGAGTGTTGCCATCCAGAGATAGAGGAGTGGAGTGTTGCCATCCAGAGATAGAGGAGTGGAGTGTTGCCATCCATAGAGGAATGGAGTGTTGCCATCCAGAGATAGAGGAATGGAGTGTTGCCATGCAGAGATAGAGGAGTGGAGTGTTGCCATCCATAGAGTAATGGAGTGTTGCCATCCAGAGATAGAGGAATGGAGTGTTGCCATCCATAGAGGAATGGAGTGTTGCCATCCAGAGATAGAGGAATGGAGTGTTGCCATCCATAGAGGAATGGAGTGTTGCCATCCAGAGATAGAGGAGTGGAGTGTTGCCATGCAGAGATAGAGGAATGGAGTGTTGCCATCCAGAGATAGAGGAGTGGAGTGTTGCCATGCAGAGATAGAGGAATGGAGTGTTGCCATGCAGAGATAGAGGAGTGGAGTGTTGCCATGCAGAGATAGAGGAGTGGAGTGTTGCCATCCAGAGGTAGAGGAATGGAGTGTTGCCATGCAGAGATAGAGGAGTGGAGTGTTGCCATCCAGAGGTAGAGGAATGGAGTGTTGCCATCCAGAGGTAGAGGAATGGAGTGTTGCCATCCAGAGATAGAGGAATGGAGTGTTGCCATCCAGAGGTAGAGGAATGGAGTGTTGCCATGCAGAGATAGAGGAATGGAGTGTTGCCATCCAGAGATAGAGGAATGGAGTGTTGCCATCCAGAGATAGAGGAATGGAGTGTTGCCATCCAGAGATAGAGGAGTGGAGTGTTGCCATCCAGAGATAGAGGAATGGAGTGTTGCCATGCAGAGATAGAGGAATGGAGTGTTGCCATCCAGAGGTAGAGGAATGGAGTGTTGCCATCCAGAGGTAGAGGAATGGAGTGTTGCCATCCAGAGGTAGAGGAATGGAGTGTTGTCATCCAGAGGTAGAGGAATGGAGTGTTGCCATGCAGAGATAGAGGAATGGAGTGTTGCCATCCAGAGGTAGAGGAATGGAGTGTTGCCATGCAGAGATAGAGGAATGGAGTGTTGCCATCCAGAGATAGAGGAATGGAGTGTTGCCATCCAGAGATAGAGGAATGGAGTGTTGCCATCCAGAGATAGAGGAATGGAGTGTTGCCATCCAGAGGTAGAGGAATGGAGTGTTGCCATGCAGAGATAGAGGAATGGAGTGTTGCCATCCAGAGATAGAGGAATGGAGTGTTGCCATCCAGAGATAGAGGAATGGAGTGTTGCCATCCAGAGATAGAGGAGTGGAGTGTTGCCATCCAGAGATAGAGGAATGGAGTGTTGCCATCCAGAGATAGAGGAGTGGAGTGTTGCCATCCAGAGATTGAAGAGCGGAATGATAGCATCTAAGAGATGGAGTGGATACCTCACTAGGCACGCATGTTGCTACCGCCATTGAAAATATAATAATAATAATAATAATAATAATAATAATAATAATAATCAAGTAAGGAGAGGCGAACATTTCTTGTTTCAGCTGTGCTCGTGCTGTAATGTTTCTCTCCGTCCTCATTCATTATTCGTGTCCAGCGCCTGGTTGACCACTGACCAGGCCGTCAACATACCTTTAATATACCTTTGATGAGTTCTGAGAGTTTTTCTGCTCCCGGAGCCCGGCTATGGGTCAGGCTTGTCTGGTCCTTGCCTAGTTAACCAGGCTGTTGCTGGCTCTCAATTTGCCTATTTCTGTGGTATCAAAGCAAGATGAAATTAACCTCTTTATTTTGTATTTTACAAGCTTGGCTCAGGCTGGTGAAGCAAGTCTGACGCCGTGGAGATAAATGGTATAAAATATCGACAAGGTGGAAAAAATGTATAAAAATGCATCTACATGTTGATGTAGGTTTGCCAGGAGGGGTCCTGACCCGGGTCTTCTCCATGTGGTGACCCGGCAGTGACTCCCGAAGGAGTGTTTACAGCCCTTTGGTACGGTCAAGTGGAGTACCTTTCACAGCCCCATGGCGGGGGTAGCCCTGTGACAAGGGTCTAATGCATCTGTGAGTTGATAAGGTCCACTCTGTGGGCGAAACGTTGTCAGGAAAGGATCGCATTATACTAAGCCTGACTCTGCGCCATCAAACATTTTGTTTGTAAGTTTTAATAAAAGGCAGAAAGACACCTGAGGGCGGAACAACAATCTCTGTGGTGGTGTTGAAAATTGTAGTGTGTTCTAATTAGTTTTTCCCCAAGAAACGAGGTTTTCCTGGTGGTGTTGGGTAATTGAATTTTACTTTCAGTGAATGTGTGGGCGAGTGTGATGGTCTGTGTATACTCACCGAGTAATTGATGTTTTGTGTGTGTGTGTTTGTGTGTGTGTGTGTGTACGTCTTCGCCTAGTTTTGTTTGTATGGGTTGATTCATGGCTCCTGGCATGTCTTTTAATGATGGGTGTTGAAATCTGTTAGTCTCTTTAGACTTACTGAGTTATCTACTAGTGTAATTATTGCAACCTTGTTTTTCATTGATGGTATTCTGCAGGGTTTGCCGAGCCTCGCTTTCGTAGGATGGGATTTCAATGTATAGATTTGGGACCAGAACAAAATCACTCTCTACGAGAGGAATAGGCTGAGCAGACAGTGCATATAGAGCCCCGTACCATTACCAAAGTGCTGAGTAAAGAATAGTACAACTAGCAGCAGTGTCAGAAGAGCCAGGTTGGTATCTTGTAATGAGGCTGTACACTAGGGTAGTCTGATCTCAGGTCACGCTCCTCCTCTCTCTTTGATGACACACAAATGCAATTCATCCTCTTTTTTGGCTAGCCTTGTTATTGCCCTGGTTTTGATAAGCCTTTGATACGTCAGAAAAATATTACGTTTTGTAGCAGGAAAAGGGTTAGTGTGGGTGTGGCAGGTCTTAAGAGATTTAATGTCTGACTGGACGGACTGGTTCCCAAAGGTCCTCACTGAAATTACTCCCTACGAGATCGGGAGACTCTTCAGATGGCACAAAATACCCATGAAATGTATGGATACAATAAGTACAGTTAGAGATAACTCGGTAAATGAGGAGGGTTCAAGACTTATCACCATATCTTTAGTTGACTTCAAGCTGGAACTTGAAGGGTTCTTTCAGACAGTTCTTGATTAGCTAGGCTGTGATTCCTACGTTAGTCTGTGTGCTGATAGCACCAGTAGCCTGACTTATCAAGACAGCAGCAGCAAGGAGGCCCAGTCCGGGATCAGGCCGCAGGGGTAACGACTCCCGGAAGTGTAACAGTCAACCAACAGAGCACCATAAGATGGACGTAAGACACAGAAGAAGCATGGAATTTTTAATAACCACGTTTCGCTCACGCAGGGAGTTTGAGAGAGCTTAGTGCGTGAGCGAAATCTCGTTACTTAAAGATTCCTTACTACTGCTGTGTGCTGTATGTTGGTTAATGGGTTTTAAAAAATAATAAGAGTCATTAAAGCTGTATATAACCTCTCCACCACAGGCGAGAATACTTTATTCAACTCGTATATATACACTGAGATACACCTCTCGGTGTATATATCCTGTGTATGTCTACTCCAGTTGAACACTTTAGGTGCTGTTGTTCTAATTTATTCTTCTTGAGCAGCTGTATCATGTATTTTTGTGGTGGTGTATTCTTTCAGGAATTTATTTGTTGTAGGATATGACCAATTACCCTTAAGAAGATAATCACCTTAATGAGGTTAGTGACAAAGTTTAACTACCCGAGGCTAACGCTCCGGCGCCCCAGAGAGAGAGAGAGAAAGAGAGAGAGAGAGAGAGAGTTTATTCAGGTACAGGTACACATAAATACAGTTATATAAATTATCATACATAGCAGCATATGTAAGACAAGCCACAGGGAGGGGGATGGAAATCTTCAGCTCAAGATCTTTCACACGTCTCCGCGCGTCATCAGGAGCTATGCAATGTTGCAAGAGTAGCAACAGGAGGAATGAAGGGAAGTTTTCTCAGGGTAGTTGAGGTCCGTGGTTCGATCTCAGGTCCGTGATTCGATCTCAGGTCCATGGTTCGATCTCAGGTCTGTGGTTCGATCTCAGTGTGTGAGGTGAGTGCGTTAGTAATCGAGCTACCAAACAAACCACGGAATGGGTGGGGTTTGAATCCATGGTGAGTCGTAAAACTCTAGTGGTTTACGCACTGGCCTGGAGTTTTACGACTCACTTGCCGTGGGTTTTAACTCCACCCGTAACTGTTGATACCTGACACTTTGTGCCAGGAGACTGTGTCAACATAGGGAATGTCTTATTCTGTCATAGTCCCTCATGGACAACTACCCATGGAGTCAGAAACAGAAATATGGAGTTAGATTTGTATTAGCAGTGTAAGTTTACAGTAGTGCTACACTACTACTAGTGCTGCTAGTACTACTAGTAGTAGTACTAATAGTGCTACTAGTACTACTAATAGTGCTACTAGTACTACTAGTAGTGCTAGTATTACTAGTAGTGCTACTAGTATTACTAGTAGTGCTACTAGTATTACTAGTAGTGCTACTAGTATTACTAGTAGTGCTACTAGTATTACTAGTAGTGCTACTAGTATTACTAGTAGTGCTACTAGTATTACTAGTAGTGCTACTAATACTACTAATAGTGCTACTAGTACTACTAATAGTGCTACTAGTACTACTAATAGTGCTGCTAGTACTACTAGTAGTAGTACTAATAGTGCTACTAGTACTACTAATAGTGCTACTAGTACTACTAATAGTGCTACTAGTACTACTAATAGTGCTACTAGTACTAGTGCTGCTACCGCTACTGATGCTGTTGTTGCTGTTTTAGTAACAACAGCCAGGGAATGACGTCACAGGCAGCTGAGTTGAAGCAGGGATAGGGGAAAGGGGTAAAGGGATGGGGGCGATTTAAGGATAAGGGGAACACACATGCGGAGCCAACCAACCGTGGAGAATTTGGTGGGCCACCGTAGCTGCTGTCACACACGCCGCCTCCTCCTCCTCCTCCTCCTCCTCCTCCTCCTCCGCTGCCGCCGCCGCCGCCGCTGACGCCACGGCCGTAATTTAACGAAGTTACCAACATACTCCAGCTTTCATTCAAGAACTTGACAAGTTTCTGCAGATTTGAAGAGTGCAACGAGCACCAGCAAACTACCAGGTCTGCGAGCACCAGCAAACTACCAGGTCTGCGAGCACCAGCAAACTACCAGGTCTGCGAGCACCAGCAAACTACCAGGTCTGGTGTGAGATCGGGACGCAGGGGCGATTATAAAGCCCGGAACCATTCAACAGGACCTGTCACCTGCCACCATTCACAAGCATCATTATAGCCACAAACACCATTATAGTCACACACACCATTATAGCCACAAGCACCATTATAGCCACAAGCACCATTATAGCCACAAGCACTACAGTACACAGATAA
>NC_091373.1:7780088-7860088 GCF_038502225.1 Cherax quadricarinatus
TTCTTCTTCTTCTTCTTCTTCTTCTTATTATTATTATTATTATTATTATTATTATTATTTATTATATTAATTACTATTATTCTTCATATTCGACATCTTTTTCTCTTCATGTTTACTCAGGAGTTTGTTATAACTCATTATTAAAAATAAATAGTAAGTCTCTTAGGCGGAAATAATTCTGTGTATTGTTTGAATTTTGTGAGGGTGGTGCAGGGAGTTTGTTGCAGACAGTGAGCAATGTTGCAGGTAGTGATTCTTTGTTGCACGTAGTGATTGTGTTGCAATCAGATATTCTGTTTTTGCAGACAGTGAATCTGTGTGGCAGTGTGTCTGTTGCTGACAGTGATTCTGTAGCACAGATTATGATTTTGTGTTGGTGTTGCAATGTGTGTGTTGCAGATAAAGGACAGTGATTGACTGCTGACCCTCGGGAATTCCAATCACTGAACCAAATATGTGATGGTGTTGATGGTTAGTGGGTAGTTTTAATGACAGTGGTGGAGGTTGGTGGTTTTTAATGGTAGTGGTGGAGGGTGGTAGTTTTTAATGGTAGTGGAGACTGGTGGTTTTAAATGGTAGTGGTAGCTTATGGAAGTGGGTGATTTTAGTAGTAGTGGTGGGGAATGGAGAATAATGTCTTTAGAGGTAGTTTATGGTAATGGGGGATTTTAGTGGTAGTGGGTGTAGTAGTATATGGTAGTGGGGGATTTTAGTTGTAGTGAGTGTAGTGGTATATGGTAGTGGGGGATTTTAGTGGTAGTGAGTGTAGTGGTATATGGTAGTGGGGGATTTTAGTGGTAGTGGGTGTGGTAGTTAATAGTAATAGTGGTGGTGGTTAATGGATAGCTTTAGTGGTAGTGGGAGTTTTAAATATGCCTGTAATATTGCATTGGTAAGTTTGAAGGGTTGTTTTAGCAACACAGCGCAAGAACTGTCACTCTTGATTGCTCCTCCAGTGTTGACGATCAGAACACCACACTTATTGCTCGTCCAAACAGTGTTGTGGATCAAAAACACAACAAACACTAGAGATATCTCACAGGAAGCCTGGTGTTTAAACTCACAGGAAGCCAGCATTAAGTGGAGAGTCTCTTAGGACAATTTAATGAGAAGTTTTGGCTCTCGTTAAACCTGGGTAGAGCACATTATTATTATTATTATTATTATTATTATTATTATTATTATTATTATTATTATTATTATTATCAAAAAGAAGCGCTAAGCCACAAGGGCTATACAGAGAGCACTTATTGACCACTTGCTTACTTATAATTCCTGGGTATGTGATGTCTCCACCTGCCAATACCACCTTCCATCCACTTAACCTCTATACCATATGTACCTCAGATAACCTCAGAGTAAATACTAATGGAGATAATTCTGAAAAATAATACATTATTACACAGTTATTGACAGTATGGAGAGTACATTTACTAGTTTACAATTTAGAGGAAATGACTGGGAAGTCAAATAATAATCTGGTAAGGTTATCTTTGATAATACCTTTGATGAGCTTCGAGAGTCTTACTACTCCCCGAGCCCGGACATGGGCCAGGCTCGTTTGGTGCTTGCCTGGTTAACCAGGCTGTTGCTCCTGGAGGCCCGCTATCCCACGTATCCATCACAGCGTGGTGGATCTGGCACTGGTTATTATGAATTATTCATATATGACTGAGAAGAGAGGATTCTCAGTATACTGTACCGGTATAGCACAAGTGGAAAGTGTAACTCCTCTATGGAGATAATGATAGCAAAGCCGACGAGGGAGACGGCTGCAGGGAGAAACATCTCAGTAAAGTTCCCATCCCCCCGTTTTTTTACACATTTTTTCAGGCTAAGAACTGTTATCCTGCCTTAGCTCATTTGAAAGCCCAGCCTTGTCTGAGGAATACTACTACCACCCCCAGGATGCTACCCACAACAGTCGACTAACACCCAGGTACCTACTTACTGCTGGGTGAACAGGGGGCAGCAGGTGTAAGGAAACATTCCCGGCGTTTCCACTCAGCCAGGAAACGAATCACGGACACTAGGTGTGTGAGCCGAGCGGCTACCTACCACTTGCACCACACTTGTGTCTATTTCTCCCCCTGTAGCGTATCTGTGTCGACCACTTGGAGGTCCCCTTAATAGTGATGGAGGACACTGTCTTGCTTCTCCACCATATCACTGCTGGATCCTCACACCACACTGATTCACTGTTCTCTCTTGCTCTTCAACACACACACGCACGCACGCACACACACACACACACACACACACACACACACACACACACACACACACACACACACACACACACACACACACACACACACACACAGGGTCCAGGGGCTGTGAATCGACCCCTGCAATCACATATAAATGAGTACACACACAGGGACCAGGAGCTGTGAATCGACCCCTGCAATCAAATATAAGTGAGTACACACACACACGTACAAATCGTTTCCACCAACAGAAGAGTAAGAGAGTACTGTGTCTAGAGACACAACCCCCTTCCTCCCCCACCTTGATGAAAAACTTGGAGCACCATCATCGGTTCTTAAAAGCTAAGGTGATAAGTTGAGTCTTGCAACATTACATTGTGTGGTTGGTGCTAAAACCTGTGATGGGTTAGTAATGACTGTGATTGCGGTGGTTACCTGGAGATTATTCCGGGGATCAATGCCCCCGCGGCCCGGTCCATGACCAGGCCTCCCGGTGGATCAGGGCCTGATCAACCAGGCTGTTACTGCTGGCCGCACGCAGTCCAACGTACGAACCACAGCCCGGCTGATCCAGCACTGACTTTAGGTATCTGTCCAGTTCTCTCTTGAAGGCAGCCAGGGGTTTATTGGCAATTCCCCTAATGCTTGATGGGAGTCTGTTGAACAGTCTTGGGCCCCGGACACTTACGGTGTTTTCTCTTAGTGTACCAGTGGCGTCCCTACTTTTAATTGGGGGTATTTTGCATCGCCTGCCCAGTCTTTTACTTTCGTAGGGAGTGATTTCTGTGTGCAGATTTGGGATCATTCCTTCCAGGATTTTCCAAGTGTAGATTATGATATATCTCTCCTGCTTTCCAACGAGTACAAGTCAAGTGCTTCCAAGCGTTCCCAGTAGTTAAGGTGCTTGACAGAACTTATGCATGCAGTAAAGGATCTCTGTACACTCTCCAGATCTGCAATTTCACCGCTTTGAATGGAGATGTTAAAATGTACAGCAGTATTCCAGCCTAGAGAGAACAAGTGATTTGAAAAGGATCATCATTGGCTTTGCATCTCTCGTTTTGAACGTTCTCATTATCCATCCTATCATTTTCTTTGCACTTGTGATCGTGGCACTGTTGTGATCTTTGAAAGTGAGATCCTCAGACATTACTACTCCCAGGTCCCTCACATTATTTTTCCGCTCTATTGTATGGCCAGAGTTTATAGTATATTCTGTTCTAGTTATTATCTCCTCCAGTTTTCCATAACGGAGTAGTTGGAATTTGTCCTCATTGAACATCATATTGTTTTCCATTGCCCACTGGAAAACTTTGTTTATATCTTCTTGGAGGTTAACCGCGTCCTCAGCAGATGACAGCCTCATGCAGATCCTAGTATCATCCGCAAAGGATGATACGGTGCTGTGGTGTATATCTCTGTCTATGTCTGATATGAGGATGAGGAATAAGATGGGGGCGAGTACTGTGCCTTGTGGAACAGAGCTCTTCACTATGGCAGCCTCCGATTTAACTCTGTTGACCACTACTCTTTGTGTTCGATTGGTTTGGAAGCTGAAGACCCATCTCCCCACTTTCCCAGTTATTCCTTTAGCACGTATTTTGTGCGCTATTACGGCATGATCGCATTTGTCAAACGCTTTTGCAAAGTCTGTGTATATTACATCTGCATTCTGATTTTCTTCCAGTGCATCCAAGGCCGTATCATAGTGATCCAGTGGTTGTGAGAGGCAGGAGCGACCTGCCCTGAACCCATGTTGCCCTGGATTGTGCAGATTTTGGGAATGCAGGTGATTTGCAATCCTGCTTCTTAGCACTCTTTCAAAGATTTTTATGATGTGGGACGTCAGATCTATTGGTCTATAGTTCTTAGCTAATGCTTTGCTGCCACCTTTATGGATTGGGGTTATATCCGTTGTTTTAAGTGACTGGAATTTCACCCATGTCCAAGCTCCTCCTCCATAGTGTACTTAGGGCACGCGAGAGGAGTTTCTTGCAGTTCTTAATGAATACAGAGTTCCACGAGTCTGAGCCCGGGACTGAGTGCATGGGCATGTTGTCAATGGCTTTTTCGTAGTCTATCGGAGTTAGGGTAATGTCGGAAATCTCGTATACATTTATGGAGTTATGAGGCTCATTCATGAAGAAGTCATTTGGGTCGTCGATCCTCAGACTGTTTAGTGGCTCACTAAACACAGGGTGGTGGTGGTGGTAGAAACTGCTCAAGACTGTGGTGGTGGTAGAAACTGCTCAAGACTGTGGTGGTGGTGTGTAGATAATGAGAATGTTGATGGGTAGCTGCGGGTTAAGTAAGTATATTTAGGTACAGGTATACATAAGTACAGTTACACAAATTTCGGTGACTACAATTATCATACATAGTAACATATGTGTAAATTACCTAGGATAACCCCCCCCCCCCAGAAAAGTTTGCCGAAATAACTTATTTCCATTGGTGGGTTCTTAACTTTCCGTTGGGATCCTTGAGTTGTAAGAATGACCTTTAGAGAGCCCTCATACCTCTAGTTTTGGTGTCCTCCTCAGTTCCTTTTCAGGGCAAGTAGAGGGTGGAGTGAGGTGAGAGAGAGAGAGAGAGAGAGAGAGATGCACAGGTAAGGTTTAAGGGTTGAGCAGGTCGCTATAATCCCTGGCATGCCTCTTGTATGGCTTCTGGGACTCTGAAACATCAGTATGCTTGTCCACTCTTATCAGCAGGCTGTCTTCTCCTCTCCTGTTATGTTACTCTCTTGTGTCATGAGAGGCAGGGAGAGTCAGTAGAGGAGCGATCATTCAGGCATCATCCTTGGACTGCCGTACAACAAATAGATGTTTAAAAAATCACAGTCATGCTAACTACAGTAGCAGCTGTTACAATCTAAATGAGAGAGAGAGAGAAATAACTCAAGTCTGGAACATGTTTGTACATCATACTGGTATCAGTGAAAGAAAGTCATTTGATCAAATAAAATCGCTGGTCCACGGATGGCTCCGACTTCATCCGGGTCCATATTTGTCTCATAACAATAAAAAGGCTTTCAAATGAGCTAATGTAGGTAACAGCTCTTAGCTTGTAAACGAAGTTAGGAACCTTAACCTAACCTTGTAAAAACCCTGTGTAACACACAGAGAGAGAGAGAGAGAGAGAGAGAGAGAGAGAGAGAGAGAGAGAGAGAGAGAGAGAGAGAGAGAGAGAGAGAGAGAAAATTAATGGGCGGGCGGGGAGAGAATTGAGGAAGAGTTTAAGGAGCCTCTATCAATTATAGTTTTTCTTATAGCTTCGTGGGAAAATACTGAGTTGCGTGGAGTGTAGTATTTGTTGTGAGGTACGTTGCTGGTGTCCTCTCCCTCTCTCCCTCGCCCTGGCAAGCAGTAGACGACCTCTCACTGAAACCTCAATATTGCATTTCTGTTCCGCCATACCCGGGGAGCCAAGATTTCAACATTTACTGTAATGGGAGGGCAGTGTTGCAGGTGTTTGGACGGGGCTTGTGTCCTCTCAGGTGTTGGTGTGACCTCTCAGATCATAATGATACTCGTGACCTCACAGGTCATATCCACTATTTCCACTTCCTGGATCCTTTGTTGAAATGGTACATTTGTGACAGACCTCGGCTTAATGAGGACATTCCCACTTTAATCTTAGTGCGTTCCGTTTAAATGTAGCCTAAGTGCAGAAGTCTTCAAGAGAAAACTGGATAAGTATCTTCACCAGGTGCCAGATCAATCAGGCTGTGGTAAATGTGTGGAGCGGCGGGCCTCCAACAGCAACATCCTGATTGACTAGGTTAGCACCAGATGAGCCTGGCCCATGACCGGGCTCCGGGAGTAGAAAAACTCTCGAAACTCATCAAAAGTATCAGCCGAAAGGTTCCTGGGTCTGAACCCCCAGCGAGGGGAGTCATGGGCAGGTTTACTGTACCTTCTACTCCTGTTCACCTAACAGTAAATAGGTACCTGGGAATTAGTCGTGTGTTATGTGTTACATCCTATGAGAGAGAAAACGTAAGGACATTAGCGGAAATACATCCTATGAGAGAGAGAACGGAAGGACACTAGCGGAAATACATCCCGTGAGAGAGAAAACGTAAGGACACTAGCGGAAATACATCCTATGAGAGAGAGAACGGAAGGACACTAGCGGAAATACATTCTGTGAGAGAGAGAACGTAAGGACACTAACGGAAATACATCTTATGAGAGAGAAAACGTAAGGACACTAGCGGAAATACATTCTATAAGAGAGAGAACGTAAGGACACTAGCGGAAATACATTCTATAAGAGAGAGAACGTAAGGACACTAGCGGAAATAAGTCACGCTGCTTGGTTTATTCTGGTTTAATTCGTAGAAAATCTTCAATTATATTGTTTACAATGCCAACAAGTTGCAATACTTGGGGAGTCTTTTATTACTGAAACACCTTTGTTCTATTAGACTTAAAAACCTACAACGCAGGTGAAACACTCCGGCAATTAAGACACCCAAGAGTTGCACATGTGTCTTACTCATCAGTAAAGACACCCAGGTGTTGCACATGTGTCTTATTCATCAAAGTCTTCCAGCCTTAGGTCAACAAGGGTGTGGGTAACCAGTCTCGCAGGTTCTGGGAGGCGAAGCAGTCAATACTTGGCCAGTTTAAATATATCTGGGCGTTGATAATAAATAGATTAAGTACAGTAAGGGATAATTTGCATGGTGTCGGTCACTTCCAGCTTAACCTTAAATAATTCTGAACCAGAACTGTTTAGGCTTCCAGACTTAGACTCCAGGGAGTTAGTCTCTTCAGAAATTTGGAGCAGTTGGTTGTGGAGAATTCGTTTGATGCTGGTTCAACTTCCACAGATGTTGCTTCACCTTTTCTAGATGCTGGTCCACCTTTTCTAGATGCTGGTCCACCTTTTCTAGATGCTGATCCACCTTTTCTAAATGCTGGTCCACCTTTTCTAGATGCTGGTCCACCTTTTCTAGATGTTGGTCCACCTTTTCTAGATGTTGGTCCACCTTTTCTAGATGCTGGTCCACCTTTTCTAGATGCTGGGGCACCTTTTCTAGATGCTGATGCACCTTTTCTAGATGCTGGTCCACCTTTTCTAGATGCTGGTCCACCTTTTCTAGATGCTGGTTCACCTTTTCTAGATGCTGGTGCACGTTTTCTAGATGCTGGTCCACCTTTTCAAGATGCTGGTGCACCTCTTCTAGATGCTGGTCCACCTTTTGTAGATCCTGGTCCACCTTTTGTAGATCCTGGTCCACCTTTTTTAGATGCTGGTCCACCTCTTCTAGATGCTGGTCCACCTCTTCTAGATGCTGGTCCACCTTTTCTAAATGTTGGTTCACCTTTTCTAGATGCTGGCCCACCTCTTCTAGACGTTGGTCCACCTTGAAGTGCTTGTATGGATATCTTATATCTGGTCACAGACCGGGCCACGGGGGCGTTGACCCCCGAAACTCTCTCCAGGTATACTCCAGGTATAAGATTTTTCCGGAAATCATACTCTCTCCGTCCCAGTATCAGACTAGGCCTCCTGGTTGACTAGGCCTCCTGGTTGACAGTGGTCGCAGTTTGATGTAAGAAATTTATTATTAAACTTTGTAACACTGTTGATGTAACAGGTCACTGCTGACTTTTGTAACACTGCTGATGTAGCAGGTTACGGCTGTCTTTTGTAACACTGTTGATGTAACAGGTCACTGCTGACTTTTGTAACACTGCTGATGTAGCAGGTCACGGCTGTCTTTTGTAACACTGTTGATGTAGCAGGTCACTGCTGTCTTTTGTAACACTGTTGATGTAGCAGGTCACTGCTGTCTTTTGTAACACTGTTGATGTAGCAGGTCACTGCTGTCTTTTGTAACACTGTTGATGTAATGGTAGATGCCAAATTGAGCATTTCTTAAGACAGTAATTTTCTCTTTCAGGTATGATGGTTGACGGTGCTGAAAGTGACAGTGCTGAAAGTGACGGTGCTGAGGAAAGAAAACAGAAAGCTGAAGAAGATACAAACTTACTGAGGACAATAGTGAAAAGAAGACACATAGTTGTAAAGCAAGCTTTTATTTGGACAACGTATCGCTAAAGTGACTCACAAAATCGCAATAACACGCGAGTTTGGGGACTCACCTGATGTGGATTCCAGTCCCACTGAAAGCTTGATCTGCAATGTGTGTGTCTTTTGTTCACAAGGTTAGGGAAGACGGAGGTGAGAGAGGTAAGGGCGACAGCACTCCATAATATGACCAACAGTACCACTGTTACTGCTGTTACATGACTACTATAACGTGCTGGCTACCATTCCATTGGGGCTGAATACTTGGACCTATTATATGTCTCTGTAATCCTTTGATTACCTCCTAAATTGGAAAAATTTAGATTCAGGAAGGATATAGAAAAGCACTGATTTGGTAATAGAGTTGTGGATGAGTGGAACAAACTCCAGAGTGCAGTTCTAGAGGCTAGAACTTTGTATAGTTTTAAAAGTAGGTTAGATAAATACATGAGTGGGTGTGAGTTGGACCTGACTAGCTTGTGCAACTAGGTCAGATGCCGTGCTCCTTCCTTAAGTGAATGTGACATTACCTGACTAGGTTGGGGCATTGACTTAAGCCGGTAGGAGACTTGGACCTGCCTCGCATGGGCCAGTAGGCCTGCTGCAGTGTTCCTTCTTTCTTATGTTCTTATGAGGAGGAAAGGGTGGCGCGCGCACGTACATTATACACTCGATGGCCACTTCATTAGGTACACCTGCTCGTTGATGCAAATATCTAATCAGCCAATTACGTGGCAGCACCTCTGTGCTTTAAAAGCAAGCAGTCATAGCCAAGAAGTTCAACTATTGTTCAGACTGGACATCAGAACAGGAAAGAAATGTGATCAGAGTGATTGTGATCGCGGAATGATTGTTTACGCCAGATTGTTGCAGCACAGCCGTGTGATTGTTTCATGCCAACCTGGATCATGATCTCTAAGGAATGTTGCCAGTACTTGCCAGTACTTTATCAAATCCATGACACGACACAAAGAGCCCAGGCTGTTCTGCAGGCAAAAGGAGGCCTACCTAGTGCTAGAAGTGTGTTAGATAAAAGGACACAAGTGCAACTAATGTGACATTTTATTGTGGCAAAGTTTCGCTCTCCAGGACCTTTGTCAAACCGTTACGGTAATTCTACCAACATTATTGCTAGAAGGATGGTCACCGAGTATATATATATATATATATATATATATATATATATATATATATATATATATATATATGTCGTGCCGAATAGACAGAACTTGCCATCTTGGCTTAAATAGCAACGCTCATCTTGCCATACAGGACAAGAGAAAACTTGTCTATGCAATAATTTCGCCAAAATCATTCTGAACCTAACGAAAAAAATATAATTCACTGTGTTTGTTTATTATTAAATTATTGTAAACAAATCTAAAATATATTTAGTTGGGTTAGGCTAAAATAAATTGCGCTTGTTATAAAAAGGTTAGATAAGTTTTCTAAGTTCCTTTTGGTGCAAAATTATAAATTTTTACATCAACATTAATGAAAAAAATATATCTTTAAACGTATAAGAGAAATTTTTAGAAAGGACTTAATTTTAAATGAGTTCTTGCTAATTGATCAGTTTTACATATTCGGCACGACATATATATATATATATATATATACTTACCATTCGACTTACGACCTGCTTGACTTACGACCGTGTTTTTAATGCCAAATTTCTGGGAAATAAACAACTATTTGTGTTGTACACAGTGTTTATCCTAAACCTTACAGTATAAAATACAGTACTAACAGCATAAAAAGTAAAGTAAAACATGAAATACCAAAATAAAACAATAAAATAAAGTCATTACAAAAATGTGATGTTGATATTCAGTAGTAAAGCTCGACTTACGTCCATTTCGACTTACGACTGGTTTCTCGGAACCGAACTCGGTCGTAAGTCGGATGGTGTGTGTGTATATATATATATATATATATATATATATGTCGTGCCGAATATGTAAAACTGGTCAGTTAGCAAGAACTCGTTTAAAATTAAGTCCTTTCTAAAATTTTCTCTTATACGTTTAAAGATATATTGTTTTTTCATTAATGTTGGTGTAAAAATTATAATTTTGCACCAAAAGGAACTTAGAAAACTTACCTAACCTTATTATAACAAGAGCAATTTATTTTAGCCTAACCCAACTAAATATATTTTAGATTTGTTTAGAGTAATTTAATACTAAACAAACACAGTGAAATATATTTTTTTCGTTAGGTTCAGAATGATTTTGGTGAAATTATTGCATACACAAATTTTCACTTGTCCTATATGGCAAGATGAGCGTTGCTATTTAAGCCAAGATGGCAAGTTCTGCCTATTCGGCACGACATTAATATATATATATATATATATATATATATATATATGTCGTGCCGAATATGTAAAACTGGTCAATTAGCAAGAACTCATTTAAAATTAAGTCCTTTCTAAAATTTTCTCTTATACGTTTAAAGATTTATTTTTTTCATTAACGTTGATGTTAAAATTTATAATTTTGCACCAAAAGGAACTTAGAAAACTTACCTAACCTTATTATAGCAAACGCAATTTATTTTAGCCTAACCCAACTAAATATATTTTAGATTTGTTTACAGTAATTTAATACTAAACAAACACAGTGAAATATATTTTTTTTCATTGGGTTCAGAATGATTTTGGCGAAATTATTGCAAACACAAATTTTCACTTGTCCTATATGGCAAGATGAGCGTTGCTATTTAAGCCAAAACAGCAAGTTCTGCCTGTTCGGCACGACATATATATATATATATATATATATATATATATATATATATATATATATATATATATATATAAATATATATATATATATATATTTATATATATATTTATATATATTTATATATTTATATTTATATATATATATTTATATATATATATTTATATATATATTACACACACACACACACACACACACACACACACACACACACACACACACACACACACACACACACACACACACACACACACACACACAAAGACTGAACTCTGGCTGAAGGAGACTCGAACCTGGGAACCTTGGAACAAGGTACGCAGTGCTTTACCGACCGTACCAAACGGGACCAATACTTTGGCGTCCAGCTCACGCTAGACATTTTGATCCAAGGCAGCCAGCTTCTATAGGCTATATATGGATCCTGCCTCCACTACAACACTTCCCAAGCTATTCCACTTCCTGACAACTCAGTGACTGAAGAACTACTTGCTAACATTCCTGTGATTCATCTGAGTCTTCAACTTCCAACTGTTTTTAATATTATTATTAGCAAATAAAGCGCCTAAACCGACAATGGTCAACTTCCAGTTATGGCCCCTTGTTGCTGTGTCCCATCTCTGGAACATCCTGTCTCTGTCCACCTTGTCAATTCCTCTCAGTATTTTATATGTTGTTATTATGTCCCCCCTCTCTCTCTCCTGTCCTCCAGTGTCGTCAGGTCAATTTTTCTTAACCTCTTTTCGTAGGACATGCCCCTCACCTCCGGGACTAGTCTTGTTGCAAACCTTTGCACTTTCTCTAATTTCCTTACGTGCGGGTTCCAAACTGGTGCTTCACACTCCAATACAGGCCTAACGTACACAGTGTACAGGGGCCTGAACGATTCCTTATTGAGATGTCGAAATGCTATTTTTAAGGGGTCACTACCTCCCACAGTATGGGTATGAGGGTCACTACTTCCTACAGTATGGGTATAGGGTCACTGCCTCTTACAGTATAGGGTCACTACTTCCCACACTATGGGTATGGGGGTCATTACCTCCCACATTATGGGTATGGGATCACTACCTCCCACAGTATGGGTATGGGGTCACTACCTCTCAGAGTATTGGTATGAGGTCACTACCTCCCACAGTATGGGTATGGAGTTGCAACCTCCCACACTGCCTCCACGCCAGCTTCACATGCAGAACAAAACGAGTATTGGGTACACCAGTAGTGTGAGATTACCCTACTCTGTATAGTAGTCACGCTACATCATGGGAGAGACAGTAGTGTGCTGCTTCCCCTACTTCATATGATAGTTACATCGTGGGACAAACAGTTAGCTGTCACATTCTGTCTATCAAGACGGGCTTTATACGTAAGGAAATGTGCCAGAGTGAGCTGGGAGACAAGGGTAGGTTGATACACTGGTAATGGGCGAGGCTGTGGGAGCCTCTTCCACGTGACTGTCGTCTTAGCCAGTCATCAAAGGATTCGTCAGTCTGCTCCACCCACATGGTGCGTCTCCTGGGAACAGTGTGGGATGTCGTGGGTGGTGCGTGGGATGAGGTAACTTGACAAGTTTCTGCACAGAGTTTATCGGGCTGTGTTGCCTACGTCACTCTTCCTGCTGCAAGCATCAACATCTGGTCAACCAGGATGCCTGCGTGGTCAGAGACCGGGCCTTACGGGCGATGCTTCCCGGAACCATCACCATTCACAGCTGTGTTGTATAGCCAACTCGGCTTATTTGGCAACGATTGTTTTGCCAAATAAGCCGAGCAATGATCAGTTGAACCACAGAATTAATAAACAGTACCGTGACTAGAACATTACACAAATAACCCGCACATAGGAAACAGAAAAGCTTATGATGACGTTTCGGTCCGACTTGGACCATTCACGAGTCACACTGAATTAATATATTTAATTGAATTGAGGAAACCCGCATGCAGACAGAAACAGCGCAGTAAGAGACTATAAATCTTTAGCAGGGAAGATCTCTGATGGAGATAACATAAGAAGGAGCACTATTGACTCATGCTAGGCAAGTCACACTCACTTAAGAAGGAAGGCCTACTGACCCATGCTAAACAGGTCTAATTCACACCCACTTGTCTAACTGTTTGTTGCCATCTGGGTTTCCTCAGCCCGTCGACATGTCTTCGCTATGATGTGCTATCATATTTAAGTGAAATTAAATGATTTTAATTATCCTCCTCATACCCCTGACTGTTTTCAAGAGGGAACCGGATAGATACCGAAGATAAGTGCCCGATCACCCAGGCTGGGGTTCGTAACTTGGATTGCGTGCGGGGTCAGCACTAACAGCCAGGTTGATCAGGCCCTGATCCACCGGTTGATCTGGTCGGGAACCGGGCCGCGGGGGCGTTGACCCTCAGAACAACCCCAGATAGTCTCCATTACCTTGAGTGTTACACCCCCCCCTTCCCCCGGTTTCTTCCTTGACCTCCATCCCCTTGAGTGTTACACCCCCCCCTTCCCCCGGTTTCTTCCTTGACCTCCATCCCCTTGATCTTCATCCCTTTTCATCTTTACCTTCGTCTTGAAGAGGGGAGGAAGGGAAGAGAGGCGCCCACTCAACATTGTACATACGACAACCATTCATCCCATGGGAGCTTTCTCGCCCCACTCCACTCTCACCCTGAAGGCTGTGTAGTGCCACACACAACACACACACTCAGTACGCAACACATAACAAACAGCACACAACACACAGCAAACAGCACCCAACGCACAACACCCAACACAACACCCAACAAAGGGATCTGTACAGGTTGCAGGCCTGGCCCAGAAACTGGCTCCTAGAGTTCAACCTCACTAAGTGCAGTCAAGAAAATTTGGGAAGGGCAGAGAAGACCACAGATGGAGTACAGTCTAGGGGGGCCAGAGACTACAAATCTCACTCAAGGAAAAGGACCTTGGGGTGAGTATAACACCATGCACATCTGAGGCGCATATCAATCAAATAACTACTGTAGCATATGGGCGCTTAACAAACTTAAAGCCATTGCTGCGAGTCCTGTCAAGGATAGATGTTTTTAGCACGCTATTTACATCCCCTTTATTTATTCCTGTCTTCCATTTATACACCTCAATCACATTCCCCGTAACTCTACAGCCAGAGTGAAGTTGCTGCTTTCTGCTCGTCTTGTGGCATTAAAGCTTGTTTCACGCTGTCCTCGAAGTGGATCCAAGTGTGGTACTTTGACGATATTGGCCTTGTACATAACAGTAAGGCCACCCACATCCCTCTTATGTTGAAGGCTCTGTTGAAATGACAGATCTATCCAGGATGGGTCCAGGCGAGAGATGAGACGTCTTGCTCTGTTCTCTACTCTGTCAAGCAGTCGCAGATGAGAGGGGGGGGCAGGCAAACCAAGAAAGTGGAGCATACTCAAGGTGTGAGCGTACTTGTGCCTTGTACAGAATCTTGCAACCCCTACTGTCAAGCAGATGCGAGATACGGCGAAGTACTGTAAGCTTCCTGGCTGCCTTTTTTGCAAGATTTACAACATGGTTCTTCATGGTTAGTTTGGAGTCAAATTTCACCCCAAGGATATCAACTTCTTCTCCAGGTGCCAACACCCTCCCATTCATCCTTACTACTGCACCAGCATTACCAGCATGGTGCCTAGAGATGATCATCATTTGCATTTTCTCAGGTGCAAATGTTACTTGCCATCTATTTCCCCAAGCTGATATAGCTCTCAGCTGGTGATTGATGTAGCTTAGAGCAGCTGGCATTTCTTCTCTTGGATAAGTGAATGTCAGTGTGCAGTCGTCTGCATATGCATGTGATTCTGGGATGAGATGAAGAAGGTCATTGAAGTAGACATTCCATAACAATAGTTCCAGTACGCTTCCTTATGGAACACTTGCCCCAATAGGATGTCTCTCTCTCTCTCTCTCTCTCTCTCTCTCTCTCTCTCTCTCTCTCTCTCTCTCTCTCTCTCTCTCTCTCTTTCTCTCTCTTTCTCTCTCCGTCCCTATGCTCTACCACTGCACATAATAGCAATAAAATGTGAACATTATATGTACATTACTGCCCACACTGTGGGAGGCAGCTCCTTAACATTACTTCCTCTTTTGGGAGGGAGCCCACGATTACCTTCGTGTGATAATCGTGGGTTGATGACCTGATCAATAAGACTGTTGGTGCTAGCAGCACGCAGTCCAAGGCAGTCACCACAACCCAGCTGATCAGGACCTGATTTGAGAAACTAAAAATACTTGACCAATCAGGGTACACCGTGGGAACCAGCTGAGCGTCGGCCATTCAGGGGGCTCCATTAAGAACCAGCTGAGCGTCGACCAATGAGGAAGCGTCTTCCCCCCTCCCCCCGTAAGGCTACCGACTGTCATGTCTAAAGTGAACCTCATTCACTAGGTCTCTCTGAATTAAGTTTGAACTTGTGCTTCTCTCAGTATACTCTCCTCCTTTTCTCTTCATCTTCGTCTTTTTTTCTCTCTCTTTTACTACTTCGACTTCTGAACTAGTATGGGAGATTAAGCGCTTCTTGTTTGATAATAATAATAATAATAATAATAATAATAATAATAATAATAATTCACTAGTTTGGAGTCTGCCTACCTGGAGAGAGTATTTCGGGGATCAACGCCCCCGCGGACCGGTCCACGACCAGGCCTTCCGGTGCATCAGGGCCTGATCAACCAGGCTATTACTGCAGCCTTCTTACAATATCTATTTTACCTCTGCCAGTGGTCCGTATACAGTACTCATACCATCACCAGTATTTCTCCATCTAAAAGTACTCAACGCCCCTCCCTCCCTCCCGCCTACACTGACTGGCTCTTCACTCCACCTTTCATTTGCTGACCTTTGGCTACCTGGTACATGTATACCCTGTTGCCTAGTGTTTGTGACCTTTGACCCTCGCCGGCTTATTCCTCTGATAGTGGGCACTCTTGCACTCTTGCCCTGGAGAGCCACTCTCTAGCTGCTGAAGACACGTGACTCTTGATACAGTAAGGAGGACATCGTCTCAGGCTCCCAGAGCTCTCTTGACATCTTGAACCCCCAGCATCTTATTAACTCTGGCCACTTGTGGTGTTAGATATGACCTCACGTTATCGTATATGAAGCGCCAAAATCATGTGGGTCATTTGGCGCAAGGGATGGTGGATACTTGAACCTCCGTTCACTAATTGTGGGTCAGACACACTACCGAATTTTGCTTGGTGATATATGTGACTAGTCACAGCAAGGAGGCTGGAAAGAGAGAAAGAGATAGTGAATAAGTGCGGCACATTACTAAGAAAATATAAATACAAAATCTATAAGTAGATTAGTATAGAGTAACTGTATAATAAGGTTGCAGTAGTGGGAAAAAAATATAAGAAAGAGTGATGGCCATGATTCGTCTAAGTTACCTGTGTATGTGTTGGTGTGAGATCTCTTAAGAGAGGAAAGACAGTGCAGTGTAGTGAGGAAGGTGAACATTCTTCAGTCCTCTCCCCTGAAGGAAGGTTCCTTGACGTTGGTGAGGGGCTCTTAATCTAGGGAATTTGATCTGTGCTCCAGTTCCCCGAATTAAGCCTGAATGCTTTCCACTTTCCCCCCCCCCACAGGTGCTGCATAATCCTACGGGTTTAGCGCTCCCCCTTGATTATAATAATCTTCAGTTCTCTATCTTAAATGTGGCAGATTTCAAAAGTATAGAATGAATGCTAAAATTCGTATGATTATGTAAAAAGATGAGAGATTGGCCTCGGTTAAGTAATGAAATAATTGATACCTAAATGTTGACCCGGCCAAGGATGGTGTTGTTAATGGCATGTTGACTATTTAGGGCTGAAATGTACTGTACAGTATTTGTAGTGGTATGTACACTCACGTGATTGGCGCTGTACAGTGAACTGACCCATCGGATACCTTTACCTTTGATGAGTTTTGAGAGCCATCCTACTCCCGGAGCCTGGCCATGGACCAGGCCAAATCAGCACTAAGAACACAGACACAGACACACGGGCGGGTAAACTTAGAGGCAAAGGGAGTGTACTGTGATTTAGAGGAACAATATTTCTCGGGGTAATGTGAAAATAGGTCAGAAACCAGTAACGTCAGTCGACGAAATTTAAGAGTCGGGGCCAGGAGCTAGGACTTGACCCCAGCAAGCACAAATCTGCGAGTAAAAACACCCAGCAAGAATGTCACATTAATATTTCTTTTCAATTTTGTCAAATAAAACAAAGCTTAGACGTTTTTTTTCTGCCAGAATGCTTATTTACAGACCGGACCGCGGGGGCATTGACCCCCGAAACACTCTCCGGGTATTGTGCGCCCCATAGCCATCAGAAATGCATTCGACATGCACCGCTTGCTAGTGGCTGTCTTTTGCGCTTAACAGTATTTTATTATATTTTGTAAACTGCAGAAAAGAATTATTGTATTATGTGGAGGGTTTACCTACCTTCCTGGAGGGAGGGTGTACCGGGGGTCAACGCCCCCGTGGCCCGGTCCATAACCAGGCAGCGTAGGAGTATATAAATACACAAAATGCTTATGAATTAGTCTTTGATCTTTTAATATTACATCTTTAAAACATCCTTCCCTGTAGCGCTGTATTGTGGGTTTAGCGCTTAGCTTTGTGACAATAATAATAATAAAAGTAGATGAAGGTAAGAAATGGATGAATAGAAGGTAGGGTGGAGAGGAAGAGAGTGAACTAGGAGTGCATGTTACATTAAGTGTTTAAATAGCAGTCACTTGTACACAATACAGTCATTGTGGTGCTTCTGCCTCCTCCTCCTCCTCCTCCTCCTCCTCCTCCTCCTCCTCCTCCTCCTCCTGCTGCTGCTGCTGCTGCTGCTGCTGCTGCTGCTGCTGCTGCTGCTGCTGCTGCTGCTGCTGCTGCTGCTGCTGCTGCTGCTGCTGCTGCTGCTGCTGCTGCTGCTGCTGCTGCTGCTGCTGCTGCTGCTGCTGCTGCTGCTGCTGCTGCTGCTGCTGCTGCTGCTGCTGCTGCTGCTGCTGCTGCTGCTGCTGCTGCTGCTGCTGCTGCTGCTGCTGCTGCTGCTGCTGCTGCTGCTGCTGCTGCTGCTGCTGCTGCTGCTGCTGCTGCTGCTGCTGCTGCTGCTGCTGCTGCTGCTGCTGCTGCTGCTGCTGCCGCCGCCGCCGCCGCCGCCGCCTCTGTCACCAGTGATGTGTTGCTGTGAAGAATTAGACATATGTGCAACATCTGGGTATATATATTTGTAGATGTTCCGCTGTCCAGTGGCTTTATCTGCAAATTCAAGGACATATTGGGAGGACTGTAGAACTATACACAAAAGTGTGTAATTCTATACCTTGTTGGTATTGTATACCATTCATGTATATGTGTTGGTGTACACCGCGGGGAGGGTGCAGAGCCACGTTAACCAGCAGGGGCAGTACCAGGAAGGAGAGGATGAAGGAGGAGAAGGAAGTGCATGAAAGAAGAATGTAAAGCAGCTGGGTGTTAGGAAGAGCGAATGAGGGAGGAAAATAAAAGTTAAGTAAATGTGAAATAAGGAAGTACAGGTGTGTACTCACCTGTTTGTGATTACAGGGGTCAGGGCTCGGCTCCTGGCCCTGCCTCTTAACTATGTGTGTGTGGGGGAGGGGCGGTGAAGGTTGGTTCGTGATTTGCAGGAATTCCTCCTATGCAGGGCTAGTGAGGGCGTGTTGGTCTCTCTCTCTCTCTCTCTCTCTCTCTCTCTCTCTCTCTCTCTCTCTCTCTCTCTCTCTCTCTCTCTCTCGGGATAGACGGGTAGAGGAGGAAAGAAAAAAAAAGACAGGAAAGAGGGAGAGGATGGAGAGGTAGAGATTAGGTTATGTTTTTTTAGAATATATCAAGAAACTTCCCCTTTTCTCACATCCTCCCCCACTCCCCACCCATTCCCCCACATTTTCCTCCTGCCTTCCACTGATGAATCATTCTCTTACTGTCAGTTAGTGACGGTGCTTGTGCTGTTTGTTTTAATGTGTAGATGCCTTGTGTTGATGAAAGTGGCGATACCATTCCTTGTGTTGAGGGTGCTCCTTGATGGTGATGGTGCTCCTTGATGGTGATGGTGCTCCTTGATGGTGATGGTGCTCCTTGATGGTGATGGTGCTTCTTGATGGTGATGGTGCTTCTTGATGGTGATGATGCTCCTTGATGGTGATGCTGCTTCTTGATGGTGATGGTGCTCCTTGATGGTGATGGTGCTCCTTGATGGTGATGGTGCTCCTTGATGGTGATGATGCTCCTTGATGGTGATGCTGCTTCTTGATGGTGATGGTGCTTCTTGATGGTGATGGTGCTTCTTGATGGTGATGGTGCTCCTTGATGGTGATGGTGCTTCTTGATGGTGATGGTGCTCCTTGATGGTGATGGTGCTTCTTGATGGTGATGGTGCTCCTTGATGGTGATGGTGCTTCTTGATGGTGATGGTGCTTCTTGATGGTGATGGTGCTCCTTGATGGTGATGGTGCTTCTTGATGGTGATGGTGCTCCTTGATGGTGATGGTGCTTCTTGATGGTGATGGTGCTCCTTGATGGTGATGGTGCTTCTTGATGGTGATGGTGCTCCTTGATGGTGATGGTGCTTCTTGATGGTGATGGTGCTCCTTGATGGTGATGGTGCTCCTTGATGGTGATGGTGCTCCTTGATAGTGATGGTGCTTCTTGATGGTGATGGTGCTCCTTGATGGTGATGGTGCTTCTTGATGGTGATGGTGCTTCTTGATGGTGATGGTGCTTCTTGATGGTGATGGTGCTTCTTGATGGTGATGGTGCTCCTTGATGGTGATGGTGCTCCTTGATAGTGATGGTGCTTCTTGATGGTGATGGTGCTTCTTGATGGTGATGGTGCTTCTTGATGGTGATGGTGCTCCTTAATGGTGATGGTGCTCCTTGATGGTGATGGTGCTCCTTGATGGTGATGGTACTTCTTGACGGTGATGGTGCTTCTTGATGGTGATGGTGCTTCTTGATGGTGATGGTGCTTCTTGATGGTGATGGTGCTTCTTGATGGTGATGGTGCTCCTTGATGGTGATGGTGCTTCTTGATGGTGATGGTGCTTCTTGATGGTGATGGTGCTTCTTGATGGTGATGGTGCTCCTTGATGGTGATGGTGCTCCTTGATAGTGATGGTGCTTCTTCATGGTGATGGTGCTTCTTGATGGTGATGGTGCTCCTTGATGGTGATGGTGCTTCTTGATGGTGATGGTGCTCCTTGATGGTGATGGTGCTCCTTGATAGTGATG
Source organism: Cherax quadricarinatus (assembly GCF_038502225.1). NCBI lineage: Eukaryota > Metazoa > Arthropoda > Malacostraca > Decapoda > Parastacidae > Cherax > Cherax quadricarinatus. The sequence goes on from NC_091373.1 coordinate 7,800,330, forward strand.
GTGCTTCTTGATGGTGATGGTGCTTCTTGATGGTGATGGTGCTTCTTGATGGTGATGGTGCTTCTTGATGGTGATGGTGCTTCTTGATGGTGATGGTGCTTCTTGATGGTGATGGTGCTCCTTGATGGTGATGGTGCTTCTTGATGGTGATGGTGCTCCTTGATGGTGATGGTGCTTCTTGATGGTGATGGTGCTTCTTGATGGTGATGGTGCTTCTTGGTGATGGTGCTTCTTGATGGTGATGGTGCTTCTTGATGGTGATGGTGCTTCTTGATGGTGATGGTGCTCCTTGATGGTGATGGTGCTTCTTGATGGTGATGGTGCTTCTTGATGGTGATGGTGCTTCTTGATGGTGATGGTGCTTCTTGATGGTGATGGTGCTTCTTGATGGTGATGGTGCTTCTTGATGGTGATGGTGCTTCTTGATGGTGATGGTGCTTCTTGATGGTGATGGTGCTCCTTGATGGTGATGGTGCTCCTTGATGGTGATGGTGCTCCTTGATGGTGATGGTGCTTCTTGATGGTGATGGTGCTTCTTGATGGTGATGGTGCTCCTTGATGGTGATGGTGCTTCTTGATGGTGATGGTGCTTCTTGATGGTGATGGTGCTTCTTGATGGTGATGGTGCTCCTTGATGGTGATGGTGCTTCTTGATGGTGATGGTGCTTCTTGATGGTGATGGTGCTTCTTAATGGTGATGGTGCTCCTTGATGGTGATGGTGCTTCTTGATGGTGATGGTGCTTCTTGATGGTGATGGTGCTTCTTGATGGTGATGGTGCTCCTTGATGGTGATGGTGCTCCTTGATGGTGATTGTGCTCCTTGATGGTGATGGTTCTCCTTGATGGTGATGGTGCTTCTTGATGGTGATGGTGCTCCTTGATGGTGATGGTGCTCCTTGATGGTGATGGTGCTCCTTGATGGTGATGGTGCTTCTTGATGGTGATGGTGCTCCTTGATGGTGATGGTGCTCCTTGATGGTGATGGTGCTTCTTGATGGTGATGATGCTCCTTGATGGTGATGGTGCTCCTTGATGGTGATGGTGCTTCTTGATGGTGATGGTGCTCCTTGATGGTGATGGTGCTCCTTGATGGTGATGGTGCTCCTTGATGGTGATGATGCTCCTTGATGGTGATGGTGCTCCTTGATGGTGATGATGCTCCTTGATGGTGATGGTGCTTCTTGATGGTGATGGTGCTCCTTGATGGTGATGGCGCTTCTTGATGGTGATGGTGCTTCTTGATGGTGATGGTGCTCCTTGATGGTGATGGTGCTCCTTGATGGTGATGGTGCTCCTTGATGGTGATGCTCCTTGATGGTGATGGTGCTCCTTGATGGTGATGGTGCTTCTTGATGGTGATGGTGCTCCTTGATGGTGATGGTGCTCCTTGATGGTGATGGTGCTTCTTGATGGTGATGGTGCTCCTTGATGGTGATGGTGAGAGGGATGGTGACTTGGGACCATGACTTCTCTCCATTATAGACTACAACTCTCGTTGTAAACTTTAGTGAATCTCTCTCTTTCTCTCTCTCTCTCTCTCTCTCTCTCTCTCTCTCTCTCTCTTTCCCTGCAGTTAGGTTGTAGATTGTGAGTGAGGTGTGTTGGTGCCGTCCTGCTTGAGTTAGATACCCCTGGGTGTGTATTATGTGGTTGGCCTGGGTCATGCCTGTCTCCACATGTGTCACAGCTCAGACCTTAATTAATGCCTGTCTACTTTAATATGATCTCTCAGTTACGACGGAGGCGGCTCCTAAAGTCACAGGAGGAGGAGCACCTAGGACTGGGCAAAACACTTGAGAGGAGCACCTAAGACTAGGCGAAACACTTGAGAGGAGCACCTAGGACTGGGCGAAACACTGAGAGTGAGGATTACTTAGGATTTTACACTTGCCCTTCTTACTCTCTCTCTTCCTTGCCCTTTGCTTTCCATTTCCCTTGCTTTTCTCTCTGGCCTTCATTATCAGACACTGTGGCACTACCATCAGAGAAACAGGAGGCAGCCACCGTTAGTTCTGACGCTGTGTGTGTGAAATAGGCAGCCTTGATATCCCCTTCATTGCTGCAGAAACTCTCACCATTAGGTTCCCACGGAGCTAGCTCTCTCTCTCTCTCTCTCTCTCTCTCTCTCTCTCTCTCTTTCGTGTGTGTGTATTTTGCCTCTACGCATAACAGGCTGGTTTTTAGTATATAATGAAAACACGCATTTCCTGTCATCTATAATTTAATAGCCTTATTTCCGATAATGATCAGGCCGAATCCCGCAAGAGGGGAGAGAGAGAGAGAGAGAGAGAGAGAGAGAGAGAGAGAGAGAGAGAGAGAGAGAGAGAGAGAGAGAGAGAGAGAGAGAGAGAGAGAGAGAGAGTCTCTGGAGACTATCTGCTAGAAATATCAAAGGTGCTGGTTTGCTCGGTGAAGATAAGTACCAACGGTCTTGTGTTGAATGGTTTGAAAAACCGACAAGTTGAAGATTGAGACACTTATGCAGCGTATTGGAATGGTATAAACCTTGGTAATAAATACCGACAAGTTGGTTTAGAAAGACAAGTAAGCAAACACTATAACATATTTATTAGAAAACCTTTCGGTCCTGGGACCTTGATCACTTCTAAAACGTTTCGGTCCCAGGACCGAAACGTTTTCTAATAAATATGTTATAGTGTTTGCTTACGTGTCTTTCTAAACCAGCATATGGGAATCTTTATTCAGGAAACGTTTCACCACACAGTGGCTTCATCAGTTCAATACAAAGAGGAAGGCGTAAGGAGAGGAGTAGTATGAGGTAATCAGTCCCTCAGCCTGGAGTCGATGTGTTCAGTCCATCAATCTTGTAGAATATACAGCATAGGGCCGTAGACGTGGCTTATATACTGTAGTGAGGTGAGGTGAAGCAGGCGGAGGCGGGGTCATAGTGGTACCATCCACTAGTCGAAGTAGGTCTTTGTCCATGGGATCTTGTTACAAAGAATTCTTCAACACTTGTTCAACCTTTGGACGAAGACCTACTTCGACTAGTGGATGGTACCACTATGACCCCGCCTCCGCCTGCTTCACCTCACCTCACTACAGTACATAAGCCACGTCTACGGCCCTATGCTGTATATTCTACAAGATTGATGGACTGAACACATCGACTCCAGGCTGAGGGACTGATTACCTCATACTCCTCCTCTCCTTACGCCTTCCTCTTTGTATTGGACTGATGAAGCCACTGTGTGGTGAAACGTTTCCTGAATAAAGATTCCCATATGCTGCATAAGTGTCTCAATCTTCACCAACGGTCTTGTTGGCCAGGTAGTCATCCAGGAGGCTTGGTCTGGGACCATATAAGAACATAAGAAAGAAGGAACACTGCAGCAGGCCTACTGGCCCATGCGAGGCAGGTCCAAGTCTCCTACCGGCTTAAGCCAATGCCTCAACCTAGTCAGGGCAGGTCACATTCACTTAAGGAAGGAACACGACAACTGACCTAGTAGCACAAGCTAGTCAGGTCCAACTCACACCCACCCACACCCACTCATGTATTTATCTAACCAATTTTTAAAACTACACAACGTTTTAGCCTCAATAACTGTACTTGGGAGTTTGTTCCACTCATCCACAACTCTATTACGAAACCAGTGCTTTCCTATATCCTTCCTGAATCTGAATTTTTCCAACTTAAAGCCATTGCTACGAGTCCTGTCTAGGCTAGATATTTTCAGCACGTTATTTACATCCCCTTTATTTATTCCTGTCTTCCATTTATACACTTCAGTCATATCCCCCCTAATTCTACGCCTTTCTAGAGATTGCAGATTCAGGGCCCTCAGTCTATCCTCATAGGGAAGATTTCTGATACATGGTATCAACTTTGTCATCCTCCTTTGTATGTTTTCTAGAGCATTTATATCCATTCTATAATACGGTGACCAAAACTGTGCAGCTTAATCTAAATGAGGCCTAACCAAGGATATATAGAGTTGAAGAACAACCTGAGGACTCCTATTATTTATGCTTCTTGATATGAAGCCAAGGATTCTATTAGCTTTTTTATTGCGAACACTTATGCACTGATGTCTTGGTTTTAGATTACTGCTAACCAGAACTCCTAAATCTTTTTCGCAATCCGTAATATTAAGATCGACATTATTTAGTTTATATGTGGCATGGTTATTGTCCTGTCCAACATTTAGAACTTTGCATTTGTCTATATTAAACTGCATCTGCCATTTCTCCGACCACTGCATCAGTCTATTCAAATCTTCCTGGAGTGCTCTAATGTCCTCGTCAGAATGAATTCGACGGCCTATTTTGGTGTATCGCGGGGTCTCTGACCCCCCATCTCAGAATCAATTATAAGTAACCTGGTGGGCGAAACATTGTATTAATAAAGTTCCTGGTGAACGAAACGTATCCTGATAAAAGTTTCAAAACGTCCACATTAGTTTCATGCCACCTTGTGTGGCACATGATGGGTACTCGACATGTGCTCACCTAGTTGCGGTTGCAGGGGTCGATTCATAGCTCCTGGCCCCACCTCTTCACACTGTGTGTGTGCGTGTGTGATCCCTAGTACTGATCAAAGCACATCCTTTTTAATACTTTGTGAAGCGCTAGACCTCTGTGGGTCTAGCGCTAGGGAAGGTGCAGGCTTGATCCTCCGATCGCTTATCTAGAAGCTGAGGAGTTTGAATTCAAAACAGAGAAACACAAGTTGGAAATAATCTCAAAAACAGGGCTTCAGGTCACAGTTTTTTTTACCTGGTTTCTTACTAGGGTTTCCTCCTTTGTGACGACTTAGTCAAGCAATCTGTTGTTGTTGCAACTGGTAGTCAGATGTAGGTACCACAGCCAGACCGAGAGAAATAATAAGTAGAGAAGAGAAGTTGCAAATAATGACTGAAAAGGAACAATGGGAAACTGATAAGAAATTTTTTGAATGTTAACGACGGAGAAGAATACCTTAGGTGGGTTTTGAGAGTTTTCCTATTCTTGGTCCTGGCTAGGCTGCTGGGAGGAGGGAGAGGAAGAGGAAGCTAGGAAGAGGAGGAGATAACTACTCTGGGTGGTTTACATCTAGAGTGAAACATCTGAGTAAATCTTACAGGTATATGGAGAGTGAAAGTAGGGATGGAAAAAGGGAGCAAGGTATTGAAGGGAGTGTTAGAGGGAGTTGCATCACCCACTCCTACTTTCTCCTTAACTTGGCAGTGTTAGAGGGAGTTGCATCACCCACTCCTACTTTCTCCTTAACTTGGCAGTGTTAGAGGGAGTTGCATCACCCACTCCCACACTCTCCTTAACTTGGCAGTGTTAGAGGGAGTTGCATCACCCACTCCTACACTCTCCTTAACTTGGCAGTGTTAGAGGGAGTTGCACCACCCACTCCTACACTCTCCTTAACTTGGCAGTGTTAGAGGGAGTTGCATCACCCACTCCCACACTCTCCTTAACTTGGCAGTGTTAGAGGGAGTTGCATCACCCACTCCTACACTCTCCTTAACTTGGCAGTGTTAGAGGGAGTTGCATCACCCACTAGCACACTCTCCTTAACTTGGCAGTGTTAGAGGGAGTTGCATCACCCACTCCCACACTCTCCTTAACTTGGCAGTGTTAGAGGGAGTTGCATCACCCACTCCTACACTCTCCTTAACTTGGCAGTGTTAGAGGGAGTTGCATCACCCACTCCCACACTCCTTAACTTGGCAGTGTTAGAGGGAGTTGCATCACCCACTCCTACACTCTCCTTAACTTGGCAGTGTTAGAGGGAGTTGCATCACCCACTCCCACACTCTCCTTAACTTGGCAGTGTTAGAAGGAGTTGCATCACCCACTCCCACACTCTCCTTAACTTGGCAGTGTTAGAGGGAGTTGCATCACCCACTCCCACACTCTCCTTAACTTGGCAGTGTTAGAGGGAGTTGCATCACCCACTCCCACACTCTCCTTAACTTGGCAGTGTTAGAGGGAGTTGCATCACCCACTCCCACACTCTCCTTAACTTGGCAGTGTTAGAGGGAGTTGCATCACCCACTCCCACACTCTCCTTAACTTAGCAGTGTTAGAGGGAGTTGCATCACCCACTCCCACACTCTCCTTAACTTGGCAATGTTAGAGGGAGTTGCATCACCCACTCCCACACTCTCCTTAACTTGGCAGTGTTAGAGGGAGTTGCATCACCCACTCCCACACTCTCCTTAACTTGGCAGTGTTAGAGGGAGTTGCATCACCCACTCCTACACTCTCCTTAACTTGGCAGTGTTAGAGGGAGTTGCATCACCCACTCCCACACTCTCCTTAACTTGGCAGTGTTAGAGGGAGTTGCATCACCCACTCCCACACTCTCCTTAACTTGGCAGTGTTAGAGGGAGTTGCATCACCCACTCCCACACTCTCCTTAACTTGGCAGTAGAGGGAGTTGCATCACCCACTCCCACACTCTCCTTAACTTGGCAGTGTTAGAGGGAGTTGCATCACCCACTCCTACACTCTCCTTAACTTGGCAGTGTTAGAGGGAGTTGCATCACCCACTCCCACACTCTCCTTAACTTGGCACTGTTAGAGGGAGTTGCATCACCCACTCCTACACTCTCCTTAACTTGACAGTGTTAGAGGGAGTTGCATCACCCACTCCCACACTCTCCTTAACTTGGCAGTGTTAGAGGGAGTTGCATCACCCACTCCCACACTCTCCTTAACTTGGCAGTGTTAGAGGGAGTTGCATCACCCACTCCCACACTCCTTAACTTGGCAGTGTTAGAGGGAGTTGCATCACCCACTCCTACACTCTCCTTAACTTGGCAGTGTTAGACGGAGTTGCATCACCCACTCCTACACTCTCCTTAACTTGGCAGTGTTAGAGGGAGTTGCATCACCCACTCCTACACTCTCCTTAACTTGGCAGTGTTAGAGGGAGTTGCATCACCCACTCCTACACTCTCCTTAACTTGGCAGTGTTAGAGGGAGTTGCATCACCCACTCCTACACTCTCCTTAACTTGGCAGTGTTAGAGGGAGTTGCATCACCCACTCCCACACTCTCCTTAACTTGGCAGTGTTAGAGGGAGTTGCATCACCCACTCCCACACTCCTTAACTTGGCAGTGTTAGAGGGAGTTGCATCACCCACTCCTACACTCTCCTTAACTTGGCAGTGTTAGACGGAGTTGCATCACCCACTCCTACACTCTCCTTAACTTGGCAGTGTTAGAGGGAGTTGCATCACCCACTCCCACACTCTCCTTAACTTGGCAGTGTTAGAGGGAGTTGCATCACCCACTCCTACACTCTCCTTAACTTGGCAGTGTTAGAGGGAGTTGCATCACCCACTCCTACACTCTCCTTAACTTGGCAGTGTTAGAGGGAGTTGCATCACCCACTCCCACACTCTCCTTAACTTGGCAGTGTTAGAGGGAGTTGCATCACCCACTCCCACATTCTCCTTAACTTGGCAGTGTTAGAGGGAGTTGCATCACCCACTCCCACACTCTCCTTAACTTGGCAGTGTTAGAGGGAGTTGCATCACCCACTCCCACACTCTCCTTAACTTGGCAGTGTTAGAGGGAGTTGCATCACCCACTCCTACACTCTCCTTAACTTGGCAGTGTTAGAGGGAGTTGCATCACCCACTCCCACACTCTCCTTAACTTGGCAGTGTTAGAGGGAGTTGCATCACCCACTCCCACACTCTCCTTAACTTGGCAGTGTTAGAGAGAGTTGCATCACCCACTCCCACACTCTCCTTAACTTGGCAGTGTTAGAGGGAGTTGCATCACCCACTCCTACACTCTCCTTAACTTGGCAGTGTTAGAGGGAGTTGCATCACCCACTCCTACACTCTCCTTAACTTGGCAGTGTTAGAGGGAGTTGCATCACCCACTCCCACACTCTCCTTAACTTGGCAGTGTTAGAGGGAGTTGCATCACCCACTCCTACACTCTCCTTAACTTGGCAGTGTTAGAGGGAGTTGCATCACCCACTCCCACACTCTCCTTAACTTGGCAGTGTTAGAGGGAGTTGCATCACCCACTCCCACACTCTCCTTAACTTGGCAGTGTTAGAGGGAGTTGCATCACCCACTCCTACACTCTCCTTAACTTGGCAGTGTTAGAGGGAGTTGCATCACCCACTCCTACACTCTCCTTAACTTGGCAGTGTTAGAGGGAGTTGCATCACCCACTCCCACACTCTCCTTAACTTGGCAGTGTGTTTGACCTGGGAGGCAGGTAAAAAACTGACACTCTTTCATTCTTCCAGTTGTAGGAGGGATGGAGTGAGGGAGGGATAGCGAGGGCGGGATGGAATATAGTGACCAGTACCCCTACTGGTTACTATCTTTATTTTTAAATCCTGGTTTAGGCCTGATGTGGTGGCGGGCCGCGGGGGCAGTGACCTCCGGAATCAAGACAAGATAGAACACTAACTTAAAATAATAGATTTGAGAAGTTTCAATATAGTCTACCAGGGCCTCACAACTACAGTATAATGCGAGTCTTTACGACATTTCGCCCTCACAGTAGACTTTATAGCATCACAAGCAGGTGCTCTTTTTCTCCCTGGCCAAGGAATTAACGTTTACCTGGAGACCTGGAGAGGGTTTCGGGGGTCAACGCCCCCGCGGCCCGGTCTGAGACCAGGCCTCATGGTGGATCAGGGTCTGATCAACCAGGCTGTTACTACTGGCCGCAAGCAAGCTGACTTACGAGCCTCAGCCCAGTTGGTCAGGTACTGACTTTAGGTGCCTGTCCAGTGCCTTCTGGTTCCTAATCTTAAATGAATTTCCATGGACATATATTTTTCGGCTGAGAATGACAGAACAACTGAGAAACACTCGTGGTTAATTGAAAGTGGTGATGATGGGAAAGATAGTGAGCTATATTTAGCGGAGGAGAAGGAGGAGGAGGAAGGATGTTTACACTACTATTAAGTGCAGTTTACACTTATACTAAGTGTGGCAAAGATGAAGATGGTCCTCTTGAGTGTACACTCGCCTGTTCTGTTTGTAGGGGGTCGATTCATAGTTCCTCGCCCCACTTCTTAATTTTTATTGACCAGCTCTAATGATATATATATATATATATATATATATATATATATATATATATATATATATATATATATATATATATATATATATATATATATATAGCGTGCCGAATAGGTAAAGCTGGTCAATTAGCAAGAACTCATTTAAAATTAAGTCCTTTCTAAAATTTTCTCTTATACATTTAAATATACATTTTTTCATTTATGTAATATAAAAATTAATGATTTTGTACCAAAAGACCCTTAGAAAACTTGCCTAACCTTATTATAACAAGCGCAACTTAATTTAGCATAATCCACCTAAATATATTTATACAAGTTTACAATAATTTAATAATAAACACAATGAAATATATTTTTTTTCGTTAGGTTCAGAATGATTTTTGCGAAATTATTGCGTACACAAATTTTCGCTTGCCTTATTCGGCAAGACGAGCGTTGCTATTTAAACCAAAATCGCAAGTTTTACCTATTCGGCACGACATATATATACACATGATTATGTATGAGTGATGGTATAAGTGTTGAATGATAATGAAAGTTTTTTCTTTCTTTTTGGGGTTTTCTTTGTTTTTGGGTCACCCTGCCTCGGTGGGATACGGCCAACGTGTTATATATATATATATATATATATATATATATATATATATATATATATATATATATATATATATATATATATATATATATATATATATATATATACACGAGTGTGTGTTAACACACATTTTCATATGTCTAAGTAAACATGATATAATAAGTAGCTAGAGGCCAGGTGTATGACAGACCGTAAGTGAACACCTCATATGTACTCTTGGAGAGTGGCACAGCACTCTCGAGTCCAGCTTTAAGAGGATGGCCCCAGTTGCAGGCGGAAGATGGCTCGACCCAGAATTAATGGTTAGTAATATACGATGCAAAGTTGAGGTTCGATTATCCCACTGTTTAGGGAAGGCGAGATTTAGTGCATAGGAGGGAGCAGCTGTAGCAGCGGCAGGAGTAACAGACGCAGAAACCGAAGCAACAGCAACAACAGCAGTAAAAGCAGTAGCAGTAAGAGCAGGCACGAGTCCTATAACGGATAAAAGCAAAACCAGCAGAAAAAAAATAATAGAAACAGCAGGTGCAGTAGGAACATCAGCACTAGAAAAAAGCATTAATATTGCATATGATCAACATCAACACTGGAAAAAATCAGCAATATTGTATATGATCAACAACAACAACAATGGAAAAAACAACAGCGTAACTACATTATTAATTATTTTTTTACACAAGATTCTTCAGGGTTAGATTTAGGGATTCCCAACTTTATTTACAAGCTTAGAGCTGTTACCTACACGTCAAATTACCCGAAAAATCCTGGGTAAGTATATGTAATATAAAGACCATTGTCTCTGTATTGCCCATATTTACTGCGAGAGGGTAGAAAGTGGTGATATATTAATCCAGTCTGCTAGCACAATGATACCGTAGAATTAAGACCTGAGCTTCCGTATTGCAAGTTAAACTGCCACACACCTTGCTCTGATGCTTGCACAAGCTGCTGCAACCAGCTGTTTGTCACACCACGTTATGATGCTTGCAGAAGCTGTTATAACCAGCTGTTTGTCACACTTTCTGATGCTTGCAGAAGCTGCTACAACCAGCTGTTTGTCACACCTGATGCTTGCAGGGGTCGATTCACAGCTCCTTTGTGTGTGTGTGTGTGTGTGTGTGTGTGTGTGTGTGTGTGTGTGTGTGTGTGTGTGTGTGTGTGTGTGTACTCACCTAGTTGAGGTTGCGGGGGTCGAGTCCGAGCTCCTGGCCCCGCCTCTTCACTGATCGCTACTAGGTCACTCTCCCTGAGCCGTGAGCTTTATCATACCTCTGCTTAAAGCTGTAAATGGATCCTGCCTCCACTACATCGCTTCCCAAACTATTCCACTTACTGACTACTCTGTGGCTGAAGAAATACTTCCTAACATCCCTGTGATTCATCTGTGTCTTCAACTTCCAACTGTGTCCCCTTGTTACTGTGTCCAATCTCTGGAACATCCTGTCTTTGTCCACCTTGTCAATTCCTCTCAGTATTTTGTATGCCGTTATCATGTCCCCCCTATCTCTCCTGTCCTCCAGTGTCGTCAGGTTGATTTCCCTTAACCTCTCCTCGTAGGACATACCTCTTAGCTCTGGGACTAGTCTTGTTGCAAACCTTTGCACTTTCTCTAGTTTCTTTAAGTGCTTGGCTAGGTGTGGGTTCCAAACTGGTGCCGCATACTCCAATATGGGCCTAACGTACACGGTGTACAGGGTCCTGAATGATTCCTTATTAAGATGTCGGAATGCTGTTCTGAGGTTTGCTAGGCGCCCATATGCTGCAGCAGTTATTTGGTTGATGTGCGCTTCAGGAGATGTGCCTGGTGTTATACTCACCCCAAGATCTTTTTCCTTGAGTGAGGTTTGTAGTCTCTGGCCCCCTAGACTGTACTCCGTCTGCGGTCTTCTTTGCCCTTCCCCAATCTTCATGACTTTGCACTTGGTGAGATTGAACTCCAGGAGCCAATTGCTGGACCAGGTCTGCAGCCTGTCCAGATCCCTTTGTAGTTCTGCCTGGTCTTCGATCGAGTGAATTCTTCTCATCAGCTTCACGTCATCTGCAAACAGGGACACCTCAGAGTCTATTCCTTCCGTCATGTCGTTCACAAATACCAGAAACAGCACTGGTCCTAGGACTGACCCCTGTGGGACCCCGCTGGTCACAGGTGCCCACTCTGACACCTCGCCACGTACCATAACTCGCTGCTGTCTTCCTGACAAGTATTCCCTGATCCATTGTAGTGCCTTCCCTGTTATCCCTGCTTGGTCCTCCAGTTTTGGCACCAATCTCTTGTGTGGAACTGTGTCAAACGCCTTCTTGCAGTCCAAGAAAATGCAATCCACCCACCCCTCTCTCTCTTGTCTTACTGCTGTCACCATGTCATAGAACTCCAGTAGGTTTGTGACACAGGATTTCCCGTCCCTGAAACCATGTTGGCTGCTGTTGATGAGATCGTTCCTTTCTAGATGTTCCACCACTCTTCTCCTGATAATCTTCTCCATGATTTTGCATACTATACATGTCAGTGACACTGGTCTGTAGTTTAATGCTTCATGTCTGTCTCCTTTTTTAAAGATTGGGACTACATTTGCTGTCTTCAATGCCTCAGGCAATCTCCCTGTTTCGATAGATGTATTGAATATTGTTGTTAGGGGTACACATAGCGCCTCTGCTCCCTCTCTCAATACCCATGGGGAGATGTTATCTGGCCCCATTGCCTTTGAGGTATCTAGCTCACTCAGAAGCCTCTTCACTTCTTCCTCGGTTGTGTGCACTGTGTCCAGCACATGGTGGTGTGCCCCACCTCTCCGTCTTTCCGGAGCTCCTTCTGTCTCCTCTGTGAACACTTCTTTGAATCTCTTGTTGAGTTCCTCACATACTTCACGGTCATTTCTTGTGTGCGTGTGTGTGTGTGTGTGAGTGTGTGTGTGTGTGTGTGTGTGTGTGTGTGTGTGTGTGTGTGTGTGTGTGTGTGTGTGTGTCTGTCTGTCTGTCTGTCTGTCTGTCTGTCTGCCTGTTTGTCTGTCTGCGCCATCGATCTATGTTTGGATTAGTCAGACAGTCAGTTGTTTCCTGAAGATGAATCTGGGATCACCCCCAAAACTAATTACTAGTCTAGGTCTCCCTTTTAACACTGATCAGTATGTTGGAACACTTCACTGTTTCCTGTTTGTACCCAAGGTTACTTTATGTGTCAGTCAGGAGATTCTGTGTGGATACAATAGTTGTAAGAGATGAAATATAAATTGCAAATACTTTATATACAGTACCTAGATGTATTCACGTTTTAGCTCTAGTTCATAGTTCATTTGTGTATCCATATATGCTCTTGCACTACCCTCCACAGGATGGTTATGAGGTGCACAATAAACTCTAAAAATGTTCCTTCGTTTGATCAGTGTAATGCTGAGGCTGGTCCAGCTGATGGTCATGTAATGTGTGAGAATGTTTAAGTTTAGCAGTTATGTTTACTCTCGCTGCTTGTGGACCTGTGTTTGGCTTGGCTCAGCGGCAACACAAACACCTCTCCTGGAATGAATGAAGAGGCTGGCCGCTGCTGTGTGGTGGGGGCCCATTAGCCAGACCTCGGCAGGGCACAGGTCAAGTCTGCCAGGAGAGAGAGAGAGAGAGAGAGAGAGAGAGAGAGAGAGAGAGAGAGAGGGAGAGGAAGGAGAGATACTGAGAGGGAGAAAATGGAAATAATATTTTTATCAGTGTATGCTAGTTATATAGTGGGAAGAATAGATTGATACTTTCCTGTCATATTGCAACATACAGCATAGGTTACATGCACGACGTAATGAAATGTATCGTCTTAAACTGGTAGACTTCTCATTGAAGGAGAGGAGGGAGTGTGGGAAGGAGAGGAGGGGGAAGTCAGGTGTGACAGCTGGAAGGAACTTGTCGCCTACCTGTGAGGCTTCCTCCTCCCTTTGACCACAAGACCTGTCTCTTCTTACTCTTTCTCCCTACCTCTATATTCTTACACACCCTCTCTCTCTCTGTCCTCTCACTCTTCCCCCCCTCTCTCTCTCTGTCCTCTCATTTTCTTTTCTCACTCTCTCTCTCTCTCTCCCTGTGTGCCTCACCCTTTCCTTCTCATTTTCACATTCTCATCATATTGTTTCTCATGACAATATGATACCAATATTTTTGAGAAAGTATCCTAGGTCTCCGTATAACAAAATATAATCCTTTTAACCCTTTTAAGGTTGATAGGCCTAGTGCCTAGGCCTATCAACTCTAAATTCGTCCACAGGATGAATTTAGAGTGCACAATAAACTTGCTGCTGCTCTGGCGAAATCTAATCCTTCGTAAATTGTGTAAAACAAGTAAATTATTGTAAATGTCTTCAAGTGCTGGGAACGTAAACTCTGGAACGGAGAGGAGAGATATCTCACAGTCTGTACATGCAGGATATTGGAAGGAATGGCCCCACTAATCAGCACACACTCATAACTTGCTGGAGTGAGAGATGTGTGAGGAAGTGTAGAACAAGGCAAGTGAACATCTGGAACACCGTAGATACAGTAGTTACCATCCATGGCCCGATATTCTTCAGCTTTCCAGTAGCTGAACAGCAGTGGAAGTCCTTCAGATATAATAGAGAATTTCCTTCAGGAAGTATGGAAAAAGGCATTTACAGTTCATGATATTAAAGGAAACGTTTTGCCCCAAGTGGTTTCCTCACTGGTGGGGAAACGTTTCTAATAAATGTCCTGAACTGTACATAAGTGTCCTTTTCCACATGTGGGTGGATGTGAGTTGGACCTGATTAGCTTGTGCTACTAGGTCAGTTGCCGTGTTCCTTCCTTAAGTGAATGTGACCTGACCTGACTAGGTTGGGGCATTGGCTTAAGCCGGTAGGAGAGGATGGAAATAAATGGTATAAAATACCGACACAATGGCAATATAAACACAAATGCAGTATAATGTGATCCTTTATTGACTACGTTTCGCCCACACAGTGGGCTTTTTCAAGTCACAAACAGAACTACCTGGGGTGGAAGGAACGCGAGTATTTATAGTCCGGCTGAGGTCAGGTGAAGAATGCTGCATCTGATGATGTACCGAGTGGGGCTACAGAGTCTAAAAACTTGGGTAGCTTGGAAAGGAGATTGGATAAGTTTGTGAGCAGACCTTCTACAGTGTTCTTATGTGGGATAGCGATGAAGAAGTTTCTTGGCAAGTGGTTCAGCTATGTTATAGAAGCCACTATTCTGGTTGAAGTTGTCGGATATAGAAATAAGTGATGATTCCAGGATTCTTCGGTATTGAGTGTTGTCTTCTGTGGCGGTAGGAGACTTTGACCTGCCTCGCATGTACCAGTAGGCCTGCTGCAGTGTTCCTTCTTTCATATGTTCTTATGTGGGTATCACCAGACCATTCTTCAGGAAGTGCTTACAGTCAGGCTGTCAGCTTGTGGGTCGTAAGTACCAATAGCCTGGTTAACTAAGTACATACAAGGAAAGACCGGGCCCCGGGGCTAGATAAATACAGCATACTGGTGACGTATGTGTGTGTGCAATCACCTAATTGTGGTTGCAAGGGTCGAGACTCAACTCCTGGCCCTGCCTCTTCACTGAGTGCTACTAGGTCCTCTCTCTCCCTGCTCCATGAGTTTTATCATACCTCATCTTAATGCTATGTATGGTTCCTGCCTCCACTACCTCGCTTGCTAGGCAAGTGTGTGTGTGTGTGTGTGTGTGTGTGTGTGTGTGTGTGTGTGTGTGTGTGTGTACTCACCTATTTGTACTCACCTATTTGTGGTTGCAGGGGTCGATTCTTAGCTCCTGGCCCCGCCTCTTCACCGGTTGCTACTGGGCCCTCTCTCTCCCCGCTCCATGAGCTTTATCAAACCTCGTCTTAAAACTGTGTATGGTTCCTGCCTCCACTACGTCATTTTCTAGGCTATTCCACTGCCTTACAACTCTATGACTGAAGAAATACTTCCTACTATCTCTCTGACTCATTTGTGTCTTCAACTTCCAATTGTGGCCTCTTGTTTCTGTGTCCCCTCCCTGGAACATCCTGTCTTTGTCCACCTTGTCTATGTGTGTGTGTGTGTGTGTGTGTGTGTGTGTGTGTGTGTGTGTGTGCGTGTGTGTGTGTGTGTGTATGTGCTGCCCATACTAATGCATCAACTAACGAAGAGTCCACATTGACAAAACTCATTAGCATATTTATATGAGTGTAAGCTGAAAGGATGTGTGTGTCTGTTGAGTAGCAGATGCAGGATCCAACTCCACAATCTATTTAGCTCTTCACATTAATAATAATAATAATAATAATAATAATAATAATAATAATAATAATAATAAAATTAGCATGCGTATTTTGAAGGCTGGCACACGCCAGGTCTGGTGGAGACCTGACTTCATTATGGATAGCAAGGGACCCCCACCCCCTTCTTACCAGTCCCGGTGCAGTTATGTCCGCAGGCGAGCGTGGAGAGAGAGAGAGAGAGAGAGAGAGAGAGAGAGAGAGAGAGAGAGAGAGACAGACAGACAGACAGACAGACAGACAGACAGACAGACAGAGAGAGAGAGACAGACAGAGAGAGAGAGAGAGCGAACGTCAAGAAATCTGCATGTAATAAACACAAATACAAGACCATGAAGAAAGTAGAGACTGGCGGGGAAAGAAAATAAAAAACAGAAGGAAGAAAAGTATAGAGAGAAGCTTTTAAAGAAGACGACAAGAATAATGAGAGGTAGAAGAAAGAGTAGAAACTGAAGACAATGATTAAGAAGATAATGGGATCTTCAATCAGGTGAAGGAAGGTGTTGAAAGGTTTGGGAGCAGGTGTAAGAAGGTATCAGATGAAGGAAGCAAGTGTAGTTACCAGGTGACTGTAGGTACCAGATGCAGGAAGCAAGTGCAGGTACCAAGTGACGGAAGCAAGTGTAGGTACCAGATGCAGGAAGCGAGTGCAGGTACCAGGTGACGGAAGCAAGTGTAGGTACCAGATGCAGGAAGCAAGTGCAGGTACCAGATGACGGAAGCAAGTGTAGGTACCAGATGCAGGAAGCAAGTGCAGGTACCAGGTGACGGAAGCAAGTGTAGGTACCAGATGCAGGAAGCAAGTGCAGGTACCAGATGACGGAAGCAAGTGTAGGTACCAGATGCAGGAAGCAAGTGCAGGTACCAGGTGACGGAAGCAAGTGTAGGCACCAGGTGACGGAAGCAAGTGTAGGTACCAGATGCAGGAAGCAAGTGCAGGTACCAGGTGAAGGAAGCAAGTGTAGGCACCAGATGCAGGAAGCAAGTGCAGGTACCAGATGCAGGAAGCAAGTGCAGGTACCAGGTGACGGAAGCAAGTGTAGGTACCAGATGCAGGAAGCAAGTGCAGGTACCAGGTGACGGAAGCAAGTGCAGGTACCAGGTGACGGAAGCAAGTGTAGGTACCAGATGCAGGAAGCAAGTGCAGGTACCAGGTGACGGAAGCAAGTGTAGGTACCAGGTGACGGAAGCAAGTGTAGGTACCAGATGCAGGAAGCGAGTGCAGGTACCAGGTGAAGGAAGCAAGTGTAGGTACCAGATGCAGGAAACAAGTGCAGGTACCAGGTGACGGAAGCAAGTGTAGGTACCAGGTGACGGAAGCAAGTGTAGGTACCAGATGCAGGAAGCAAGTGCAGGTACCAGGTGAAGGAAGCAAGTGTAGGCACCAGATGCAGGAAGCAAGTGCAGGTACCAGGTGACGGAAGCAAGTGTAGGCACCAGATGCAGGAAGCAAGTGCAGGTACCAGGTGACGGAAGCGAGTGTAGGTACCAGATGCAGGAAGCAAGTGCAGGTACCAGGTGAAGGAAGCAAGTGTAGGTACCAGATGCAGGAAGCAAGTGCAGGTACCAGGTGATGGAAGCAAGTGTAGGTACCAGATGCAGGAAGCAAGTGCAGGTACCAGGTGAAGGAAGCAAGTGTAGGCACCAGATGCAGGAAGCAAGTGCAGGTACCAGGTGAAGGAAGCAAGTGTAGGCACCAGATGCAGGAAGCAAGAGCAGGTACCAGGTGAAAGAAGCAAGTGCAGGTATCAGGTGAAGGAAATAAGTGTAGGCACCAGATGCAGGAAGCAAGTGCAGGTACCAGGTGAAGGAAGCAAGTGTAGGCACCAGATGCAGGAAGCAAGTGCAGGTACCAGGTGAAGGAAGCAAGTGCAGGTACCAGGTGACGGAAGCAAGTGTAGGTACCAGATGCAGGAAGCAAGTGCAGGTACCAGGTGAAAGAAGCAAGTGCAGGTATCAGGTGAAGGAAATAAGTGTAGGCACCAGATGCAGGAAGCAAGTGCAGATACCAGGTGACGGAAGCGAGTGTAGGCACCAGATGCAGGAAGCAAGTGCAGGTACCAGGTGAAGGAAGCAAGTGCAGGTACCAGGTGATGGAAGCAAGTGTAGGTACCAGATGCAGGAAGCAAGTGCAGGTACCAGGTGACAGAAGCAAGTGTAGGCTCCAGATGCAGGAAGCAAGAGCAGGTACCAGGTGAAAGAAGCAAGTGTAGGCTCCAGATGCAGGAAGCAAGAGCAGGTATCAGGTGAAAGAAGCAAGTGTAGGCTCCAGATGCAGGAAGCAAGAGCAGGTATCAGGTGAAGGAAGCAAGTGTAGGTACCAGATGCAGGAAGCAAGTGCAGGTACCAGGTGAAGGAAGCAAGTGTAGGCTCCAGATGCAGGAAGCAAGAGCAGGTACCAGGTGAAGGAAGCAAGTGTAGGCTCCAGATGCAGGAAGCAAGTGCAGGTACCAGGTGAAGGAAACAAGTGTAGGCTCCAGATGCAGGAAGCAAGAGCAGGTATCAGGTGAAGGAAGCAAGTGTAGGCTCCAGATGCAGGAAGCAAGAGCAGGTATCAGGTGAAGGAAGCAAGTGTAGGCTCCAGATGCAGGAAGCAAGTGCAGGTACCAGGTGAAGGAAGCAAGTGTAGGCTCCAGATGCAGGAAGCAAGAGCAGGTACCAGGTGAAAGAAGCAAGTGCAGGTATCAGGTGAAGGAAACAAGTGTAGGTACCATATATGTGAGGGTTGGTAAGAGCATTACAGTATATCTTGTGCTACTGACCAGTAGTACCTCTTTAATGACGTGGTCTGCTCCCCACCCACGCCTGTTGCTCCTGTTAGGCCTTACTCTTGCTGTTGCTACTGTTAGGCCTCTTGCTCCTGTTAGGCCTCTTGCTCCTGTTAGGCCTTACTCTTGTTCCTGTTAGGCCTTACTCTAGTTCCTGTTAGGCCTTACTCTAGTTCCTGTTTGGCGTTACTCTTCTTCCTGTTAGGCCTTACTCTAGTTCCTGTTAGGCGTTACTCTAGTTCCTGTCAGGCGTTACTCTTGTTCCTGTTAGGCCTTACTTTAGTTCCTGTTAGGCGTTACTCTTGTTCCTGTTAGGCCTTACTCTTCTTCTGTTTCTGCTGTTAGGCCTTACCTTTGTTCTGTTGGTGCTGTTAGGCCTTACGTTTCTGTTTGGCATTACGTTGGTCCTGTAGCTGCTGTTGCCTTTAATATTACTTCTGTTAAAGAACAAAAAAGCACTTTTTGACCAAGTCGGAGCGAAACGTCGTCGTAAGTTTCTCTGTCCTATGTGCGTGTTATTTGTGTATTGCTTCTGTTACTTTTGTTTGCATTGCTCTTGTTCGTACTCCTATTGTTGTTACTGTTGCTGCTGTTGGTCTCCATAACCACCACCACCTACCACCACTAACCATAACCACCACCAACAACCATGACTACCACCACCTACCACTAACCATAACCACCAACAAACACCACCACCATCAACATTCAACACTCCTTGACAACAGTGGATTTCATGGCTTGATGTGTGTATGTAATTAGACTCAATTAGTTGAGGGTAGCATTAGACATTGTTATGAGGTGTGCAGAGACCTTTAATGAGCTCGTCTGCTCATGTTTGCATTTTTTCTGGCTAGTACCACTACGCAGATTATTTTTTTTACATCCATATTCAAAAAATGTGTTCACTTTTGTAAATTGTTGCGTCACTGGTGTTTTATGTAAATGATTGTCAATGGTGTTTGCGTAATGGTATTGTTTTAATGGGATTTAGTGTTCTGCTTGAAGAATCAAATGTGTATTTTCCAGGTAGGAGAGCCAGGAAAACATGACAGCCCTCCTGACGTTCTGTGTTATAAACAACACAGACTCAAGTAGGAAAATAGAAACTTGAACTATGAAACCGTTCAAGGGGATGCCCACTAATGCTTATGATTTTTAAAGCACTTGTGCTCTCTTGTCTGTGATGTTCTGTGCTCATGCCATCTGAGCACTTATACTGTCTTGTGTGTGATGTTCTGTGCTCACGTCATCTTATGCTATCATGTCTGTGACAGTGGTGTGTGTTCACAATATCTTTCAAGGTACGTAAGGTATCTAAACTATAATATATACTCGACACTATAATATATACTCACATAAAATCAGTAATTATCAAGAGTTTAGCCTCAAAGCACTCGGAATGTACACTCAAAGACGAAAGAAATATCTCGTAACAGCTTACTGGAGTGAGATATGTAAGGAAGTATAGAATAAACCCAGAGCAGAGCCGTGTCAACATACGTGGTCCGAGATTTTTCAACCTGTGACCAGCAGATATGCGAAGTTTTGCCCGAATAGAGAAAGAAGTGTTCTATAGAAAATTAAACCACTTCCTGAAGAGAACACTAGATCAGTTTTCATGGTTATGTAGGCCTGTGGGGCGCTAACAGCAACAGCTTGGTTGACCAAGCAAGCACCTGAATAACCTGAACCCAGACCGGACTGAGGGAATTGGAAGACAGGTATGTTACTGGGAGTAAGGATGGAAGGTACAGTGGAGTGAGTAACTGATCACAGGTATGTTACTGGGAGTAAGTATGGAGGGTACAGTGGAGTGAGTAACCAGAGTGACGCAGAGTGATGTTGCGTATAACACAGGGATGAGTGACTCATACACGGATGACACAGAGCGTATCCAAGCATACACAAAAACTAGTGAATTACAAGGGTCCGGAGTGTTATGGACACACCCCCTCGGGAGTGTGTCATCGTCCCCCTTCCCACACACACACAAGCACGCAGGAACACATGCATGCAGGCACACGTACACACTGACACAGGAGACGGAATGGAAAGCTCAGACGCTGAATATAATTTTGTCACGATTCAGTCGTGACTTGATAATAGTTTGAGATGAACTGAAAAGTTGCCGAGGATTTCCTCGGTAAATTATGAGCTATGAACTGTTACAACCACGGTATTGTGACTCTTATTGTTCTTGTGAGATATCTCCTCTTCAGAAAGAAAATTCCGAGATTTCTAAGGCTGCAGTCTCTATACTAAGGTGATTTACTGATTATATACGAGGAGACGATCTTTTGTGTTATTGTGACCTTGTAAATGGTCCAAGTCGGACCGAAACGTAGTTGTAAACATCTCTCTGTCTCTCCTATGTACGGGTTATTTGTGTATTCAGTGTGTTAAATACCCTGATACCTCACCTGCTCTGAAAGGAGTTGTGAGGACATGACAGTTAAGTGAAAACCCAGCAAAATCTTCATTATTTCTAAGAAATGGAAAACCTTGACACCTTGCAGGAGTTTCACCTTTTTTATGTTATCCAGGCAGTCTTAGGTAATTCTCTTTTTAATATAAACTTTAAATATAGGTAATGGTTAAAAATAATCAATTTAAGGTATTGTAAACAAGAGCACAAGTATTTTGGAACTTTCCAGGATTGACGTGGCGGCTCTTGTGAGAGTTCTGAGAGTTCTTGTGAGTCACCTTGTTATTACTCTGGTTTTATAAGAGTTCTTGTGAGTCACCTTGTTGTTACTCTGGTCTTATAAGAGTTCTTGTGAGACACCTTGTTATTATCCTGGTTTTATGAGAGTTCTTGTGAGTCACCCTGTCATTACCCTGGCTTCATGAGAGTTCTTGTGAGTCACCCTGTCATTACCCTGGTTTTATGAGAGTTCTTGTGAGTCACCCTGTCATTACCCAGATCTTGGCCCACATTTGCTTTGTTGTGTTCTCTAATTGTTGATGAGAGGAGCATCGACCGACGACGTATACAGCATTATGTAGTATTGTATCTAAACAAACGTTGAGGAAGTAGACACATGTGCAACATCTGGATATCTTTATTTGTAGACGTTTCGCCATCCAGTGGCTTTATCAATACAAATTTAAGGACATAATGGGAAGACTGTAGAACTATATACAAAAGATGAGGTAATCAGTCCCTCAGCCTTGGAGTTGGTGAAGAGTACCATCGTATCGTAGTCTTGAAAAGTCTCTTCAAGACTGACGATGCTCTTCACCAACTCCAAGGGCTAAACGTCTACAATAAAGATACCCAGATGTTGTACATGTGTCTAATTCTTCATCTTATCGGTAATGTATACTTTTCATATATAAATATAACGTTATGTAGCAGTGTTGTGTTAACCACAATGTTGAGTTATGGCCAGAGCGCTAAAGTCTTCGCTAAAACAGTATTGTGTAGCAGCGTAAAGTGTCATTTGGTAGGTAGTTTAGTAATATTTATTACAAGGCGCTGTGGTCACTGTGATCATTCACTGGCGCAGAAGTGTTGTCACTGTTACGTGGTCAACAATTTCACAACGTCCTCTTAACTCAGTCATATTATACATTCTCTTAAGGAAAAATAAACAATAGCAGATTATCATGATGGCGTTCATCTTAATTTCAAGATATATTCGAGGATTCAAACAAAAATATGATGTAGCTTTTGTTAGCTATATTGAGTTCAGATTGGATGGGGTAAGCTGGGTATCCGAGTTTGGCAAATTGTTAGCGGATAATTGTTTTTCCCTACTTCGACAATATAGTTTGAAATATAGCAGAGCACAGGAATATAGAATCGGTGTTAATAGCGTTTATAAAAAATATATATATATTCACATTATAGCCAAAATTAGTAGCCTTTCACAGATTTATGAAGGATTTGTCGTTAATTTATTATGATTTGTAAAATATGGTTATACGCGAATGCTGCAGAAGTGATGGGTGAAGTGAGCTTTTGAGTTGAAATGTCATGTCTCTGTAGCTGTATCCCCCGTCTCCTCTTCCTGTCTCATTTCATCCTTTTAGCGTCGTGGTTATCTTTAATAAAGTAAATCCTGGGTTACTTTAATAATAATGGCATCACACGCAGGGTAAGTGGAGTAGAGCATCACCTCGGGCCGGAGCAGATAATGCAACTTGCCTGTTTATCATGTTTAGGTCGCCTGCATCACACTCCTGGGCAATTTTCGATTACGGCACCACAATCACGTAGCCCCAAGCTGCTAGTTGACTGCAGGATAACAGGTGGTGGTTGTGGGCGTTTGCGGTGGCAAATTACATCCCCTCTGGGTGTCAGGATGCCTTGGTAATTGAGTAACATGTGCCACATCCATCCCACTAACTTCACTGATTGGAGGAGTGTGTCTACTCACTGATTTGTGTTTGTGTGGGTCCTAGCCCTGCATCTTAAGCTTCACTAACCTACGGGTTATCATATGACTACGACACGCGTCAGGAAACACTTGTCCTTTTTTCTGACAAACTTTATATGTCATAAACACGTCTTATCTAATCCTATTCTCTCCCAGAGTTGTCAGGTTTAGTTATTTTAATGTGTTTATATATGTGATTACGTGTTTGTTATTATGTATTTAAAGCACTTGGATCTTAGCTCTGTTACTGGGTTTTAGAAGCCGGGGATATCAAGTGGTCCCACCTGGTGCCAGCACCCAGTCTTATCTTTGAACCTATTTGGGAAACTTCAGCCTCGGGCAAGAAAGTATAAATATATCTCAGGGAAATATCTCGAGATTCTCCCGGAACCATTTTGAGCATTTTCCTCCCCATATAACAGCTTACATAAGTGCATGAATATTTTTTGACAACTTTCTTGGATAAATGAGACAATTGTGCAGCATCTGGGTATCTATTCTGGAAACGTTTCGTAAACCAGTGGCTTCTTCAGTCCAATATATAGAAGAGCGGTGAGAGATTAGAGAGGAATTTGAGGTAATCACTCCCTCATCCTGGAGTCGATGTGTTCAGTCCATCAGCCTTGATGGACTGAACATCAAGAGAAAGGTGGCAGCTCTCAGGTTTCTAATGGTCTGGATGAGCCTGAAATCCATCTCTTTGAGGAAACTCGTGGCATGCTTTTCCCAAAGGCCAAGGGTATTTGAACCTTTTAGGGCGAAGTAGTACTGTTGGGGCAAGTCCCTATACATATTGTGACGTAGGTGTTCCACACCTGCTTCCCAACACCATATATATTTAAATATGAATATTTATATATATATATATATATATATATATATATATATATTTATATATATGAATATATATATATATATATATATATATATACATATATATATACATATATATATACATACATATATACATACATATATATCTTCTTCTTTCTTTCAACACACCGGCTGTATCCCACCGAGGCGGGGTGGCCCAAAAGGAAAAACGAAAGTTTCTCCTTTTGCATTTAGTAATATATACAGGAGAAGAGGTTACTAGCCCCTTGCTCCCGGCATTTTAGTCGCCTCCTACAACACGCATGGCTTACGGAGGAAGAATTCTGTTCCACTTCCCCATGGAGGTAAGAGGAAATAAACAAGAACAAGAACTAGAAAGAAAATAGAAGAAAACCCAAAGGGGTGTGTATATATATGCTTGTACATGTATGTGTAGTGTGACCTAAGTGTAAGTAGAAGTAGCAAGACGTACCTGAAATCTTGCATGTGTATGAAACAGAAAAAAAAAAGACACCAGCAATCCTACCATCGTGTAAAACAGTTACAGGCTTCAGTTTTACATTCACTTGGCAGGACAGTAGTACCTCCCTGGGCGGTTGCTGTCTACCAACCTACTACCTATATATATATATATATATATATATATATATATATATATATATATATATATATATATATATATATATATATATATATATATATATATATAAGTAAGTACCATTGAGGTGAAGAGTGGTGAGACTTTTACAGGTGTGACTGGAGAGGGTCCCTTGTGCATGCTCACCTTTACGTTGTAAAGGGTTAATTACTAACGTATTGACTGGCTCACCTATTGAAGGTAAAGTGTGGGGGCTCCTGTTGCTGCATCTGTCAGGCCAACGCCCACTGCTTCCTGCCTGTTGCTAACTGGTTGCTTAGTGGTAGTGGTGGTTGTATGGCGGTAGTATTAGTGTGGTGTGGCAGTATGATGGTATGGTATGGTATGGTTGAGGGTGTTGTAGTGGTGGTGTGGTGCTGTGTGTAGTGGCATAACCTATCTGTGAATGATTCTTAGGATCATAAACTGAATTTCGGTCTGTCATTTGACAACTTGATCCAGTACTCTGATTGGTTAGGTAGTTAGGTTGTTGATACTTGCAGCTCGTTGTGTGACGTAAGCTCCTACCATTGTACAACAACTTGCAGACACTGAACAGTGTCCGCCTTGAAGACATTTAGGGGTCTGAAATTTTGCATCCTTTGTTCTTATTGTGTTTTTTAGTACACTTACTGCATCCCTAATTTTCACCTACTGTGAATCCCGTTTTCGTAAGGAACGAGAGTTACCTCCACGCACAGAGATCGAACCATCGCCTCTCTTGTTTACCACGTGTAAATCATTTCATTTGTTTCCCAACTGTAGCTCATTTGAAGTCGGGGTGAAGGATGTTAGCAGTTGGCAATAAATTTGAATGTTTAAATGGGTGCAGTTAGTGAAAGATCTCTGCATTACCCAGGTCTTTAGTTCTCCTGCCTTAAAAGGGGCGGCAGCAGTCTACCATCAAAAATGGTTATAATCATAACCATAATTTTTAAACGGGTGGACCTTTAAGCCACTTGAAGGCCTTGTTCAGATGACCCAAAGCTCCAGGTGTGGGTCATATAACTAAGACCCGCGTTAGGAAACATGTTATCTGACAGATATTACCTGACCTAACCTAGCAATATAGCAGGTTAATTATTTTCTCTCTGTGTCCATTTGTTGTTGACACTAGCGATGGATTGTGTTTTGCTGCTCAGGTCTGGTGTCAAATCAGTTCTAATCTTTTGATTAGGTTGTAATCCTAGGTAAATGTACTTAATACCGTTACGTTCCGTCACGTCATCATTTATGAATATAACGTTGAGGGTGTTACCCAATCAGGTTAGTTCTTCTGCTTTCTGGCTTTATGTAGATGTGTTCATGTCTTGGTTGCTCACTTGTATGTAACTTGTATGTAACCTTTAGTTAGTATATAACTTGTATGCAACCTTTAGTTAGTATGTAACTTGTATGCAACCTTTAGTTAGTATGTAACTTGTATGCAACCTTTAGTTAGTATGTAACTTGTATGCAACCTTTAGTTAGTATGTAACTTGTATGCAACCTTTAGTTAGTATGTAACTTGTATGTAACCTTTAGTTAGTATGTAACTTGTATGTAACCTTTAGTTAGTATTCTTAAGCTTAATTCAAGAAAGCAACGTTTGATTTTAATGACAGTCTTATAAATATGTACAAATGTTTGTTAATATTTAATTTTACTATGTATAACAATTTGTAGCTTCCTGATATTTATCTTAAATTTTTTGTCGTATGTAGAGGTTGCTGGACTGAGTCACACACACACACACACACACACACACACACACACACACACACACACACACACACACACACACACACACACACACACACACACATACACACATACACACACAGACACACAGAGGGCCAGGAGCTGAGTATCGACCCCTGCAACCACAATTAGGTGAGTACACACACACACACACACTTATATAATCTCCCAATGTTTGACATCTTAAAACTGCTCTAAATTAAGTTATACCGTATGAGGCCAAAATACAAGCTCAGTTGATATTGGCCTCAACTTACACTCAGAGTGACCGGGGTTCGACTTCCGGACGAGTTTAAAAGTTCGAGATGTTTCCTTACCGTTGCTGTCCCAATTCACCTAGTCGAAAATAGGTACCTAATTCAAATTCAAATTCAAATTCAAAGTTTATTCTCTATAAGGATTACAATGCTGAGTTTACAGAAATTTGGTTATTGTGTGGTTTACATGTAGTAAAATTGTGATTACAGTGTACCACTAGAACGCTTAGCATGGCTAGGCATTTCGGGCAGACTTAGTTTTATTCTTAATTGTAAAATATTACAAATTATGAGGTAAGTTGGAATTATGGCTAAGTGACTAAATGCTAGTTTGTGAGTTTAGCAATGTGAATGCTTTTGTTTTGGCACAGTACATAGTTTCAGTATTGGAGTATCACAGGATTCGTTATTTTAAGATTGAGATTAATATTTCTGTTTATGGTCAAATGAGTGAGTGAGTGTAAGTGTGAACCACCAGGTGGTATTCGTGTTGTTAGTTGACGGGGTGTATCAGGGAGATAAGATGTTTTCTAATGGTAGTTTTGAAGGTGATGAATGTGTCTGCAGTTCTAGAGTTCTCAGGTAGGGTATTCCAGATTTTAGGGCCTTTGACATACATTGAATTTTTGTAAAGGTTTAGTCGGACACGGGGAATGTCGTAGAGATGTTTGTGTCTGGTGTTATGCCTGTGGGTTCTGTCACAACTATCAAGAAAGCGTTTTAGGTCAAGGTTGATATTAGAGTTTAAGGCCCTGTAGATGTAGATTGCACAGTAGTAAGTGTGGATGTACTGAACTGGGAGTAAGTTTAGGTCTATGAAAAGTGGGGGGGGGGGGGTGTTGCCAGGGATGGGATTTAGTGATTATTCTTATTGCAGCTTTTTGTTGGGTTATTATTGGCTTTAGGTGTGTTGCTGCAGTTGATCCCCAAGCACAAATAGCATAGGTGAGGTATGGATAAATAAGTGAGTGGTATAGTGTGAGAAGGGCATTTTGCGTCACGTAGTATCGTATCTTGGAGAGGATCCCAACCGTTTTGGATACTTTTTTGGTTATATGCTGGATATGGGTGCTGAAATTCAGGTTGTTGTCAAGGTATAAGCCTAGGAATTTGCCCCCATTATTTCTGGTAATTAGAGTGTTGTCAATCTTAATGTTAATTTGTGCATCTCCTGCTCTGCTACCAAACATAATATAGTAGGTTTTGTCAGTGTTAAGCGTAAGTTTATTGGCTGTCATCCAAGTCGATATTTTAATCAGTTCCTCATTCACAATGGTGTTGAGGGTGGCAAGATTAGGGTGAGAGATGACATAAGTCGTGTCATCAGCAAAGAGAATGGGTTTCAGGTGTTGGGATACGTTTGGAAGGTCATTGATGTATATGAGGAAGAGCAGGGGACCAAGGACACTTCCCTGCGGAACTCCAGTATCAAGTGGCCGTATTGCTGATGCTGTGTCTTTAATGGTGACGTACTGATACTTATTAGTAATGTAAGATTTGAAATAAGCAAGCGCATGGCCTCTTATACCGTAATGATCAAGTTTGTGGAGTAGGATGTCGTGGTCTACTGTGTCAAAAGCTTTTCTTAGGTGTTAACCGACTGGTATGGGTCGCATCCTGGGGGAAAGGATTAAAACCCCCCGAAGGAAATAAACCAGTATGGTGATATGTTTTATTGGTTTATCCTGGGTTATTAATCCTCCGGGTTACTAACCTAGGAAATAAATCAGACAGTCTGATGACATTTTAGTGGGTTATTCTGGGCTACTAATACTCCAGGGTAATATATATATATATATATATATATATATATATATATATATATATATATATATATATATATATATATATATATATATATATATATATATATATATGAAATACTTGCAGGTGGGACGTCTTGAGCTAATACACAATTGCTGCAGTTTCCCTTATGCAGCTGTTCTTTGTGAAAAGCTGGAACTTAGAGAAAACGGTTGATATTGCAGGTTCGACTAAGCTATTTGCCATAATTTTTAAAACTTTAAGATAAGATTTTCTTCGGATATTTAACCCCGGAGGGTTATCCACCCAGGATAACCCAAGGAAGGTAGTGTGTCATCGAGGGACTGTTTGTCTTATTTCCATTGGGGTCCTCGATCTTGTTTCCCAGGATGCGACCCACACCATTCGGCTAACACCCAGGTACTCACTTGCTAGGTGAACAGGACAACAGATGTAAGGAAACGCGTCGAAATGTTTCCACCCTGCCGGAATCGATGCCGGGCCTTTAGCATATAAAATGAGAGCTTTGCCAGCCAGGCCATGGGGCCCCGTAAATGTAGTATAAATTTGATTTTTACATACTAAATGAATTTTTATACATTGAAAAGTTATTTCTCAGAGTAGGGTAGTGTGGTGACACCAGCCAACTGTTGTCACCAGGCTACCCCACTCTGAGAAAACTTCCCCTCATTAGTAAGTATATTCAGGTACAGGTAAACATAAATACAGTTAACACAATTCGTCATACTTTCCTCCTGTTGCTACTCTTACAACATCGTATAGCTCCTGGTGATGTACAGAGACGTATAAAAGTACTTGAGCTACTCTTACAACATCGTATAGCTCCTGGTGATGTACAGAGACGTATAAAAGTACTTGAGCTACTCTTACAACATCGTATAGCTCCTGGTGATGCACAGAGACGTATAAAAGTACTTGAGCTGAAGATTTCCATCCCCCGTGACTAGTCTTGCACATCCTTATACGCACTAATTATATATATTTTACGAATAATGTAGATTATACACAATTCAAGGGATGGTGCCTTATGCTGGTGAGGGGTTCTTGACCATAGGAATTGGAGCTGGTCTTTTCTGAACCAAGTTAGATTACCTCCCATTCCGCAGGTGCTATACGACTTAAGATATATGATTTTAAATGATTTTGTTCAGATTTTTAATCCGGAGGGTTAGCCACCCAGGATAATCAATTAGTGCGTCATCGGGTATTGTCTGTCTTATTTCCACGGGGTGGCCTGCAACTTTGTTCCCCAGGATGCGAACTACAATATCCTACAAAGACCTCCGGTACCTACTTACCGCAGCAGGTTAAAGGAACACAGGTGCTCGTGGCTTCGTTGGTAGCGTCCTCAGCTCACTAATGGTCCGAGACTGAAACGTTGGGTATGGTTCCTTGCACCTGCTGTCACTTTACCTAGCAGTAAGTAGGTACTTGGGTGTTAGTAGACTGGTATGGGTGGTATCCTGGGGGACAAGATTGAAGGATCACAGTGGAAATAAGACAGACAGTCCTCGACGACGCACTGACTCTCTCGGTTTAACCTGGGTGGCTAACCCTCCGGGTTACAAATTCTGACAAATCTTATCTTTCTTACACCTGCTGTCCCTGTTCACCTATCAGTAAACAGATACTTGAGTGTTAACTGGTGTGGGTGGCATCCTGGGGGACGAGATTAACCTAAGCTGCATAACCAGGGACATTTTATATAGTATGCAACTGATGTCATCTGTATCATGTACGTGTAGAAAAAAATATTATATATTATTATTTTTATCATTAAAAAGGCAAGCAGGGTCATTGAAGTCAAAACTATCAGGGTTATACCTAAAATAATAAAAGAAAACGATTTTAAGTATTTTGAACCAGAGAAAACGGTAATTAATACTAAAGCGGTAACTGAAGGAATATCAAAAGTACATTTTTTCTTTTTTATCCTTCACGGGAGGTTGCTTGAAGATGAAGGTGGTCTTAATACAAGGAATTGGATTTGACCTCATGGATTGAACTGGTTTGCCCGCTATTCTACCATGTTCTGTGTGATGAATTAGGCACATAAGCAACACCTGAGTATCTATTTAAAGACAGTAGAAGATGAGGTACTGCGTTCCTCAATCTTGCAGAGTTATATACAAGACTGTGGAAGATAAGGTGATCAGTCCCTTAGCCTTACATAACTATACACTGGACTGATGGACTGAACACATCGACTGCAGGTTGAGGGACTGATTACCTTAAATTCCTTTTGATCTTCTACCCTTCATTTCTGTACCGGACTGAGGAAGCCACTTGTAGGCAAAGCGTTGCCACAATAAATATTCACAAATGTTGCAAAAAGTGTTTTAATTCTTCACCTTGCTATTAGTCACTTTATTCCCACTTGTCGGCTTTTGTTATTTTCTACTTAGAGAAAGTTTGGGTTGATTTTGGCCTTTGTAGGAGCCCAAATTCCCATTTTTTTAACTGAAATTGGGAAAATTGAAATACTGGTTTTGTTCCACTCACGATATTGTGCCTTTTTGTTCTTTTTGATACGATAATTTGTGATTTCCTCATCTGACTGCCTTCAACCATTTAACTCTGATAACTTATTAATGTATCTTCTGAGCGGCTTCAAACTTAGCGTTGGTGTATTATGGGATATTGATCTGTGTGAGATGACTGATGAATTATTCTTCATTTTGACTTTAAACTTTTAAAGCTGATCTTTCTTGGTGGAAGGTTAGAGTCTGTGTTGGGCTGTATATGGCCTAGTTTATCCATTTTGATTAAAGGAATCGGGTTGCAAGTTTCCATCTGAGAACTTATGAATGTTCTTCTGATAGTTTTAAGTATTCAATGCTAATATTTTGCTGCATTAGAAAATTATGTGTCGCACTCTGCACTATTCCTATCACGTGCATTATGGTACAGGGGGCTGGGGTTATGCAGTACGGGGATATCTTTCTAGAATCGTCCAGCGACCGAAATGCTTCCAGTTATTATTTACTACTAGTAGTGTCACTACTACTACTAGTTTACTACTACAACTACTACTACGTCATGTAAATTGCAAACCTTGCCCATGGCCGGGATCCGGGAATAGGACTCTCGGAGCTCATCAAAGCATAATGATGAAGGCTCGATCCTCAGTCCGTTAGTCGTAAGACAACGCTACTGAATTTTACTCACGAGCGCGAAACATTACTGGTGATAAACACCTTAAGTAAAGAGAAACGAAATATGTTATGTCGTTGAAATACCAAGCTATAATTTATATGTTCAGTTCACTTGTAACCATTTACCTGTCACTTTATGAAAGAGACGTTGAAAGGGAACTTAAGTTATGTGTTAAGAGGCGTGTGAAGATCATTTCTTGGTCTGATAATGGACACTTCAAGTGGTTCATCTTACCTCACTTGAGGTATTGAAAGGACTGCTGCCAGCGCATAGGCTTCCAGGGCAGAGGGCTGCTGTCAGGGCATAGATCTAGAGGGTACTGTAAGGACTACCGTCCGGAGACACGGCTAGAGAGTACTGAAGAGCTTACGAGTAGGCCTAAATGGTACCGAAAGGGCTGCTGTCATGGGATAGGTTTAGAAGATACTAGAAGAGCTGTTGTCGGAGGTAATCTTGAGGGGAAGGGGTTTACATGAAGAGTTGCTGTCAGGGTGGTAGTCCTAGGGAGGTTACAGGAAGAGCTACTGTCAGTAGGAAGGTCAAGAAAGTACTGGAAGTGCTGCAGTCGGGAAGACTAGTCAAGAGGAGCGGAGTTCTGCGCCGTGTTAGGCGCTCTCGGTCTTTTCTCTCTTTTGTTGCTATAGCGATCGCTGAAGCTTACGATGGCTATCAGCTGTTATTTACAAGGGCACAAGGGCACGAGGTGTTAGAGTGGCCTGAGCTGCCCCTCCCAGACACCTCATCCCGGATTACGCCCGCTTCTCCTTTTGCACTTCCCAGAGCTCCCCTATCAGGCCCTTCCAGGAAAATGTCTGCAGTATTTTGCTTCTTATTGACGCCTCAGCGTGATGGAGGTGGGAAACCAGGGACGCACCATCGGAACAAATTGGTAGATTTTTTTTTACAAAGTATCGACTCCAGTGGGCTGTGGTTCCCCTCGGGTTTATTTTCAGGTTGAGTGTGCAAGTTACACAGCTGAGCCGTTCAAGAGAGGTTTCCTGGGAACCACAACTGACATACAGTCTTCTCACACCGCCACACTCAATATTTAACTTCGTGAATTTCCTTAATGTTTCGAAGAAAAAAAAGTGAATTTTGTGAACCGTGTGATTTCTGAGATCGTTGTGATTCCTATGATCTGTGTGATTTTTGGGATCGTTGTGACTCCTGAGATCGTTGTGAGCCTTGTGATTCTTGGCTCACACGTCTTGGAGACGCCTCAGAAGCTTTGTGTTAAAAGGGTGAAGATTTGAGTGCATCTACTGTGCCTAAAGGTAACTCACTCTTCTCCAACCTTCTTACTAATCAACCTCTTATATTTTCTTTTCATCCTCTCCTTCCCTGCCTCTTCCCTTTTCTTTGTTTTCATTCTTCGTCTTTTTCCTTTTAAAGCGTTTCTCCTCTTCCTTTTACTTCCCTTGCTTCTCCTAACCCTGCCTACCTCCTCGATTCGTTAGATCCCTTGTAAGACTTTGATTATAATTCTTGATGAGAATATTTAGTGTCATAATGTGTTGCAGCTTCACAATTTAAAAGTTGTTATGGGATTGTTTATTCATTGTGAATGTTATACTAGTGTTATTCTGCAGCCTTCATGAATGCATGAATACTGAGCTCCGTTAATTGAGTGTTGTATGTAAATTGTTGGCTTGTTGATCAGTGTAAGTTCATGCAGACATCAGCCATGAGAGATCAGCTGGGTTAGACATCAACGTTGAGAGATCAGCTGACTGTAGACGTCAGCCTTGAGTGAACTGACTGTAGACGTCATCCTTGAGAGAACTGACTGTAGACGCCAGCCTTGAGAGAACTGACTATAGACGTCGGCCTTGAGAGAACTGACTGTAGACGTCAGCCTTGAGAGAACTGACTATAGATGTCAGCCTTGACAGAACTGACTGTAGACGTCAGCCTTGACAGAACTGACTGTAGACTTCAGCCTTGAGATAACTGACTGTAGACTTCAGCCTGAGAAATCAGCTGACTGTAGACGTGAGTCTTGACAAATCAGCTGATTGTAGAATGTAGACATCAGCCTTGAGAGATCAACTACCCTATATGTCAACTCTTAGAGATCAGCTACCCTATGTCAGGTCTTAGAGACCGCGTTACTTCAGACGTAAACCTTGAGGGAACACACCAAGGCTTCAGATGGAAATAAGTGAAGAGAGAGAAATAAAATGCATATATTGACAACTTATATTGCAAGGATTTTTTTTTTTAATAGTAATTGTTTTTCTTGTATGATCGTTTTTTTCCCCTTTTTCCTTCTTATTTCTCTCTCCCTCACAAGTTGTTTATACCTGTGATTGGCTTCAAGGGCTCTTCTACTTCCGCCGCCTGGCCTGAGGTCAGACCTCAGTGTTCACCGTCAGCCTGGGCAACCACTCTACCAGCGACCCACTAGCCAACATAGTTACCACATGGGTAAACTGTACGTATTTCGAGCGCTGCGCGATCCAATAAAGGTATAGCCGTATTGTATAACTCCGGATCCCTGGAGATGAAGTGCCTGAATAATAATGATAATAATGGAAGATGAAAATAAGGACGACTAACAACAAATATTAATAATAATAATAATGATTGAAGTTTTACAAAATGTACAATAATTTAAAAGCCTATAGTATCCAGACAGCACAGCATATCGGCTGTGTGCGAGGATGGAGAGAGATGGATTAAGAAGGGAAGGGAGGTGCACCAAGATAGTGTGAACAACACAAGATTGTGAGGGAAATGTACCTGGAAAGGGTATTGTCAGCAGGAGATTGTGAGGGGAGGGAAGTGCAACAGGAAAGAGTGAGGGGAGGGTAGTAGGGGAGGGTTGAGGGGAGGGTAGTAGGGGAGGGTTGAGGGGAGGGTAGCAGGCAGGTAAGGACAGCTGTTCCCACACACTGACAAACTTTATAATGAACTTTTCTTTTTAATCTTCCATTAATTAAGCGTTAAAGTGGTGAAGTTGGAAGTTTTCCTGGTTACCTGAGCCAGGTACAAGAACACCAGAGTGAAGGCGTCTCAAGGCTTCCACCAGGTAGCTAGTCTGTTAATTGTACATTCAGAGTAGCAGTCAGTTACACCACCTGTCAGTGATTTACTTAATACCGTGTTACTAGGAACGAGTCTTAACCAACAACACGTCAGCAGGTTACCTGGAGGTGATTGGATTTCAGAAGAGTAACAGATAATTGCATTCATTAATTAAACATTAGTTTTCCATTGAATTTTAAAAACTGGATTGAGGAATGTTAGTTGAAGTGTTACCTATAACTCGTGACCTCTGAAAATGTTGGTTATTGTTATTGATAAGTTTTATTATGTTAGCAATTCTGGAGTTTCATAAATGAGTTTCAGAAGTGGCTTGACATGTCTGTATCGTTATATCAGCGTAAAATAGCTACCACATGAGTGTGAGAGGGAAACCTGTTAAAAGCTTTGCACTCTAGTGGGATTGCTGGTCGTTTATTTTATACGCCGACATTCAGTACAGATTTATATTTGATTTTCTGTTTCTTAATAGCTTTTTTTATTGTAATATTTCCTTTATAATTTAAGAGACCTGGTCCGAGACCGGGCCGTGGGGGCGAGGCTTGCGAAATCCTTAACAAATATTAACAGTTACAAGAAATTAGATAAATAGTGGATTTAGATGACCTCCTGCCTGAAGGTGTGCATAATTGCCTCTCTGGAGATTTGAACACAATACCAATAACGTCAGTCATTTTAATCCTCTGGTGTATTTGTGATGGATATACATACATACACACACACACACACACACACACACACACACACACACACACACACACACACACACACACACACACACACACACACACACACACACACACACACACACACACACACACACACACACACACACACATATATATATATATATATATATATATATATATATATATATATATATATATATATATATATATATATATATATATATATATATATATACGCTGTCGCAGGCATAATGTTGCTTGGTTCCCACTTCATTAAAATTTGAGCTCCCTTGTGGTGCATGCCGTGTATATAGTATGGTTTGATATGTATGGCGGTGGGAATACCTCAATACTTTTTAAGTAAGTTTATTCAGGTACAGATACACATAAATACACATGCATAATTTATCATACATAGCAGCATATGCATAGATTACCAAGGATAACCCAAAAAAAGAGCCAAAGTGACTTATTTCCACCACCTGCTGCTGGTCACTCCAACACAATGCACAACACTGACAGTTGAAGGATAACTGGAAATAGAAATGATGTTGGGAAGGAGAGTGAAGCTTACTGAGTGCTTACCATGACTTCACGCACTCTCCACCGCCCATCTCACACCCTCTCCTCCGCCCATCTCACACCCATCTTCCCATGCCTCCATCTGAGGCTAACACTGCCGTGTAGAGGCAACAAGAGGCGTCGGTGCTGACATTTTTTGTCCCCGTATCTGGAATGGTAAACCCGATTGTCACTTGACATTTTGGAAGTGGCCTGTTTGTGCTCTTTTGAGATGGTCCCCATGGAAGTTTTTCTTTTATTCTTGACAGCGGTTGGCAGCTGATTTTCTTGTCAATTCACAAGAGACTCACACCTTACTTTCTGTTATTGAGCTCCTGTAATTGACTTTGTGCAAGCCGTTACTTTATGCTTTACTTAATGGTTTCTTAAAGCACTGTTACTTTTCGTACTTCTGTGCTATAAACCAGTTTTGTTTTATGTCTTCAATTCATTATTATTATTATTATTATTATTATTATTATTATTATTATTATTATTATTATTATTATTTTTATTATTATTATTATTACATCTGTTTTAAAATCAATAAAAATAATCACGAGGTTTACTATCTGCGTGAAGTACAAGCTGTCAGTGCATCGTGTTAAGAAAGTCTTCTATGTAGTGATCTGTTATTTTCTAAATAACAGTAGTTATTTAGAAAGTAACAGACCAGAATGCTTAACACTGACGGGTTATGAGATAAAGATCCATCTGTGTCCGGTGACGCTGTGTTGTTTTTTGACGAATACTTGGAGTATACCTGGAGTATACCTAGAGTATACCTGGAGTATACCTAGAGTATACCTGGAGTATACCTAGAGTATACCTGGAGTATACCTGGAGTATACAAATGTTAAGCAAAATGACGCAAGTGCAACTAATGTGACATTTTATTGTGGCAACGTTTCGCTCTCCAGGAGCTTTGTCAAGCCATTATAGCCAATACAGGGACACAGAGGGTATATATAGGTACAGAGGTGCATAGCATAATATAATCGTTGTAGGTAGTAGTACTTGTGTTAGTAGTAGTAGATGGAGTACTTGTGGTAGTAATAATAGTGGTAGCAACTATGTGATGGCTGGATTTATTCGCATTATTTGCACTTGTGTCCTTTTACCTAGCATATTGTCGGTAATTTTACTAACATTATTCTAAGAACAAAGCTGAGACGTGAAAAGCTGTTATTTGATTAAAATATAATATTGTGTTTAATTAGGGTGTGATGTTATTAGTGGGGGGGGGGGACGTAAGCTCAGCTCTAGTATGAGTTCTCAGTGTGGTAGGGGTCGCCGCCCCCCCACTCCCTCCTTTCTCACTTCTATTGAAGTGATACTCTCATGACTGTCACCACGTCGCATATTTTGTAGCCGTGGGAGATTTCCACGTCATGGGGGAGAAAAACGAGGGGAGATACCTGGCAAAGTCATTACGGGTGAGGTTTACAGGCGCTTACGAGTGATTGACGGCATTGTGGAGGGTGTGGTGGAGCTCTGTGTTGCCTGGGTGTCTCGTGTATCCCCCCTTGCCCAGGCTAAGGACACAAGGTAAAACTGTATTATATCATTAGAGCCGCCTCCAGGGGCAGGACCCGGCTTATTACTGCCTCACCTACCTGGATGACTTCGTCGGGACCTCCCCTCATGTGTCCCACCTGTCCTGCTACCTGGGTTTAATTGGAACACCTCTCTTCGACCTCGCTAAAACGGCTAGATCATAAAGGTAAGCCGGCGGTTGCTCTACCGTAGCCTGCTTGTCCTGCCGTGGCCTCCTTGTCCTGTCGTAGCCTGCTTGTCCTGTCGTAGCCTACTTGTCCTGTCGTAGCCTGCTTGTCCTGCCGTAGCCTGCTTGTTCTGCCGTAGAGCCAACGGCACCACTGTTCGGGTCATTATGTAACAAACACTCAAGTCAGGTGAATTGGTTTGACCATTACTACATCTGTGTCCAAAGTTGCTCGTTGGTTAAAGAATAGAAAGACACAATACCGTGACTAGAATAATACACAAATAACCCGCACATAGAAGACTGAAAATTATAACGACGTTTCGATCCGACTTGGACCATTAACTAGTATTTATTTTTTTTTTAATATTGTGCATATTGTCTTCTTATTTTGTGTTGATGATTTCCACACTGTCTTCTGAAGTGATGGTTAACTCGCTCAGTCTTGTTACTCTGGGTCCTACGTTCGAGGTATTTCATCGTTCGTCTTCCTTGTTCCTCTTCCTTTGTTCCGCTTCCTCTTTTCCTCCTCCTTTTTATTCCCTTTGTCCCCTTCTTCAGATGATCATATTTCTCAACTTAACAGTTTTTGTTCATAACTTTTTTTTAAAGCTAGTTTCTTCTATTATTCATGTTCACGTTGCTCTGTTGGTTACCTGTTGATTCAAATTCAAATTCAAAGTTTATTCTCTATAAGGATTACAATGCTGAGTTTACAGAAATTTGGTTATTGTTTGGTTTAACATGTAGTAAAATTGAGATTACAGAGTGTACCACTAGAACGCTTAGCATGGCTAGGCATTTCGGGCATACTTAGTTTTATTCTTAAATGTAAAATATTACAAATTATGAGGTAAGTTGGTATTATGGCTAAGTGACTAAATACTAGTTTATGAGTTTAGCAATGTGAATGCTTTTGTTTTGGCACAGTATATAGTTTCAGTATTGGAGTATCACAGGATTCATTATATTAAGACTGAGATTAATATTTCTGTTTATGGTCAAATGAGTGTGCGAGTGTAAGTGTGAACCACCAGGTGGTATTCGTGAAGTTAGTTGACGGGGTGTATCAGGGAGATAAGATGTTTTGTAATGGTAGTTTTGAAGGTGATGAATGTGTCTGCAGTTCTAGAGTTCTCAGGTAGGGTATTCCAGATTTTAGGGCCTTTGACATACATTGAATTTATGTAAAGGTTTAGTCGGACACGGGGAATGTCGTAGAGATGTTTGTTTCTGGTGTTATGCCTGTGGGTTCTGTCACAACTATCAAGAAAGCGTTTAAGGTCAAGGTTGATATTAGAGTTTAAGGCCCTGTAGATATAGATTGCACAGTAGTAAGTGTGGATGTACTGAACTGGGAGTAAGTTTAGATCTTTGAAGAGTGGGGGGGTGTGCTGCCAGGGATGGGATTTAGTGATTATTCTTACTGCAGCTTTTTGTTGGGTTATTATTGGCTTTAGGTGTGTTGCTACAGTTGATCCCCAAGCACAAATAGCATAGGTGAGGTATGGATAAATAAGTGAGTGGTATAGTGTGAGAAGGGCATTTTGCGGCACGTAGTATCGTATCTTGGAGAGGATCCCAACCGTTTTGGATACTTTTTTGGCTATATGCTGGATATGGGTGCTGAAATTCAGGTTATTGTCAAGGTATAAGCCTAAGAATTTTCGCTTGGTCTCAGAATAGGTCTTCTTGATGATCAGTCAGGTTGTTTGGGCTCGCTGCACCTAGCCTGGCGTAGTGGCTAAAATGGCATCCGGTTTCGACATGCATATTGGGGAAAAAAATGTAAACAATAGGTCATATTACTTGAAACGTTTCACTCCTGGGACTTTGGTCCCTAATGTTTCCACTAATGTTTTGTATTTTGTGTCTACGTCTTTCTGACGTAGAGGCGCCGCAGCCAACTGATGGAACTTCTTGAAGGCATTTGTCAGATTCCTTTTTGATGACAATTGAGTCATCTGGGATTTCGAAGTGACTAGGCCAAAATTTTTACCATATTTTATAGCTTTTGAAGTTTATAATACAGTCGGTCTTGAATATTTACATTCTTGAATTTTCAGAATTCCTGACGAGCTTTATTTTCCGAGTCACATTAAGGTCACATCAGCTAAGGTGTGACCTTCCTTATTAGCCTATGAAAAATGTCTTTAGCAAGATATGCAAAATATGGTATTTTTTTTTCTTCGCTCTTTACCAAAAGGTGGCCGCTGGGGAGGGTAGGTGAGAGTGTGATTCTCTCTCTCTCTCTCTCTCTCGTCTTCTGTTTACCTGATAAAGAGATTTCTGATTTCTTCAAAATGTCATCTTGTGCTCAGGAGGGAGACAGACGCTTGCACGTCCCTGCCGATTATTATCAGAAGGT
The DNA here is from genome assembly GCF_038502225.1 of Cherax quadricarinatus. Taxonomy (NCBI): domain Eukaryota; kingdom Metazoa; phylum Arthropoda; class Malacostraca; order Decapoda; family Parastacidae; genus Cherax; species Cherax quadricarinatus. The sequence continues at coordinate 7,840,164 of NC_091373.1, forward strand.
AGCTCAAGAACCCTTCATTAGCGTCAAGGCACCAACCTCCCTCCCTTCCTCTTGGAAAGGGCGAGCCTGTCCTCAACCACACTACCGGAATCGAAATGCTCTAAGGATCAACAACATCTCTCCAAGAGAAGTGTAGATGAAGCCTCTCAATACTGACGGATTTACCTTGAACTATCACCACGACTGATGAGATTAAATTGTGTAGTGGCTTAAGGGTTGAATGGAAAAGTGGTTGGTCGTCATGGTGGGTAGGAAGGGACAAGTTTTTGACCACGTCGTCACATCAACGTTGACTTCTGATGGGAGAGATTTTTTTTGTTTGTATTCAACGAAATTGGCTATATCACTAGTGTACTGCTACCTTATTCTATATAATAGTTAAACAGTGGGAATAAAACTCTTTTCTTGTCATAGTCCTTCACACAGGACGGGGGCTCATACAAGGTAAGCAAAAATAAATGGTTATAATTATAACCTTAATTTTTGAAAGGGTGGAGGGGTAAGCCATCGGAAGGTCTCGGTCAGATGACCGAAATCTCCAGCTGCGGGTCATTATATGACTCAAGACGCGCATCAGGAAACACCTGTTCTGTTTCCCGACAAACTTTACCTAACCTAACCTCATACAAGGTGTTGATAGCTGTCAACCTGAGCTGGGAGACTTCGGTAGAGCGATGAGAATAGCGTCAAATATTCCAGTAAAATGATGTACATTTCGTACCTTTGAAGGGTTTCGAGAGTTTTCCTACTCCCGCAGCCCGGCCCTGGACCAGGCTTGGCTGATGCCAGCCTGATCAACCAGGCTGTTAATGCCGGCAGCCCTCTGGCCCACATATCCATCACAGAAGGGAATAGAAGAGAGGATAGGGATGGGGGAGACCACGCAGGCAAGAGTCACAGTGGCAAACATACCAACGAACATTTCTATTAGTGTACTGTCAATGTCCATCAGCAGCTGAGCCCGGTATGTCCCCATGCTCAGAATACCTCCGTCAGTTCGTTCTTATAGCAGACATACTTGGCTTATTGTATGTGTATTCTCCCTATAGACTACTGCTAGCTTAATTGCATCTACTACAGTGTTCTTCAATGTTTGGACTAGTTTGCTAGTGCTTAGCCTTAATGAAGGTGACAGTGTTCGGTATATATCAGTCTCTCTCGTTTTTATCCTTACCTTCCTTCCTTTTCTCTATGCCTTTACACACACACTCTCTCTCTCTCTCTCTCTCTCTCTCTCTCTCTCTCTCTCTCTCTCTCTCTCTCTCTCTCTCTCTCTCTCTCTCTCTCTCTCTCTCTCTCTCTCTCTCTCGTTTTTCGTGGTCCTCTGGAAGACCTGGTTAATATCAGCTTGGATATTTACTGTGTCCTCAATGAATTCCACTCTTATATAAATTCTGTGTCGGATATTATAATGAGAAAGAGAACTGAGGTGAGTAATGAGGTCGTGAGGAATAGCTTTTCATTGTGGCAGCCTCTGAATTTACTTTGATTATTACTCTTTGTGTCAAATTGGTTAGAAAAATGCATCTGTTTAATTTTCCAGTTATTCTTTTTGTACACATTTTATGTGCTATTACACAGTGATCACACTTGTTGAAATCTTTTGCAAAGTCTGTGTCTACATCTCCGTACTGTTTGTCGTCAGTGCTTGCAAGGCCACGTAATGGTCCAGCTATTACGAGAGGCAGGAGCGACCTCCTTTAAACCCGTGTTGTGATTCCATGGAGACTGACCCCATAGGAGACAGAGTCTCCTATGGGTGAATGTGGAATTCCACGAATCTATGCCTGAGTATATATAGTTACGTGAGAAATTTTAAAGAGTTTCGCCAAGTTTTGTATCTCATGGTAAAATAATTTGACTTATCAATCTTTCGTCTGATTAACTGTTCACTGAACACAGAGTTGTATTGTCTTCAGTGTTTATTGTGGCTTCAGCATTTCGCTCATTTCTTTGTTAGCATCAGTGTAAGTTCCAGCTTTATGTAAGGCCCCAGCAGTGGATGTTTTTGTCCTGGATTTTGCATATTAGAAAAAAGGTATTTTGGTATCTTTCATTTTTATTAATTGCATTTACTCTGTCCTGGACTCTGATGCATTCAATTTTATCTCAAAGTTTTGCACTTGTTTTAACTATTTATTTTCAGTGGGAGACCTTTGAGAAGTTTCTTGATTCTTCTTCATCTTTAGAGGGAGTCTCAGTCTCTCTCTCTCTCTCTCTCTCTCTCTCTCTCTCTCTCTCTCTCTCTCTCTCTCTAAAACTTACAGATTCTCTTCTTTTTCTCAGTGGTATGAGCACACTTCTAGTGCAATAAGAACATGATTCATTTAATTCTAGTTTCTTATTAATCAATGTATAACACATTTTACGGTAAAAAAAATCAGGAGACAGAACGACAGAAGTTAAGAAATATAGGAATATATAGAATATAACTCGACTCAAGAAATCGTAATGACACGATTGCAAATAAACCATACCCCCGGCCGGGATTGAACCCGCGACGGGCTGGAGTTTTGAGACTCTATGACCGCGGGTTCAATCCCGGCCGGGGGTATGGTTTATATAGGATATAGGAAAGGACTGGTTTGGTAATAGAGTTGTGAATGAGTGGAACAAGCTCCCGAGTACAGTTATTAAGGCTAAAACGTTGTGTAGTTTTAAAAATTGGTTAGATAAATACATGAGTGGGTGTGGGTGGGTGTAAGTTGGACCTTACTAGCTTGTGCTGCTGGGTCTGGTACAGTGCTCCATCCTTGAGTGGGGATGACCAGACTGGGTGGGTCATTGGGATAATCCGGGGGGGGGATCATTGGGCTAATCCCGGGGGGGGGGACATGGACCTGCTCCGCATGGGTCAGTAGGCCTGTTGCAGTGTTCCTTCTTTCTTATGTTCTTATAGAATTTACTCGGATTTTCCTTCGTGATTAATGACGTCTGTTTTACCAAGTGATTCAGTTGTTTTTGGATTTATGCTGAATTACGTAAATTATGAATAATGATTGGTGTACTGTTCTCGTGTATTTTTCGTCACTTTCAAAATTTATATCTTCCGTCGTATCAGCAGTCATGTGAGAGTTTTGTGTTGACCTGTGAGTGAGAGTTTGTGTGCTGCACCGTTTCTGTGGGAGTTACCCCTTGCACGCATTCCTGACTTCAAATATTTTTCTTCGTCACAGTTCGACACATCTGACATATACACCTTTAGGGTATACAACCTTTTGGTGACACAGTGTGCATGTCTTATCTATGTTTGTCATAGACTAGATATAGATGGAATAGGAGTTGCCATTGGAGTAGAGAGCAGAAAGTGTAGATAATATGTAGGAGCGTGCTCCCGGCCCTTAAACACTCCAGCACGCGGTCCCAAAGCACTCTAGCACGTGGCCCGCGGCCCTAAAGCACTCCAGCACGTGGCCCTTCCCACCAGTCCAGTGGTTCTCGCTGTGTAACCGCCCTGATCTCCCTCACTTTCCTTCAGCTTTTGTGTCATCTGGGTTGGGCGTTAAGGAGGTACCTACTAATCCTAATCCTCCACATTTTCAGTCTATTTAAAATGCTGATTTTCTACCACATCCAAAACAGTGATAGTCGGACCTAAACGTCCTCACAAGTTTTCAATATGCGGATTATTTATGTGTAGTTCCAGTTACGGTATTGTCTCTTTATTTACTACTACTACTACTACTACTACTACTACTACTACTACTACTACTACTACTACTACTACTACTACTGCTACTACTGCTGCTGCTACTACTGCTGCTGCTGCTGCTGCTGCTGCTGCTGCTGCTGCTGCTGCTGCTGCTGCTGCTGCTGCTGCTGCTGCTGCTGCTGTTGCTGCTGTTGCTGCTGCTGCTGCTGCTGCTGCTGTTGCTGCTGCTGCTGCTGCTGCTGCTGCTTCTACTGCTACCTACTACTAGTAATGCTACCACCACCACTCGAACTCAGAATTAAATACACAGTGAACTATTGTGTTACTGGAGGCAGCAATATGTAAAATATTAAGGTAAGTATCAGACAAATCGTCAAATTTATATTATGGAAAATATAATAACTGATATTACGAAGAATGGATTTTTGCAATAAAAGATCCTTTCTTCGAATTTAACTGAATTTTTTATTATCTCCACCAAAAAAATGGATTAAAAATTTCCCTGAGATGAAGCACATCTAGATTTCCAGACGATTGTTTTCAAGTCTGGTTAAGTCGCCTGGTATATGAGGAAATTTTTAAGCCCGGATCCGGCGTTTCGAAGTTGAGACCCGGTGAGAGAGAGGGTTGGGTGCGAGGGTGAGGCGGAACGAGGCGAGGGTGGGACAGAGGGTGTGCACGTCGTGGCTAGGTGAGGACGGGTGTGAGGAACATTACACATATGAAAGTGGGCCCAGTAGAGGAGCTTTGCTGTCACTCATAAAGAATTCTTAATTACCCATGTTGGTCTCGGGATCATTGCCTTTGTTTTAGGACGCTCTAAGGGCCACCTTTGCTTGTCACTCGAACACAATACTTTAATTTTTATGTCCTCAGACAAGGAACCGGAAGAAAATAGGTGAATAGGTGAAGACATAGGCTGTCTTTGTCTGCGCCGGGAAGCAGGGGGAGAAGAAACGTAAAAAATAGAAAAGAGGAGACAAGGGGAGGAAGTGAAGCTATGGAGGGTTGTTTGGAATAAAAGATTCGATTGTAAATACAGAGAACTGGGGTCTGAATGGAACCGGGTGACTTCTTGATGGCGCCTGGCCAGCTTTCTGCCAGACCAGACCGTTTGTGCCCTTGTTGGAGCTTAAAAGGGTCACTGAGAGTTGGTGTTGCTCGTCGCAAGAGTGAAGCAAAGCATGTTGATTCTTGCTAAGGCTTGTTGGTTTTGTGGTTGTGTTGTTAGTGCTGGTGTTGGTAGGTGTGTTGTGGTTGTGATAACTTTAACCATCACGCAACACACAGTTGTAAATAATTTATAATTAAATGTAAATAAAACATATAAACATAGATTGTACGTAATGGAATAAGTCTGCATGCCAGCCTCTTGATTCTAGTGGTGGAGTCATCGCCCCCGCGGCCCGGCCCTGGGGATTGTTCCGGGGTTGTTCCGCGATCCGTTCCTCGACCAGGTCTTCCGGTGGATCAGGGCCTGATCAACCAGGCTGTTACTGCTGGCCGAATGCAGTCCAACGTATGAGCCACAACCCGGCTGATCGGGTACTGACTTTAAGTATCTGTCCAGTTCCCTAATGAAGGCAGCAAAGGGTCTACTGGTAATTTCCCTCACATATGGTGGGAGACTGTTGAATAATCTTGGATCCCGGACACTAATTGTGTTTTCTCTTAGTGTACTCATGGCACCCCTGCTTTTCACTGGGGGCATGATGCATCGCCTGCCAAGTCTTTTGCTTTCGTGCATTGCCCAACCACGATGCCATAGCCTGCAGTGTTATATTTGAACTAAAATAAAAGTGCAGTGCAGTGAATGTAATTTTCACAACTTAGCCGAGTGAGCGTCCGCCCAAATTCTTTCCCTAATTAACCCAATCCCGCTTTTCCGATAAATTTGTGATGGCCTTAGACTTGAGCCCTGAAGTGTGTGTGTATCTCAGCTGTGTCCTTGAAGTGTATCCACGCTGAATCCCTGAAGTGTGTTTACTCTCCAGATTGCTGTCAGCTTGACCCAGCTGCTGGTCGTGTCGCCCAGCACTCTTGGCTTTCACAAATTTTGTCCCCAATTTGCTCGAGTGAATTCATCTGCTTTCTTGTATGTCCCCACCACCCGTGTCTCCGTCAAACACCTATTACCCACCCCGCCCACCAACCCACCGGCTCCCTGCCACCCACTCTTTCCCGTTCTCACACCTACCCATTCACCTGGGTACCCTCCACACACCCACCCTCGCTTCCACAACCCACCACACGGGTTCCTGCTTCCCATTCTTCCAACTCAAGCTGACAGATGTCATTACTTCATGAATGCAACTCATCCTGTGTGATGGAATATGACAGGGGAGGACTGCTAGCGTTTGTTCCCACAATGCAACTCATATAGAGTATCAGCATACTACTCGACAACTTAATTTCGTTCGTTAACAAAGAATAAATATGTCGTCTCGGTGTTACGTTTATAGGACGGCTTATCTTGGATTATCCTCCTATAGATGCCTTCCCTAACCTCCCTCCATCCTCACATGATCCTTTGCTCCTCTCTCTCTCTCTCTCTCTCTCTCTCTCTCTCTCTCTCTCTCTCTAACCATCTTTCTCTCCTTCCATCCATTGCCCCTCTTTCCGACCTTGGCTCACTTTCCCTTCACGACCCATTTTTCCTTCACTTCACCCATGGCCTACTCCTACAAGCATGGCTTCTCGCTGTTCAACTGTAGCTTTCCCTGTTTAACCATGGCTTCTCTCTCATGTCATGGTCCTTTCCTGCCATCGTCCTTCTCTCCTACCATGGTCCTTGTCTCCTGTCATGGTCCTTCTCTCCTGTCATGGTCCTTCTCTCCTGTCATGGTCTTTCTCTCCTGTCATGGTCCTTCTCTCCTGTCATGGTCCTTCTCTCCTGTCATGGTCCTTCTCTCCTGTCATGGTCCTTCTCTCCTGTCATGGTCCCTCTCTCTTGTCATGGTCCTTCTCCCCTGTCATGGTCCTTCTCTCCTGTCATGGTCCTTCTCTCCTGTCTTGGTCCTTCTCTCCTGTCATGGTCCTTCTCTCCTGTCATGGTCCCTCTCTCCTGTCATGGTCCCTCTCTCCTGTCATGGTCCTTCTCTCCTGTCATGGTCCTTCTCTCCTGTCATGGTCCCTATCTCCTGTCATGGTCCTTCTCTCCTGTCATGGTCCTTCTCTCCTGTCATGGTCCTTCTCTCCTGTCATGGTCCTTCTCTCCTGTCATGGTTCTTCTCTCTTGTCATGGTCTTTCTCTCCTGTCATGGTCCCTCTCTCCTGTCATGGTCCTTCTCTCCTGTCATGGTCCTTCTCTCCTGTCATGGTCCCTCTCTCCTGTCATGGTCCCTCTCTCCTGTCATGGTCCTTCTCTCCTGTCATGGTCCTTCTCTCCTGTCATGGTCCTTCTCTCCTGTCATGGTCCTTCTCTCCTGTCATGGTCTCTCTCCTGTCATGGTCCTCTCCTGTCATGGTCCTTCTCTCCTGTCATGGTCTTTCTCTCCTGTCATGGTCCTTCTCTCCTGTCATGGTCCTTCTCTCCAGTCATGGTCCTTCTCTCCTGTCATGGTCCCTCCTGTCATGGTCTTTCTCTCCTGTCATGGTCCTTCTCTTCTGTCATGGTCCTTCTCTCCTGTCATGGTCCTTCTCCTGTCATCGTCCTTCTCTCCTGTCATGGTCCTTCTCTCCTGTCACGGTCCTTCTCTCCTGTCATGGTCCTTCTCTCCTGTCATGGTCCTTCTCTCCTGTCATGGTCCTTCTCTTCTGTCATGGTCCTGTCATGGTCCTCTCCTGTCATGGTCCTTCTCTCCTGTCATGGTCCTCTCCTGTCATGGTCCCTCTCCTGTCATGGTCTTTCTCTCCTGTCATGGTCCTTCTCTTCTGTCATGGTCCTTCTCTCCTGTCATGGTCCTTCTCCTGTCATGGTCCTTCTCTCCTGTCATGGTCCTTCTCTCCTGTCACGGTCCTTCTCTCCTGTCATGGTCCTTCTCTCCTGTCATGGTCTTTCTCTCCTGTCATGGTCCCTCTCTCCTGTCATGGTCCTTCTCTCCTGTCATGGTCCCTCTCTCCTGTCATGGTCCCTCTCTCCTGTCGTCCTTCTCTCCTGTCATGGTCCTTCTCTCCTGTCATGGTCTTTCTCTTCTGTCATGGTCCTTCTCTCCTGTCATGGTCTTTCTCTTCTGTCATGGTCCTTCTCTCCTGTCATGGTCCTTCTCTCCTGTCATGGTCCCTCTCTCCTGTCATGGTCCCTCTCTCCTGTCATGGTCCTTCTCTCCTGTCATGGTCCTTCTCTTCTGTCATGGTCCTTCTCTCCTGTCATGGTCCTTCTCTTCTGTCATGGTCTTTCTCCTGTCATGGTCCTTCTCTCCTGTCATGGTCCTTCTCTCCTGTCATGGTCCTTCTGTCCTGTCATGGTCCTTCTCTCCTGCCATGGTCCTTCTCTCCTGTCATGGTCCTTCCCTCCTGTCATGGTCCTTCTCTCCTGTCATGGTCCTTCTCTCCTGTCATGGTCCTTCTCTCCTGTCATGGTCCTTCACTCCTGTCATGGTCCTTCTCTCCTGTCATGGTCCTCTCCTGTCATGGTCTTTCTCTCCTGTCATGGCCCTTCTCTCCTGTCATGGTCCTTCTCTCCTGTCATGGTCCTTCTCTTCTGTCATGGTCCCTCTCTCCTGTCATGGTCCCTCTCTTTTGTCATGGTCCTTCTCTCCTGTCATGGTCCTTCTCTCCTGTCATGGTCCTTCTCTCCTGTCATGGTCTTTCTCTCCTGTCATGGTCCTTCTCTCCTGTCATGGTCCTTCTCTCCTGTCATGGTTCTTCTCTCCTGTCATGGTCCTTCTCTCCTGTCATGGTCCCTCCTGTCATGGTCCCTCTCTCCTGTCATGGTCCTTCACTCCTATCATGGTCCTTCTCTCCTGTCATGGTCCTTCTCTCCTGTCATGGTCCTTCTCTCCTGTCATGGTCCTTCTCTCCTGTCATGGTTCTTCTCTCCTGTCATGGTCCTGCTCTCCTGTCATGGTCCCTCCTGTCATGGTCCCTCTCTCCTGTCATGGTCCTTCACTCCTGTCATGGTCCTTCTCTCCTGTCATGGTCCTTCTCTCCTGTCATGGTCTTTCTCTCCTGTCATGGTCCTTCTCTCCTGTCATGGTCTTTCCTGTCATGGTCCTTCTCTCCTGTCATGGTCCTTCTCTCCTGTCATGGTCTTTCTCTCTTGTCATGGTCCTTCTCTCCTGTCATGGTCTTTCTCTCCTGTCATGGTCCTTCTCTCCTGTCATGGTCCTTCTCTCCTGTCATGGTTTTTCTCTCATGTCATGGTCCTTCTCTCCTGTCATGGTCCTTCTCTTCTGTCATGGTCCTTCTCTCCTGTCATGGTCCTTCTCCTGTCATGGCCCTTCTCTCCTGTCATGGTCCTTCTCTCCTGTCATGGTCCCTCCTGTCATGGTCCCTCTCTCCTGTCATGGTCCTTCACTCCTGTCATGGTCCTTCTCTCCTGTCATGGTCCTTCTCTCCTGTCATGGTCCTTCTCTCCTGTCATGGTCTTTCTCTCCTGTCATGGTCCTTCTCTCCTGTCATGGTCCTTCTCTCCTGTCATGGTCCCTCTCTCCTGTCATGGTCCTTCACTCCTGTCATGGTCCTTCTCTCCTCTCCTGGTCCTCTCCTGTCATGGTCCTTCTCTCCTGTCATGGTCTTTCTCTCCTGTCATGGTCCCTCTCTCCTGTCATGGTCCTTCTCTCCTGTCATGGTCCTTCTCTCCTGTCATGGTCCCTCTCTCCTGTCATGGTCCTTCTCTCCTGTCATGGTCCCTCCTGTCATGGTCCCTCTCTCCTGTCATGGTCCTTCACTCCTGTCATGGTCCTTCTCTCCTGTCATGGTAGTTCTCTCCTGTCATGGTCCTTCTCTCCTGTCATGGTCTTTCTCTCCTGTCATGGTCCTTCTCTCCTGTCATGGTCCTTCTCTCCTGTCATGGTCTTTCTCTCCTGTCATGGTCCTTCTCTCCTGTCATGGTCTTTCTCTCCTGTCATGGTCTTTCTCTCCTGTCATGGTCCTTCTCTCCTGCCATGGTCCTTCTCTCCTGTCATGGTCTTTCTCTCCTGTCATGGTCCTTATCTCCTGTCATGGTCCTTCTCTCCTGTCATGGTCGTTCTCTCCTGTCATGGTTTTTCTCTCATGTCATGGTCCTTCTCTCCTGTCATGGTCCTTCTCTCCTGTCATGATCCTTCTCTCCTGTCATGGTCCTTCTCTGCTGCCATGGATCTTCTCTCATAATAGATCCCTTTCATGTTCCCCTTTTTCTTCGCCCTTACTGGAGTTACCCCTCTCACCTCCTGGTTCTTCACTCCTCCATGCCCTTCCTTTATCACTGCCCCGTCCATTTTTCTATTTAACATTGTCATTCTTCTTTTGTATATTTTATCTTCAACTGACCTCTGTTCTTGCTTGACCTCTGTCCTTGTACGACCTCTTTTTGCCTGACCTCTGTCGTTACCTGACCTCTGTCGTTACCTGACCTCTGTTCTTCCAAGTATTGAAGGTCGAGGATTTCTTCTCTCTTGGTTTATTTGATGTTTTAATGGTGTTGTGTTTTTGACATTATAGACTAGGAACGATATTTTAATATTGGTCTCAGACCGAGCCGCAGGGGCGTTGACCCCCGAAACCTTCTCCAGGTATATTCCAGGTAGTTATTGTGTTCGTTGGGATGCCTCGTGTGTGTGTGTGTGTGTGTGTGTGTGTGTGTGTGTGTGTGTGTGTGTGTGTGTGTGTGTGTGTGTGTGCGTGCGTGCGTGTGCGTGTGTGTGTATGTGTGTGCGTGTGTGTGTGTGTATGTGCGTGTGCGTGTGTGTGTGTGTGTGTGTGCGTATGTGTGTGTGTGTGCGTGTGCGTGTGTCTACATTTTGAACTAGTCAGAGCAGACGGCTAGGCTGTGTGTTCTGACACGTGCGTGTGTGTGTGTGTGTGTGTGTGTGTGTGTGTGTGTGTGTGTGTGTGTGTGTGTGTGTGTGTGTGTGTGTGTGTGTGTGTGTGTGTGTCTACATTTTGAACTAGTCATGTGTGTACACGTGCGTGTGTGTGTGTGTGTGTGTGTGTGTGTGTGTGTGTGTGTGTGTGTGTGTGTGTGTGTGTGTGTGTGTGTGTGTGTGTGTATGTGTGTATGCGTGTGCGTGTGTGTGTGTATGTGCGTGTGTGTGTGTGTGTGTGTGTACTCACCTATTTGTGGTTGCAGGGGTCGAGTCCTAGCTCCTGGCCCCGTGTGTGTGTGTGAGTGTGAGTGTGTGTGTGTGTGTGTGTGTGTGTGTGTGTGTGTGTGTGTGTGTGTGTGTGTGTGTGTGTGTGTGGTCTATTGTCTTATGAGCCCTATCGTACCTACTTTTGTAACTGTGTATAGAGTTAGGCACCACTGCTTGAACATTCGGTTCATGTCACCTCTCTGAGACTGGAAAGTACTGTCTGATATGCCTGGGAATCATCTGTTTTTTAGCTTCCATTTTCCCTTCTTTCTGGCCCTCACAAGACAGCCTCCATGTTTTGTATGTAAATGGTTGAATCCTGAGAGAGAGAGAGAGAGAGAGAGAGAGAGAGAGAGAGAGAGGTAGCTTTGCAGGCGGGTTACCTGGAGGTTACCTGGAGGTTATTCCGGGGATCAACGCCCCCGCGGCCCGGTCCATGACCAGGCCTCCCGATGGATCAGGGCCTGATCAACTAGGCTGTTACTGCTGGCAGCACGCAGTCCGACGTACGAGCCACAGCCCGGCTGATCCGGCACTGACTTTAGGTATCTGTCCAGCTCTCTCTTGAAGGCAGCCAGGGGTTTATTGGCAATTCCCCTAATGCTTGATGGGAGGCTGTTGAACAGTTTTGGGCCCCGGACACTTATGGTGTTTTCCCTTAGTGTACCAATGGCGCCCCTACTTTTTATTGGGGGCATTTTGCATCGCCTGCCCAGTCTTTTACTTTCGTAGGGAGTGATTTCTGTGTGCAGATTTGGGACCATTCCTTCCAAGATTTTCCAAGTGTAGATTATGATATATCTCTCCCTCCTGCGTTCCAACGAGTACAAGTCAAGTGCTTCCAAGCGTCCCCAGTAGTTAAGGTGCTTGACAGAACTTATACGTGCAGTGTGTGGGAAGGCTGGTCATAGGTCAGTGTTGATGGTTGTGGTGTATTGTATATAGTGTTGATGGTGGTGGTGTATTATGTGTAGTGTTATTGGTGGTGTTTTGTGTGTAGTACTGTTGATAGTGGCAGTGTATTATGTATAGAGTGTTGTTGGTGGTGGCGGTTTGCGTGATAGTGTTAAGAATGGTGGTGGGGTGGTGCCGTTAAATGATGGCAACAATGGTAGTAGTAAATATGTACTCTCTGTGGGCCGAGGAGAGTTACATGATAATACATACTGAGTGAGAAACATGGAAGGGCTAAATAAACCCAGTGAAAATTATGAGCGCAGTGGGCACAATAAGGGAACACTGTATCAACATCCGTGGCCACAGAATATTCAACATCTTACCACAAGATATCAGAAACACTGCTGGAACAATTGTAGAAGTCTTCAAGAGGAAAGTGACAAGTATCTTCACCAGGTGCTAGATCAACCAGGATGCCATGGATATGTGGGTCAGGGGGCCTCCAGTAGCAACAGCCTGGTTGACCAGGGAAGTACCAGACGAACCTGGCCCAAGGCCGGGTGAAGCTGGTAGTGGTGGTGATTGTGGTAGTGTTGGTTGTGATAGTGGTGGTGGCTGTGATGGTGGCTGTGATGGTGGTTGTGTTGATGGTAGTGGTGGTGGTAGTTGTGGTAGTGTTGGTAGTGATTTTGTTGATGATAGTGGTAGTGGTGGTGTTACTGGTTGTCGTGGAGTATAATTCTCCCAGGTGATGTGTTAAGTCATAAATCTTGACCACATTAAGCCACATTCAACAGTAACTGTCTGGAAAATCGTAAGTCTTCTCCTCGTGATGCGAGAGGGGGAGAGGGGGAGGGGGAGGGGGAGGAGGAGTTGGGTGTGGGGGAGGAGCCGCGAAGCGTCCCACACCGAAATGTGAGACTTTATAATTAATGGGCAATCTTGTGGGCACGTGGCCGCCTACCCTGGGCAAGCACTCCCTCTGGAGTGATGGTGGTGGTGATGGAGTGGTGGAGTGGTGATGGGGGTGGTGATGATGGAGTGGTGATGGTGTGGTGGTGGTGGAGTGGTGAGGATGATTTGATAGTGGTGATGGTGATGATAGTGATGATACAAACACACACACACACACACACACACACACACACACACACACACACACACACACACACACACACACACACACACACGCTTTAATCATTCTTTAGAATCAAAAATTCAATTCATGTTACACACTATTGAGTGTGACGAGATGATGTAATGTTGTGTACGATTATGAAGGCTGCGGCTGCGATACTGGCTGCTGCGACTGCGGCTGCGACACTGGCTGCTGCGACTGCGGCTGCGACACTGGCTGCTGCGACTGCGGCTGCGACACTGGCTGCTGCGACTGCGGCTGCGACACTGGCTGCTGCGACTGCGGCTGCGACACTGGCTGCTGCGACTGCGGCTGCGACACTGGCTGCGGCTCGTGCTGGAGGTGTGGTAGCAGGAAGCAGAGGATCAACAGGACCCTGAGGGGTGGGCGGGGATGGTAGCATCATCTTACTCGATAGTGAATGAAATGTGTCTCGAGATGTGAACACTACAGTTGTTCTTTTGTGTCCTCACCTGCCTGCTGGGGTGCTGATCACCCCAGGATGCCTGTATATACCCTCTCTCCCTCCCAGCCTGCTGGGGTGCTGACTACCCCAGGATACCTGCAGCCTCCCTGCTGGGGTGCTGACCACCCAGGATACCTGCAGCCTCCCTGCTGGGGTGCTGACCACCCCAGGATACCTACAGCCTCCCTGCTGGGGTGCTGATCACCCCACGATACCTACAGCTTTCCTGCGTGCTGGGGTATTAACCTACCCCAGTATACCTGCAGGCTTCCCCAGCCTCTCCGTCCGCTCCGATAATTGTCGGATATATTTTAACATGTATGGCAGAGCAACGGAGAAATAAGTAGAATTAAAACTGAAACATGACAAGCGGAGCAGTTGTCGCTGACAATGACTGTTATTTAAAGTTCTCACGTCTCTTGTAGTCACGTCGTCAGTCATGTTTTGTGTTGCGTCTTGCGTCGCGTTCTGCGTCACCTGCCGCCGCTGAGAAGCTGAAAGTGTAATTTGTTTAGAAATGTTAAGCGTATAACCCTGTGACATGTATATTAGTAGTAATGGTACGTAATATCAACAAAGTGATGGTTAAGACTGGGTACTTTTTTTTCTTAAGATGTTTCGCCAACCAGTGCCTTTATCACTTGTTTCATATTTATCTCATGTTACACGTGAGTTGTATTCATCGACTTGTTTATTTCTGGCGACGTTTGCTCTCTAGTTGTACCATTACCCGTAGATACACTTTGTCTCTTTCAGCACTCTGGGCACCTGACGATGCTCTCACTGCTCTACTGAAGTCTCCCAGCTCAGGCTGATAGATTTCGTCACTGTGAGAGCACCGTCCTGCATGATTGAATATGACAAGAGTGCATAGCTTCTGGTCCCACTGTGTAGCTTCCATATATGCAGCATATGGGAATTTTTATTGAAGAAACGTTTCGCCACACAGTGGCTTCATCAGTGTGTTGTTAGGTAAGACACATATGCAACAGTTAGGTATCTTTATTTCGAAACGTTTCGCCTACACAGTAGGCTTCTTCAGTCGAGTACAGAAAAGTTGATAGAAGCAGAAGATACTTGAAGACAATTTAATCAGTCCATCACCCTTGAAGTTTTGAGGTGGTCATTCTCTCAGTCTGGAGAAGAATATTGTTCCATAGTCTGAAACCAGTTTTTACAAAGCAGGAAGTTATAAGGAGAGGAGGAGTTTGAGGTAATCAGTCCCTCAGCCTGGAGTCGACGTGTTCAGTCCATCATGATCTGGAGTCGATGTGGACTGAACGCATCGACTCCAGGATGAGGGACTGATTACTTCAGTAAACGTTCCCATATGTTGCATAAGTGTCTCAATTCTTCAACTTATCGGTTTTCAAAACCATTCATCACAGCTCCCATATAGAAAAGAGTAGCAGTGTACTGATCACGTATCCAATTTTGCTAAATAATAAAAAAATCCTCTGGTTCCATAGTTATTTTTGCATCAACAACATAACTTTAGCTTCTTGTCAGTGCGACAGCTTTATCTCTATTTTTGTTACTAATGGTATTTACTCGCCAGCTTCCTGCCACTCAGGTTTTTGTGTGTTAATGCGTTAGTGTGTATCCCTGTGTATGTGTTGCCTTTTGAGGATGTGTATATCTGTCTTCCTGTGTATGCGTTAGTGTGTATCTGTGTATAGTGTGTATCTCAGATTATTTGTGTGTTCTGCGTTATGTGTATCTGTGTATGTGTTGCTTGTCTGTGTATGTGTTGCGTTAGTGTG
The DNA here is from genome assembly GCF_038502225.1 of Cherax quadricarinatus. Taxonomy (NCBI): domain Eukaryota; kingdom Metazoa; phylum Arthropoda; class Malacostraca; order Decapoda; family Parastacidae; genus Cherax; species Cherax quadricarinatus. The sequence continues at coordinate 7,855,297 of NC_091373.1, forward strand.
TATCTGTGTATGTGTTGCGTTAGTGTGTATCTGTGTATGTGTTGCGTTAGTGTGTATCTGTGTATGTGTTGCGTTAGAGTGTATCTGTGTATGTGTTGCGTTAGAGTGTATCTGTGTATGTGTTGCGTTAGTGTGTATCTGTGAATGTGTATCTGTGTATGTGTTGCGTTAGTGTGTATCTGTGTATGTGTTGCGTTAGTGTGTATCTGTGTATGTGTTGCGTTAGTGTGTATCTGTGTATGTGTTGCGTTAGTGTGTATCTGTGAATGTGTTGCGTTAGTGTGTATCTGTGAATGTGTTGCGTTAGTGTGTATCTGTGTATGTGTTGCGTTAGTGTGTATCTGTGTATGTGTTGCGTTAGTGTGTATCTGTGAATGTGTTGCGTTAGTGTGTATCTGTGTATGTGTTGCGTTAGTGTGTATCTGTGAATGTGTTGCGTTAGTGTGTATCTGTGTATGTGTTGCGTTAGTGTGTATCTGTGAATGTGTTGTGTTAGTGTGTATCTGTGAATGTGTTGTGTTTATCTATGTGACTGTTTATTGTGTGTTAATCTATGTGAGAGCGTGTGTGCGTACTCACCTATAGTGGTTGCAGGGGTCGAGTCACAGCTCCTGGCCCCGCCTCTTTACTGGACGCTGCTAACTTCACTCTCTCCCTGCTCCAAGATCTTTATCGTACCTCTTCTTAAAGCTATGTATGAATACAGCCTCCAGTACTTCACTCTCCAGATTGTTCCACTTCCCGACAACTGTAAGGCTGACGAAATACTTCCTAACATCCCTATGACTCACCTGAGTTTTCAATTTTCAGTTAAGTCCCCTTGTTGCTGTGTCCCACTTCTGAAACATTGTGTCCCTACCTACCTTGTCAGTTTATCTCAGTGACAGTGTTAGATGTTTTGATTGGATGTATATAAACTACCTACCTGGAGTCTGTTGCTGGAGGGTGTTGCAGGGGTCAACGCCCCCGCGGCTTAGTCCTTGACCAGACCTCCCGGTGGATCAGGGCCTGATCAACCAGGCTGTTACTGCTGGCCGCACGTACGAACCACGCATATATATATATATATATATATATATATATATATATATATATATATATATATATATATATATATATATATATATATATATATATGTGTGTGTGTGTGTGTGTGTGTGTGTGTGTGTACTCACCTATTTGTACTCACCTATTTGTGGTTGCAGGGGTCGAGTCACAGCTCCTGGCCCCGCCTCTTCGCTGATTGCTACTAGGTCCTCTCTCTCCCTGCCCCATGAGCTCTATCATACCTCGCCTTAAAACTATGTATGGTTCCCGCCTCCACTACGTCACTTTCTAGGCTATTCCACGGCCTGACTACTCTATGACTGAAGAAATACTTCCTAACATCCCTTTGATTCATCTGAGTCTTCAACTTCCAATTGTGACCTCTTGTGTCTTTGTCCCCTCTCTGGAACATCCCGTCTTTGTCCACCTTGTCTATTCCGCGCAGTATTTTATATGTCGTTATCATGTCTCCCCTGACCCTCCTGTCCTCCAGTGTCGTCAGGCCGATTTCCCTCAACCTTTCTTCGTAGGACAATCCCCGTAGCTCTGGGACTAGTCTTGTTGCAAACCTTTGCACTTTCTCTAATTTCTTGACGTGCTTGACTAGGTGTGGATTCCAAACTGGCGCTGCATACTCCAGTATGGGCCTGACGTAAATGGTATACAGAGTCTTAAACGAATCCTTACTGAGGTATCGGAACGCTATCCGTAGGTTTGCCAGGCGCCCGTATGCTGCAGCAGTTATCTGATTGATGTGCGCCTCAGGAGATATGCTCGGTGTTATACTCACCCCCAGATCTTTTTCCTTGAGTGAGGTTTGCAGTCTTTGGCCATCTAAACTATATTGTGTCTGCGGTCTTCTTTGCCCTTCCCCAATCTTCATGACTTTGCATTTGGCAGGGTTAAATTCAAGGAGCCAGTTGCTGGACCAGGCTTGTAGCCTGTCCAGGTCTCTTTGTAGTCCTGCCTGTGTGTGTGTGTGTGTGTGTACTCACCTAGTTGTACTCACCTAGTTGAGGTTGCAGGGGTCGAGTCCAAGCTCCTGGCCCCGCCTCTTCACTGGTCGCTACTAGGTCACTCTCCCTGAACCATGAGCTTTATCGTACCTCTGCTTAAAGCTATGTATGGATCCTGACTCCACTACATCGCTTCCCAAACTATTCCACTTCCTGACTACTCTGTGGCTGAAGAAATACTTCCTAACATCCCTTTGATTGATCTGTGTCTTCAACTTCCAACTGTGTCCCCTTGTTACTGTGTCCAGTCTCTGGAACATCCTGTCTTTGTCCATTTTGTCAATTCCTCTCAGTATTTTGTAAGTCGTTATCATGTCCCCCCTATCTCTCCTGTCCTCCAGTGTCGTCAGGTTGATTTCCCTTAACCTCTCCTCATAGGACATACCTCTTAGCTCTGGGACTAGTCTTGTTGCAAACCTTTGCACTTTCTCTAGTTTCTTTACATGCTTGGCTAGGTGTGGGTTCCAAACTGGTGTGTGTGTGTGTGTGTGTGTGTGTGTGTGTGTGTGTGTGTGTGTGTGTGTGTGTGTGTGCGTGCGTGTTTGTGTGCGTTTTCCTATACTCGTTTTCCTTCTGTTTTGTTGTTAGAGATTTTTCTGCTGTCTTTGTGTTCTATATCTTTGAGGGCCTCTAGTACTGTCTGCCTCCTCTGTTTTCTCACTCGGTAATTTGCTTGAAGTGCTAGAGGCGGCGGGCATCCCTGGGGATGTGCCCAGGGCGGGCGGAAGGACGCCACTGCCATATGGTCGCTGGGAAACGTTTGCTGTTGTTTATACTCTCAGCTGATGGCTGTTCGCTTCGCCCCGGGAATACCCGCCTTCCGCACCCCTGGATGGCAACGTTATGTTGGTCTCTCTCTCTCTCTCTCTCTCTCTCTCTCTCTCTCTCTCTCTCTCTCTCTCTCTCTCTCTCTCTCTCTCTCTCTCTCTCTCCTCTGCCTCTACATCACCTCACTCTCCTTCCCCACTATCCATTTTCTCTCCATTTCTTCTCGGCCCTTTCTTTCCACTTTCTCCTGAAAAAACTACCTTTCTAAAATATCGGCGGCACACGTCCTCTCAGTCCTACCCTTCCCAGCCTCCTTCCCTCCTTCCTTTCTTCCCATTGCCCTCCCTCCCTCTTTCCTTCCCGCCTCCCTTTCTCGCTCCAAATCCCCTTACGTCAGACTCACAGGGAATCGAGAAGGCTGGCGGAATTGAATAGAAAGTAAACTATGAAAGTAGGAACGTTAAACGTGGGAAAGAAGGAGTGCGCAAGCAATTTCCATCACACTTATGGGAGTATAGAGATGGAGGGAGATGAGGGAGATTGCGGGGGAGGAGATGAGGGAGATAGCGGGGAGGAGGAAGATGGTTGAAGATGCAGTTAGGAGACAGAAAATTAATGGTGTGAGATTGGAGGGAAGCGATTGAGATGGATGGGTGGTGAGAGATAGGGGGAGGAAAGATACACAGATAACTTCGACGATTTGAAGATTGAGACACTTATGCACCATATGGGAATCTTTATTTACGAAACGTTTCGCCACACAGTGGCTTCATCAGTCCAATACAAAGCAGAAAGGTAAAAGGAGAGGAGGAGAATGAGATAATCAGTCCCTCAGCCTGGAGTCGACGTGTTCAGTCCATCAGTCTTGTGTCTCAGTCTTCAACTTGTCGGTTTTCCAAACCATTCATCACAACTTCGACGATGTTTAGGTCCGACTTACACCCGACTAGTAGGGTGATTGAAGCTAAAACCTTGGGTAGATTCAAGTTTAGGTTGGATAAATACATGAGTGAGAGGGGTTGGATTTGAGTGGGACTTGCACATGAGTAAAATAAATTGATCAGAGCTTATTGTTAGGGTAGCACTGAAAATGGGTTGGGCAAATATTCTGCTAGTGGGATGGATTTGTAAAGGACCTGCCCAGTATGGGCCAACAGGTCTCTTGCAGTGCTCCTCCTTTCTTATGTTCTTAAGAAGGGGAGAAATGAAACTGAGGAGTAGGGATGGATATAGAGGGAATGAGGGGGGAATTGAGTGAAAGGGAGGGAGGAGGTGAGGGGTGAGGTGAAGCCATCTATTCTGAAGATACTCAAGGTTCCCTTATTCTGTTTAATCTATATTATTATTATTATAATTATTATTATTATAATTGGTGAGGGAGTGCACGAGGCTGGCTGGTAGTGAAGGGCTGTGTGAGAGGGCCACGAGAGGGGCCACAATAGGGCCACAATAGGGCCACAAGAGGGCCACAAGGACACTAAACCCGGTAATGAAAAGACTACATTAATTAAGAGTCCTTTACCAATGCGATCAATGTTTTGCTTTCCTCCCTCCACAGTACGGACGCTCTGGTTTAGAGTACTCTAAAGTCGAAGGTTTTAACTGCACCTCCCCATCACATGTTTTCCATTGAATATCCACAAACAAAAATGGTTGTCTATCAAGTTCAGTGGTATAGTGGCCTCGTTTAAAAGCCCCCCCCCTTTTTTTTTTTATCTCTGGCTATGAAGTGGGACTTTCGATTTTTGTGACAAAGGGAATTTTTTTTCTTTTGCTTTTGTTTTTGTTTCACTTTATATATTGCGATTTGTTCTTGATTTTTTTAGTATTGTGCATCCGTTGTGATGTAGTGTTCAGAATGGTTAGTAGTATGTCAGCTAGGCATGCATGCCTTGTACATGTACTTGTAGAAATATATTATTATTATTATTATTATTATTATTATTATTATTATTATTATT
>NC_091373.1:7865088-8027588 GCF_038502225.1 Cherax quadricarinatus
GCCATCTGCCAGTCCTGCAGAGCACCATCAGCTCAAGAGGGGAAGGAGCTGGAGGAGGAGGAGGAGGAGGCACAACCTGCATTATCGTTCCATTTAGTGCATCGGGAGGGAAGGCTGCAGTCGGGTTAACAGGGTCGTCCAAAATATTTTAGAATACAAGTCTCGTTCAGGGTAGAAAGAGATATTCCCCCAGAGGCGAGTTTATTAAGGCAGTGCTGTTCATCCTGTGAGTGAACATACCACCATAAACATATTATTGGGAACGTCGAGAGAACACAGTGTGATAAAACACACACCTGGGATGCTCAGACCAGAGGAAAACTAAGCAAAATACGACCTACTTCAGTGTCTTCAACCAGACTGTTGCTACCGCCGGCAGGTCGATGGTAGTAAGAGGCGTGACCATGAATTATGACTCATTCCCGGTAAAAAAAAAAAAAACTGGGTACAACTAGGTGAGTATAACAACGTAAGTGTAAGAAGGTGATTACTCACACACTTCTATACCCATTATAGTATTATCTAAATTATGTCAACAAACCAGGTAGTGGTATTTTATTCGTCAGGAAAGAGGAAAAATATTTCGTGATTGGGGACTTAGTCATATGATGACCCGCCAACAGGGGCTTTTGGTCAGTGACCGACGCCTTACCCTGGCTTAGCGGTCCCTCACACTAAAACTAAACAATCACGTCATCTGAATTTTTATGTACACAAAACTGGTTTAAATTAGGAGTGTGCCAAAGTATCGGTATCGATATAGGTAATTATCGGCAAATTTTGATGGCTAGCACCAGATGAGCCTGGCCCATGGCCGGGCTCCGGGAGTAGGAAGACTCTCGAAACTCATCAAAAGGTATATCGGTATCGGCCTGAAATTGGGCATTGGTATCGGTAAAAGTTATGGTATCGTCCCTTCACTAATTTAAACATTATCTTTACTCCGAGAGTCTCAGTAACTAAATAAAAATCTTGCACAGATATGTCTAGGATCAGGTTTTAAAATGAGGTCAGGTAATAAAACATTTTATTAGCTTTTATAATAAAGGCAGCAACTCAGAATATCATCCTTCCCTGTTGAGCTAAATTGAAAAAAGAATTAAAGGGCACTCTGAAGCTCTATTCTGGAAGTCGATCTTATCAGAACTGTGTCAGGGAGGTTATTAAGTTTGATCTTGAAGACCGCTAGGGCTTTAATTTCCCTCACGTATGAAGGAAGGAACACTGCAGAAGGCCTACTGGCCCATACAAGGCAGGTCCTTAACTTACTGGTTTATATCGTGGAGTATTTATTACACCCTTGCTGTTCATTGGAGGTACATTGCATGTCTACCGAGTCTTTTGCTTTCGTAGGGAGTAATTTCAGTGTCCAAGCTTGTTATAAGTATAAAATGTGATGAATCTTTCTTGTCGGCATTCCGGGAGCACAGTTTTAGGAACCTGAGGCGTTCCCAAAAAATTAGGCACATAACCGAATCTGTATATATAGACAGCGAAGGTTTTCTGTACATTCTCCATATAAGCACTTTAGCTTGCCTTTAAAATGGTCTGTTTGTGCACAACACTTTTACAGCCTAGAGAGTGTAAGTGACTTAGAGTATCATAATTGGCTTGGCATCTCTTGTTTCAAAGGTTCTTGTTATCCACCCAGTTATTTTGTTTGCAATAGTGGTAGTAACGCTGTTGTCATCTTTGAACGTAAGATCGTTTCTCTTAAGTTTTTTATATTCCTCATCCTCTTTATTATTTTATGTTTGTTTTGTTCTTCGTTCCAGTTTTTGTTCATTTTTTTCTTACCGGAGTAACTGAAATTTGTCTTCCTTAGACATCATACTGATTCCTGATACCCACTGGAAGACCAGGTTGATGTCAGCGTGAAGATTTTCTCTATCCTCACTGGATGTCACTCTCACGCAGTCTAGTATCGACTGCAGATATGATATAGTGCTAAGATTTATGTCTCTGCCTGTCAGATGTGAAAATAGAGATATAAATGGGGATACATTGTAAAATTGTTCGTGTGGAGCAGCTTAACATTTGCATCCTCTGATTGTACTTTGTAAGCTATTACTCCATGGGTACGATTTGTTGGAAGCTCGATATCCACCTGGCCCGATATCCACCATTTTGTGTGTCGTTTGTTATTACAAAATGATGATACTTGTCAGCATTATGTTTGTTTTTCCTTGCAACCATCAACGCAGTACCGAGGAACCTGCTGTGAGGAGCAGCCCCACTTCCTGTGAACCCATCAGCATCACGCAACGGGAAAAGAGAGAGAGAGAGAGAGAGTGATGGTGGTGGTGATCCGGGGTAAGATACAAGGCGGCGGTGTTGTCTCGCTGGACGGTCTTAAAGAACCCATGAACGCCATATTTGCGCTCTTTGCGTTCGCTACAGAGACAAAAAATGCGAGTTCCCTGCCCTTGCCTTTCCCCATCTCCCTCCTCTTTCAATCTCTTTTTTTTTTTTACAGAGGTTCCGATTGCAAGGACCCCTTAACCGCCTCTTGAGTGTTTATACTCTTCTCCGGAAGCCAAGAAATGGAATTCGGAAGCTACACTCCCGCCGCTTCTCCTTTTACTGAGCTTTCTTTGTATTGTTATTGATCTTGCTGGCAGCAACAGTCTGGCCTCACGCCTTCGAAGTCCACAGATCACATGTATGTAATAGAAATAGTGTTCGTTCATAACACACTTTATGTTTTGATTATGTCGGTTAAGTTCTCTTTTTATAAATACGAAATGATGGCAGTAAAATAGTGTCGTAGCAGCTGGTGGTTAAAACATACAACACTTGAACACCTCCCAGAGGTCATCTTACCTTGGTAGACAGTGGCAAAAGTCGACAAGTGAAAGGACACTAGCAGCAGAGAATCATTATAAAACAACATTTCACCCAAGGCTGGGCTTTATCAAGTACACATGATAAAGCCCTGCCTTGGGCGAAATGTTGTGTTAAAAAGATATTCTCTGCTACTAGTGTTTTTTTTCCATCTTGCTTTGATAACTTGAACTGACCTTCTTTGACCCTGAGAGCAGATATGCTCTCCTCCAGATAGTTTTCACACCTCCATCGTGTGCTGAGATAATGCTCTCAGCTGCACATTGTGGGGTCGCAGAGTAATGACAGGTTGTGTCTGTTTCGTGATTAGCTGCAGGAGGATCGTGTCTATTCTGTTTCTTGCTCGGTTCCACCCACACGAGACACACTTTCCTTCTGACCGCCTGTCTGCCAGAATATTATAGCCTGCAGGCCTTCTGAAAGTACCAGATCAGTCAGGTTGCGTTGGCTATGTATATCTGCGTGCCGCTAGCAGTAACAGCTTGGTTGACTAGGCAGTTCGACATAAGTGTGGCCTTATGCTTCGAGTGCATACTCTCGAAACAGTGACGGGTATGACAGAATTATAGGTGAGGTGATGCAGAGTATGTGTGTGGCTGGGCACGAGCCTTGGGCTGCCTGCTACACGACCCACTGGGATCTCTGCCTATTGTCACCAGCCTGGCTACGCCCTGACCTATTGTCCTCGCTACGCCCTGACCCATTGTCCTCGTTTTCCTCCCCACTAAGAGAGGCTTTTTTCCCCATCTACCCGGCAAGGTTTTTGTGGAGCATCTTCCCAGGTTTGGCTGAGGTTGTTGGGTGGGTGGGGGGGGGAGTCAGTGTTATGCTGTCTCTGCCATTTAGTGAATGCTGTGGCAGACTAGCAGTGTCTTGTTGGATCCCTGGCCGCTCTCCCTCACCCTCTGTGTACGTCTTCCTCACCCTTCATGTGTGTCCCCTCCCACACCCTCCAATTCCTCCCTCGCACTCCAGTATCCCCTCACCCTCCACGTGTGTCCCTCCCACATCCTCCGTGTGTGTCCTCTCCCTCATCCTCCAATTTCTCCTTCACCCTCCAGTTCCCCCCTCTCACCCTCCTTGTGTGCCCCTCCAGTCACCCTTCATCCTCCTCTCACAAGACACAATTTGTGGTTTAGCAAAGTATCGTGTCCAGTGGAATATTTCATACACGTCGAACATTGCCCTTTTTATCCATGTGCAGGATGATCTTGCTGGAGGCCCTTGGTATTTATATATCCTCTTAAAAGTCATGGCGCCTTTTAATTGGTGTCGGAGACGTTATGTCGATGTTTACGTGAGTTCCACAGAGTGCAACATTCCTTGCTAATGTGGGAGTCGTGTTGAGTGAAGTAATGTAGGGCACCACTTTCTTGCTGCTCACCTGCACTGCTTCAGTGTGCCTCTTGTCTCTGATATCACATGTATGGCTGTCTTTAAATGATCTCATTATCATGGTTGTCTTTAAATGACTCCATCATCATGGCTGTCTTTAAATGATTCCATCATCATGGTTTCCTTTAAATGCTCCCACCATCATGGCTACCTTGAAATGATCTCCTTTAGTTACTAGCTATACTCTGTTAGTAGCCCTGTGCATTTCACACCTGTGCATTTCACACCCGTTGGTGTGAAGAGCACCGACTACGGCGCTCTTTACGCCAGCTCCGAGACTGAGGGACTGATTACCTCATCTTTTGTATATAGTTCTACTGTCTTCAAATTATGTCCTAGAATTTATAAAGCCACTGGATGGTGAAACGTCTACATTAAAGATACCCAGATGTTGCATATGTGTCTGACTCATCTAATATGTATATACCGTATACCAGTGTTATATTAACATCCCCTCATGCCTCTACAGGTTGGAAAAGACAGTTTCGTACTACTGTTATGTTTCAACATTTGTTTCATGTTAGTTGGTTGTCTTGGTTTTGATTGTTCATTACAGTTGTAACATAGATCTGATTTTCAGATCTATGCTACAATTGTTAGATAAACGACAACTAGTTAGATAAACTACAGCCCGCCAAGTGGCTAGTTTATTGTGTACCTCATATCCATCCTGTGGATGGTAGTGGCTAGTTTATTGTGCACCTCATATCCATCCTGTGGATGGTAGTGGCTAGTTTATTGTGTACCTCATATTCATCCTGTGGACGGTATTGCAAGAACATATTTTGTAGAGGAAACACAGAAGATATTTGATTTGTAAGCCTTCGTAAATCAGGAAAGTCTACGGAAATGTAGATCCATGTTTGTTATACCTCTACACAGCTCTTCCTCCAACATAAATTAAACGACAAGCGTTATATTGATCAGTGGATAGAAAAAAGTGCTGTTTTAGTTATTGGTTGTTATATTGATCAGTGTGTAGAAGTGGTGCTGCTCTAGTTACTAATTATATTGATCAGTGTATAGAAGAGGTGCTGCTCTAGTTACTAATTATATTGATCAGTGTATAGAAGAGATGTCTGGTCTATTTACTAATTATATTGATAAGTGTATAGAAGAGGTGCCTGGTCTAGTTACTAGTTGTTATATTCAACATTAAGTGAAGGTGGCTGGTTGACTTGTAGGTTGTCACAGAGGTCGGTGGTGGGAATCACGAGAAAACAAGGCTTGAATTACCGCTTGTGTTTCAACGGCTGGGGTCACACGCTGTCACTAAGTGAGGGACGGTGACTGGTACTCAACAGAATGACAGCGTGTGAACCCCTGCCTGCCCTACTGTAGCTGTCTGCTGATGCTGTCTGTGCTGTGGCTATACTGCTGTTTTTACTACTGTGATGGTCTGTTGATGTAGCACTGTGGCTGTTGCTGCTGTATTTATTTAGGCTGTTCTACTACTGTTACTAAAATTTATCAGTTGCTGTCCATTGGCACTTCTAGTGCTGAACAGCGTCTGACTTAATGTTATTGTTGATGTATATAGTAGAACAGCTCTGATGTTATTACTGTTGTTACTACCGCTGCATACATGTTGGTGCTGCTGCTGTTGTAATTTCTTTCGCTGCTGCTGCTGCTGTAGTTTCTGCACACGTAACTGTCAACAATACTTTATTGCGTCCAGGCTCCCACGTCAGTCTTCTGGTTGTCAAAGCCGGGAACCATTTATTAATTACTGTGGGACGATACCTGGAGCACCGGGAGTCCTTTACAAAGCTCTTAACACTTCAAACAGCTGCTCGCTGATTCTCAACTCTGTACAGCTGCTTATGCACATGCACACGTGCAAGCACGCACGGAAATACACGTGGAGGTACGCACGCAGATGCACGTACAAGCACGAACTCGTTGTATATTGAGGATGTTTACCAATAAATTATGGTGTAGTGTTGTCAAGGGGCCCGCATGCAGATGTGACCACCTCCAAGACCCCGTTCTTCCGCTCCTACTCTTCCTTCATCCTTATCTTTGCGTTTCTCTAACTTATCCTCGTGCTGCTTATCTTCGTCCTTTCGCTCATTTTCTCCATTGTGTATTAGTTATCACCGTCGCTTTCTTCAACTGATTCTCACAAAACCTTCATCCATATCATTACCCGCAACATCATGGCCACTATATTGTTACTGTCGCTGCCGCTTCTGCCGCTGCTCCCCGCGCTCGGCTTTGGAGTTTTATTGATGGTCTGGGACCACTGCATCACGAAGGTAGTGGTGGGGGCGGCAGAAGGAAGTTTATGGTAGAAGAAGAAATGAAAGTAGAGCAGCGGTAATCTCTCCATGTGTTGAGGTCAGTACTCGCACATACTTGTGTTTAGATAGATACTCTTGTACCGTTACGTTAAGGATTACTTTCGTACTGTTGCGTTTAGGTTACTATCACATCGTTGTGTTCGGTCATTCGTATCGTTGTGTTTGGGTCCATACTCTCATACCCGACAAAACACCAATCGCTCCAAAATGCGAAGTTTAAGTAGAGTATTACCTGAATAAATTAAGAGTATTCATTCATTGTTTTGCAAGTAAACAATATATGACTTGATAAAACTCAATATAGAGTGTAAACTTGTTTATAATTAATTGTTTACTCTTGAAGTAGTGTCTGTCAAATAATCAATATGGTTGTATTAAGCGTATCCAGTCAGGGCTATCTGGCCTATTCAGTCAGGGCTATCTGGCCAATCCAATCAGGGGTATCTGGTCAGATCATCTGTTATATGCTGTTGACTACGGCAGCCAATGTTGCCCCGCAGATCACTGTTGTCAGATGGACCAGCGCTGCCGACCATAAGTTTACCAACGATGCTACCATCCATGACGGCTAATGGGTCGTGATTAACAACATTGAGGCTAGTCTCTAGTGCTGGGATGTTAGTACTGTGTTATGTCCTGGGCGTCGCAGCTCAGGGTGGTGCACACGTGTTCATTGTAACTAGGTGCTCGTTGTTGCTCAGCTGACATTGTTTTTGTTGTTTGTTAGAGTAATGTGAGAGCCAGTCTGCTTGGGTGAATTTGTAAGTTCTCATTGTTAATGGAACTGACATGCCTCCCTTTGTGGCAGGAGAGAGAGAGAGAGAGAGAGAGAGAGAGAGAGAGAGAGAGAGAGATCAGACTGAACACGCCACTTTAGCACTACTAACCATTCTCTTCACGTTGCATTCAGCCTGGCTCCCTCCTGCAGGCTGCTCACCACGGAGGTCGTTAATTATGAAGCCAAAGTCTTCCAGTCTCCACACTTTCTTTTATTAATAAGTCATTTGTGGCTTTAGGCGCTGAGAAGTGTCTTTGCATGGCAGGAGAAGACTTTATGTCTGCCGCTTCACCCTCAGTCACTACATTAATAAATATTTATTACGTTATTAATACTTTATTTGTACGCTGCTCGACTCGGTTTGCATCACCTCCTTCCCCCTCTTTCACTGCTGACAAAAAGCTGCTGTGAATATAGTGTGTGTGTGTGTGTGTGTGTGTGTGTGTGTGTGTGTGTGTGAACATTGTGTTTGTAAGGGTCGATTTATATCTCCTGGGTCTATATCATACGTATTGTCGACCGACTTTATTTATCGTCTGGCGAATAAGGCGTGTGTTGATCACTTGAGTATCTTCAGTTAAGAGACGTTTTGCTCACCAGGGGCTTTATCAATCGAATACAGAGATATGAGAAAAGATATTTACATGAGCACCGGAGAGGTACTGGTGCGAATTAGTAGTACGTCGGGTTACGTGCGGCCAACAATAACAGCCTGGTTGACCAGGCCCTGATCCACCACGAGGCCTGGTCACAGACCAGGCCGCGGGGGCGTTGACCCCCGAAACCCTTTCCAGGTATACTAGTACTTGTTGTAGTAGCAGTAGTAGTAGTGGTCATAAACACGGGGAGGGGAGGGAGGGGCTGCTATTGGTGTTAGATGTTAGAGCCGTATAAGTAGTGGACAGGTTTGACGTACCAGGGAATAATAATAGCAATGGTTTAGAACAGAGAATACCATCAACAGACAGTACTGTCAGACACCAGCTTAGTCCAAATTAAAAGTATTTCTCACGTTTTAACTCAGGGTAAGATAAAAGACGTTGTAACTACTAATACCACTATCACTGATCTCGTTGGAAAGCATAGGTAACAGTACCATGGCTAGAAAGGTTCTCATTAGGAATAAACCAGAACAGACTGCATCAACTCTGGAGTTGGTGATCCCACCTAGAGATTGGTAGGCTGGGAGAGGGTCACCACCGTAACAAATCTCACCACTCAGGAAGTGTATTAGTCACGGGGTTGTAAGGGCTACTACAACTCTTGCCTCAATCCAAGTGCTTCCAGGGAAGACCCGACGCTACACGGGGTTCATGGTAACCTTATCATGCATCCATCACTCGTCTTCATGAAAATACGTTTCGCCATGATATTAAGGAGAACGGGGTTTCGAAATGCCCAGCTGACAGGTGCCAGGCAGCGGTGCTAGCGTTAATTATAAGTTTTCTGTAAGGTAAACTTGTCCAGTACTTTATATCAGATTGTTTATTTATATAGAGTACTTCATATGAACTTACACTCTAATATTTGTGTATAAGTTTACGATTGAGAATATATTAGGTTGTAAATCTAAATTAGGATGTAAATTTATATATAGAGTATTTTATAGAATATAAGTTGATTAAGATATTTTTTAAATTGTGATTACCCTTACATTGCAGGTACGGTGTTACAGGTGCTGATGATGACGCAGGTGCCGAGACGAGTGCTGACAATCACACAGGTGCTGAGGTGAGTGCTGACAATAACAAAGGTGCTGAGGTGAGTGCTGACGATCACACAGGTACTGAGGTGAGTGCTGACAATAACAAAGGTGCTGAGGTGAGTGCTGAAGATTGCATAGGTGCTGAGGTGAGTGCTGACGATGACACAGGTGCTGAGGTGAGTGCTGACAATCACAGGTAAACCTCGGCTTCAACATGACCTTTTGGATATGTTTATTGTGAAGACGTTTCGCCAACCAGGGACATCTTCAGTTCACTACAGAGTTTATCGACTGAAGACAGAAAGATGAGGCAATCAGTCCCTCAGCTGAGGGACTGACGATTCTTCCACCTGATAAGATTATCATAGCTTGTGCTATGGATCATTACTTTTTCCCATCAAGGTTTTCATATCCACTGAAGTGATGTCGACAGACTTCTTTATTTCAGCAGTTCAGACGTAATTCCCCTCCCATGCAGCTTCTTCCATGCAACAACTCTCCCATGCAATGTTTCTCCCATGCACATCGTCTCCCATGCAACGCCCCTGTCATTCAACCTTATCCTGCACAACCACCCTTCAAACTTGGCTGTCATGGATGTCATCACTACTGTCATGGATGTCATCACTACTGGCCCCTCGATGTCATCTATACTGTCATTGATATCACCCCTGGCCCCTCGATATCATCACTACTGTCAGTGATATCACCCCTGGTTCCCGATGTCACCAATATGTGATATCACCCCTGGTCCTCCGATATCACCATTACTATTAGTGATATCACTCCTGGCCCTTCGATGTCACCACTGCTGTTAGTGATAACACCTCTGGCCCTCAGTGTCACCACTACTGTCAGGGATATCACTCCTGGGCCCCCGATGCCACCACTTCAGTCATAGACATCATTGTTATTAACGTCTCTTCTGCTGCTGACATCACCCTATGGTTGATGATGTCACCTCTGGTCACTTATCTCACCACCTCCTCTTCCTCCTCCTCCAGTCATGTTGCGCCAACTTGGACATTCTCCAGCCTCTGATTTGTACATTCCTCACCTCCCCCTCTCACATTCCACGCCTCTCTCGCTCTTTGGCAGTCCACGGCTTCATGGTTCCCGAACCACCATTCCTGGATATTCCCATGATTCCCACACCACCATTCCTGGAAGTCTTTCGTGATTCCTAACGATGATATTGCTCACTGACCGCTGGTGACGCTCTCCTTAATGGTGTTTGGTCCCGGGAATTGCCTTCTGTTTACTGATCGCTCTCCTGGGGATAACTGGATGGAAGCTATAAAGGCTGAAGCTATTAAGGTCCAATGAAGCTGGAAGAAGCTGAGAAAGGCTTGTTAAAAGGCTGGAAAAGGCTGAGAATAGCTTTTAAAGGCTAAGACTGCAAGAAGCTGAGAAAAGCTTTTAAAGGCTAGACTAAGGTATAAAAGGCTGGGGAAAGGCTCATAAATCTTGGAAAAAGCTACAAAAGGCTAGATGTCGTTGAGAAAGGCTATAAAAAGGCTGGAAGGGGAGAAAGGCTATAAAAAGGCTGGAAAAGCTGAGAAAGGCTTTTAAAGGCTGAGAGACGCTGGAGGCGACTGAAAAACTCAGTCGTTCTTGTATTGGGGGAACAAACCTTCATTTCCCGGCCACTAGGCTCCCAGGGTTTTATTTTCGCATTTTAAAGGTTTTTGTTTTGTGTGTGTAGTGTGTTGTTGTAGTGTCCTTGTTTTGTGTGTGTAGTGTGTTGTTGTAGTGTCCTTGTTTTGTGTGTGTAGTGTGTTGTTGTAGTGTCCTTGTTTTGTGTGTGTAGTGTGTTGTTGTAGTGTCCTTGTTTTGTGTGTGTAGTGTGTTGTTGTAGTGTCCTTGTTTTGTGTGTGTAGTGTGTTGTTGTAGTGTCCTTGTTTTGTGTGTGTAGTGTGTTGTTGTAGTGTCCTTGTTTTGTGTGTGTAGTGTGTTGTTGTAGTGTCCTTGTTTTGTGTGTGTAGTGTGTTGTTGTAGTGTCCTTGTTTTGTGTGTGTAGTGTGTTGTTGTAGTGTCCTTGTTTTGTGTGTGTAGTGTGTTGTAGTGTCCTTGTTTTGTGTGTGTAGTGTGTTGTTGTAGTGTCCTTGTTTTGTGTGTGTAGTGTGTTGTTGTAGTGTCCTTGTTTTGTGTGTGTAGTGTGTTATTGTAGTGTCCTTGTTTTGTGTGTGTAGTGTGTTGTTGTAGTGTCCTTGTTTTGTGTGTGTAGTGTGTTGTTGTAGTGTCCTTGTTTTGTGTGTGTAGTGTGTTGCTGTAGTGTCCTTGTTTTGTGTGTATGTATGTATATGTTGGTATAATGGTCTTGTTTTTTGTATGTTACTACAGCGTCCTTGTTTTGCGTTTGTGTGTTGTGTGCGTTTTGTATGTGTGTGTTATATATGTTGGTATGATGGCCTTGTTTTGTGTATGTGTTTGTGTGTATTATGTATGTTGCTGTATTGGCTTTGTTGTGTGTGTGGGTGGGCGGGCGGGTCCGGGTGGGTGGGCGGGTGGTCAGGTCCGGGTGGGTGGGCGGGCGGGTCCGGGTGCCGTTTAGAAGTAACAGTGGTGAAGGAGAGTACTGAGAATTCAGCTGTTATCAGATGCGAGTGTTTTACTCCTGGGAAAATTGTCTCAGCGCCCTTTGAACGAGGCAGAGTACATAAATTAAGACTGAATGTGGTCCCATTAGGCAGTTAAGTGATGAGGGGCACGTGGTGAGGGGCACGGCAGCTTCCTGCCCATCCTTCCTACTCTTCCTCCCTCCTCTTCCTCTTCCTTGTCCTCCCTTCTTCTCCACTACCCTTCCTCTCACCCTCTACTTCCTCTCCCTTTCTTTCTTGCCCTGACCTACCTGTCCCGTGTGTTCTCAAACCTTGCTACCCCATGATTCCAACTGTGCCCTACCCTACACTCCACCTTGCCCTCCTCACCTCCCCACCATGCTCCCTCACCACCCTCACTTTGCCCTCACCCCCCCACCTCCATTATAGGACCGTCACATCCACTACCTTCCGGGGGTCGCTGTCTACCTGTGGGTTTTGTGTCTCCTCTGGTCGCTCCGACATGAAAAGATACAAATTTCCAGCCTTGTTGGATTGTCGGATTACAACGATGGTCTCTGTGGTATACCAGGATCTTCACAGCAAAGGTGGGAACACCAGATTCTTCACAGCAAAGGTGGGAACACCAGATTCTTCACAGCAAAGGTGGGAACACCAGATTCTTCACAGGAAAGGTGGGAACAACAACAGCTTCACAGCTTAGGAACCCACATATCCGGATCCAGAGAGACAGACGAACCCAGATATTCGGATGAAGAGGGACGGACAAACCCGCAAATTCGGAGTAGGAAAAGCTATCGAGCCGGCAAGCCCGGAACAGCAATCCTAGAGGGATGGAAAGGGAAATCGCCTAACGAGGCAACAAATTCACCCCTCACCATTCTTTACACTCGGCTGCCTCTCTCCGTTACCAAAATAAAAAAAAAAGTTATTCACGATGGTGAATAGCGGTATATTATAGATGTTAAGGCGTGTGTTGGATCGGAGGATGACCTCATCTCCAGCTGATCTGGAGACCTGGAAACAACGCAAGATTCACTCTGCTACATAGTGTGAAACATAGTACTATGTGTTATTATGCTTGTATGGCTGTTGTACTGTACTGTAGCTTCCCTCCCTCCTTGTTTCCAACTCCTCATGTTTCCTTCGCCCATATTTTCGTTTTGTCCTTGTACCTCATCTAGTTAGAGAGCGTCCACTGAAGTAAGTTTGGTGAAACAGTATATTTTTTATAAATAAGCTTTTCTGTGAAAGGTTGTTGGAAGTGGAATGTTTAATCAATTCTGAAGAGAGGATTGTTAGGCTCTGTTACTCTCTGAACAAAAGTCCGTCTGTCTAACCAGAGTAATAGACGGTCAGACAGGCATGCAAAGAGGTGAACTTACTAATGGACAGAGACCAGATGCCAGTTATGGTGAATGCATAAATACGGAAAGACAGACAACAAACAGAGAAAATTGTGCTTTGAGAATTGTAAACAGTGGGAGAGGTAACAGTGGACGTTAAATATTCACTTACATGGCTTCCAGTGCGTCACTCGTAACCTTGGCTGCTCGAGGCAGGCAGGCAGGCAAGCAGGTAGGCAGGCAGGCAGGCAAGCAGGTAGGCAGGCAGGCAGGCAGGCAAGCAGGTAGGCAGGCAGACAGGCAGGCAAGCAGATAGGCAGGCAGGTAGGCAGGCAGGCAGGCAAGCAAGCAAGCAGGTAGGCAGACAGGCAGGCAAGGAGGCAAGCAGGCAGGCAGACAGGCAAGCAGGCAGGCAGGCAGGCAGGCAGGTAGGCAAGCAAGCAAGCAGGTAGGCAGGCAGGCAGGTAGGCAGGCAGGCAAGCAGACAGGCGAGCAGGTAGGCAGGCAGGCAGGCAAGCAGGCAGGAAGGGAAATAGGGGAGGTGGGAGGAAACGATGGAGAGAGAGAGAGAAAAGGTGAGAGAAAGGTTGGGAGTAGATTGAGAGAAGGTGAGGAAGGAAATGAATGAGAGAGAGTAGACGGGAGAGGTGGGAAAGAAATGAGGGAGAGTAGGGGAGAGAAAAGGTAGGTGGGAGAGAGGAAGGGAAGAAAGGAGGCAGAGACGAGGTAAGGCGACCATTAACATTTCCTTGGTGTTAAAGGCTCTGTTGATATAACAAGTTCAACCAGGCTCTGGCTGACTCACCCTCCGCAGTCCTCTGGTTAATCTATCCAGGAGAGTGGTGCATACTCCAGGTGTTAGGGAAGTTGTGCCTTATAGTTGGTCGTAACCTTTACTTTCAGCTCTGGAACGTTGCTCTGTGCTTTGTATGACCCGTGCGGGTTCATTACTTATTTTTATTATAAAATTAATAAGACCAGACTTTATTATATTTTGTCTTTTACTTGCGGTTTTGGGAATATAAATAAAATGCAACATTCGACATTGAAATATTTTTGGAAGATATAATAAAACTAAAGTAGTGAGACATTTTTAATTATAGTGAATAACACCAAATTTCATTCATTAATTTGTTTATTTTTGACATTTAAACTCGCCTTTTAAAAACGAACTGTGAAAATAGACCAAAGGTTTAAATCTTTATACTAGTAATGTATCTTTTAAATCTTTTATACCTTATAATGTAATAAAATATGTTGGTAAAAAATGAAAAAAAAAATGGAGTGGTAGGGGAAGTGGAATATTCAAATGGCTTCATAAAGAAATCCAAATATTTTTCCTCCTAGCCTTTTAATCCACTTCTCCGAGACTGTGGGTCCCACAGTTTGCACTAGAGGAGGACCTCCATTATAAATTAGAAAGTTAAACTTAAGAGGCGCCTGAGTTTCCCTGTCTCTTATAATATCATGTTTATTTTTTCCCCTATAATCTACCTTGTCCATAATTACTCGGAATAAAACTGTAAATTTTGAGATTTTTTTAATGGCATCAATGTCAACACTGTTCCCTCTTGTGTGGGTCTCTCTCAGAATTTGTAAAATCAAAAAAATATAAAAGGTTGCCTTAATCAGAGTTCCTTTCAGGGTTGGAAAGAATCACAGCTCTGGGGGAATACGGTCAGTGTCTCATGTTTCTCATTCATTACATCTGTGACCTCTCACATTTTTAAATATGTGCTTGATGGCATGACCTTCACATGACCTTTCATCTTTCTCAGCCGAACTGTAAGTTATATATGCTTCATAATGACATTCCACCTTAAACTGCAATGAAGAATAGGTCTATATGCAAAATATTAACTTTATCTATCTGTGCAAAATATGAAATTAGAGAACAAGAAGCTAGAAGGTATCCTACTGTACCACATACCGTAGGCACGGACACAAGACATCACTAAGCACACTACAAGAAGCTTGCAGTTATCCTCCAGTACCACATACCGTAGGCACGGACACAAGACATCACTAAGTACACTACAAGAAGCTTGCAGTTATCCTCCAGTACCACATACCGTAGGCACGGACACAAGACATCACTAAGTACACTACAAGAAGCTTGCAGTTATCCTCCAGTACCACATACCGTAGGCACGGACACAGGACATCACTAAGCACACTACAAGAAGCTAGCAGTTGCCCTTCAGTATCACATACCGTAGGCACGGACACAGGCCATCACTAAGTACACTACAAGAAGCTTGCAGTTATCATCCAGTACCACATACCGTAGGCACGGACACAGGACATCACTAAGTACACTACAAGAAGCTAGCAGTTGCCCTTCAGTATCACATACCGTAGGCACGGACACAGGACATCACTAAGTACACTACAAGAAGCTAGCAGTTATCCTCCAGTACCACATACCGTAGGCACGGACACAGGACATCACTAAGTACACTACAAGAAGCTTGCAGTTATCCTCCAGTATCACATACCGTAGGCACGGACACAGGACAAATTAAGTACACTACAAGAAGCTAGCAGTTATCCTCCAGTATCACATACCGTAGGCACGGACACAGGACATCACTAAGTACACTACAAGAAGCTAGCAGTTATCCTCCAGTATCACATACCGTAGGCACGGACACAGGACATCACTAAGTACACTACAAGAAGCTAGCAGTTATCCTCCAGTACCACATACCGTAGGCACGGACACAGGACATCACTAAGTACACTACAAGAAGCTAGCAGTTATCCTCCAGTATCACGTACCGTAGGCACGGACACAGGACATCACTAAGTACACTACAAGAAGCTTGCAGTTATCCTCCAGTACCACATACCGTAGGCACGGACACAGGACATCACTAAGTACACTACAAGAAGCTAGCAGTTGCCCTTCAGTATCACATACCGTAGGCACGGACACAGGACATCACTAAGTACACTACAAGAAGCTAGCAGTTGCCCTTCAGTATCACATACCGTAGGCACGGACACAGGACATCACTAAGCACACTACAAGAAGCTAGCAGTTGCCCTTCAGTACCATATACCGTAGGCACGGACACAGGACATCACTAAGCACACTACAAGAAGCTTGCAGTTATCCTCCAGTATCACATACCGTAGGCACGGACACAAGACATCACTAAGTACACTACAAGAAGCTAGCAGTTATCCTCCAGTATCACATACCGTAGGCACGGACACAGGGCATCACTAAGTACACTACAAGAAGCTAGCAGTTATCCTCCAGTATCACATACCGTAGGCACGGACACGGGACATCACTAAATACACTATAAAACATCGAAAACTGCTTTAAAACGCTAGAGAATCCTTCAGTTATTTTCCTCCTAGGGTATTTTAGTTTCTCAAACTCATTATGCGTAATGACGAGCCACAGAATTGTAGCACAAACTGTACCTGGAAGATTCTTGGCTCAACAAGTAGAAATCAGAAAACTGTGTTTGTGTTTAGTCAGCTGGTGAAGGAGTCGACTACAGTGATAGTCATCTGGTGAGAGAGTCGACTACAGTGATAGTCATCTGGTGAGAGAGTCGACTACAGTGATAGTCATCTGGTAAGAGAGTCGACTACAGTGATAGATGGTGAGAAAGTCGACTACAGTGATAGATGGTGAGAGAGTCGACTGCAGTGATAGCTGGTGAGAGAGTCGACTACAGTGATAGATGGTGAGAGAGTCGACTACAGTGATAGTCAGCTGGTGAGAGAGTCGACTACAGTGATAGGTGGTAAGAGAGTCGACTATAGTGATAGTCAGCTGGTGAGAGAGTCGACTACAGTGATAGTCAGCTGGTGAGAGAGTCGACTACAGTGATAGGTGGTAAGAGAGTCGACTATAGTGATAGTCAGCTGGTGAGAGAATCGACTACAGTGATATTCAGGTGGTGAGAGAGTCGACTACAGTGATAGGTGGTGAGAGAGTCGACTACGGTGATAGTCAGGTGGTGAGAGAGTCGACTACGGTGATAGTCATCTGGTAACAAAGTCGACTACAGTGATAGTCAGCTGGTGAGAAAGTCGACTACAGTGATAGTCAGGTGGTGAGAGAGTCGACTACAGTGATAGTCAGGTGGTGAGAGAGTCGACTATAGTGATAGCTGGTGAGAGAATCGACTACAGTGATAGTCAGGTGGTGAGAGTCGACTACAGTGATAGTCAGGTTGTGAAAGAGTCGACTAAAGTGATAGTCATGTGGTGAGAGAGTCGACTACAGTGATAGTCAGGTGGTGAGAGAGTCGACTACAGTGATAGTCAGGCGGTGAGAGAGTCGACTACAGTGATAGTCAGGTGGTGAGAGAGTCGACTACAGTGATAGTCAGGTGGTGAGAGAGTCGACTACAGTGGTAGTCAGGTGGTGAGAGAGTCGACTACAGTGATAGGTGGTGAAAGAGTCGACTACAGTGATAGTCAGGTGGTGAGAGAGTCGACTACGGGGATAGGTGGTGAGGGAGTCGACTATAGTGATAGGTGGTGAGAGAGTCGACTACAGTGATAGGTGGTGAGAGAGTCGACTACAGTGATAGTCAGGTGGTGAAGGAGTCGACTATAGTGATAGGCAGGTGGTGAAAGAGTCGACTACAGTGATAGGTGGTGAGAGAGTCGACTACGGTGATAGGTGGTGAGAGAGTCGACTACAGTGATAGTCAGGTGGTGAGAGAGTCGACTACAGTGATAGTCAGGGGGTGAGAGAGTCGACTACAGTGATAGTCAGGTGGTGAGAGAGTCGACTACAGTGATAGTCAGGTGGTGAGAGTCGACTACAGTGATAGTCAGGTGGTGAAAGAGTCGACTACAGTGATAGTCAGGTGGTGAGAGAGTCGACTACGGTGATAAGTGGTGAGAGAGTCGACTACAGTGATAGTCAGGTGGTGAGAGAGTCGACTACAGTGATAGTCAGGTGGTGAGAGAGTCGACTACAGTGATAGTCAGGTGGTGAGAGAGTCGACTACAGTGATAGTCAGGTGGTGAGAGAGTCGACTACAGTGATAGTCAGGTGGTGAGAGAGTCGACTACAGTGATAGGTGGTGAGAGAGTCGACTACAGTGATAGGTGGTAAGAGAGTCGACTATAGTGATAGTCAGCTGGTGAGAGAATCGACTACAGTGATAGGTGGTGAGAGAGTCGACTACAGTGATAGTCAGGTGGTGAGAGAGTCGACTGCAGTGATAGTCAGGTGGTGAGAGAGTCGACTACGGTGATATGTGGTGAGAGAGTCGACTACGGTGATAGTCATCTGGTAAAGTCGACTACAGTGATAGTCAGGTGGTGAGAGAGTCGACTACGGTGATAGGTGGTGAGAGAGTCGACTACGGTGATAGTCATCTGGTAAAGTCGACTACAGTGATAGCTGGTGAGAGAGTCGACTACGGTGATAGGTGGTGAGAGAGTCGACTTCGGTGATAGTCATCTGGTAAAGTCGATTATAGTGATAGTCAGCTGGTGAGAGAATCGACTACAGTGATAGTCAGGTGGTGAGAGAGTCGACTACAGTGATAGTCAGGTGGTGAGAGAGTCGACTACAGTGATAGGTGGTGAGAGAGTCTACTACGGTGATAGGTGGTGAGAGAGTCGACTACAGTGATAGTCAGGTGGTGAGAGAGTCGACTACAGTGATAGTCAGGTGGTGAGAGAGTCGACTACAGTAATAGTCAGGTGGTGAGAGAGTC
Source organism: Cherax quadricarinatus (assembly GCF_038502225.1). NCBI lineage: Eukaryota > Metazoa > Arthropoda > Malacostraca > Decapoda > Parastacidae > Cherax > Cherax quadricarinatus. The sequence continues at coordinate 7,883,726 of NC_091373.1, forward strand.
GACTACAGTGATAGTCAGGTGGTGAAAGAGTCGACTACAGTGATAGTCAGGTGGTGAGAGAGTCGACTACAGTGATAGTCAGGTGGTGAGAGAGTCGACTACGGTGATAGTCAGGTGGTGAGAATGTCGACTACGGTGATAGTCATCTGGTAACAAAGTCGACTAAACCATACCCCCGGCCGGGATTGAACCCGCGGTCATAGAGTCTCAAAACTCCAGCCCGTCGCGTTAGCCACTAGACCAGCTAGCCACAATAAGATTCATCCAACTAGGTATATTTCTACACCATAGGAAAGTTAGCACAGGCACCTCTGTGACCACAAATGCAAGTTTTTACAGACGAATCTCCAGCTAGCGTGGCAGTGACGAACTCTAGCTCAAGTCCCTTCACTGCCGTCAACATGACTTAAGAAATCGTAATGACACGATTGCAAATAAACCATACCCCCGGCCGGGATTGAACCCGCGGTCATAGAGTCTCAAAACTCCAGCCCGTCGCGTTAGCCACTAGACCAGCTAGCCACAATAAGATTCATCCAACTAGGTATATTTCTACACCATAGGAAAGTTAGCACAGGCACCTCTGTGACCACAAATGCAAGTTTTTACAGACGAATCTCCAGCTAGCGTGGCAGTGACGAACTCTAGCTCAAGTCCCTTCACTGCCGTCAACATGACTTAAGAAATCGTAATGACACGATTGCAAATAAACCATGTTGACGGCAGTGAAGGGACTTGAGCTAGAGTTCGTCACTGCCACGCTAGCTGGAGATTCGTCTGTAAAAACTTGCATTTGTGGTCACAGAGGTGCCTGTGCTAACTTTCCTATGGTGTAGAAATATACCTAGTTGGATGAATCTTATTGTGGCTAGCTGGTCTAGTGGCTAACGCGACGGGCTGGAGTTTTGAGACTCTATGGCCGCGGGTTCAATCCCGGCCGGGGGTATGGTTTATTTGCAATCGTGTCATTACGATTTCTTAAGTCAAGTTAAAGTCGACTACAGTGATAGTCATGTGGTGAGAGAGTCGACTACAGTGATAGATGGTAAGAGAGTCGACTACAGTGATAGTCAGGTGGTGAGAGAGTCGACTACAGTGATAGTCATCTGGTAACAAAGTCGACTACAGTGATAGTCAGGTGGTGAGAGAGTCGACTACAGTGATAGTCATCTGGTAACAAAGTCGACTACAATGAGAGATACAGTTTATGTGATCGTGAAGAACAAAAAAGTACTGATCGGAGACCTGATAATAAAATAAACAAGACCACAGCCGTGTTGCAACATTCTCTGTCATCTTGCAACCCTAAGAAGGATGCCCAGTAAATTGAACTTCAGTAACAGACATGTTAACTAGGACACAGTAACTAAATCTTCACCTAACTATTGTTTATTCCACGAGCAACCTTCCTCAGTGATCTAACTCAGTAAAGGAAAGATATCTTACACAGAGAAAAAAGTATAAAAGAGAGGATACTATACCTTTGAAGATATACCTGTGAAGAGTTTCAAGAGTTTAACTACTCTCGGACCCCGGTCATGGGCCAGGCTTGTCTGGTGCTTGTCTGGTCAACCAGGCTGTTGCTGCTGGAGGCCTGGTGCCCCACATACCCATCACAGCATGGTTGATCTGGCACCTGGTGAAGATACTTGTCCTATTTTAGAACAAGTTCGAAAGGAACGAAACATATAAAGGAAATAGAGAAAACTCTTAATTTTTCTCTTATCCAAAAATCTAATTAAAACTTTCTAACGATGTTGGTCGTAATTAGGCGAGGTGTAAACACACTGCACGACAGAGAACTGAACGTGGCTCTGAAAGATCAGTATGAATGCATCTCAGAAGTTCAGTTGACAATATAAGAGTAGGTGACCTAGACATTTTTTTTTTCAGAACGCGGCTGACCACACTACAACTTAAATAACTGATTTTAACACATTAAATCTTACCATTTAAAAGGATCCCTCTAACACTGGATCACCTTAACACGGCGGTGGTGAGGTTTGAGTGGCTTGTGCCTCTGGGTTGGGACCTCTTCTCTGGAAGGACTTGCACGGGCTTCCCTGACTAAGATCCCAGCATCTCTTTCGATATAAATGGCTGGGAAATTTCCACTTTCGTCTAAATTTACTGACACGTTCTGAGGATGACACAGAGTGAATTATGGATATACCTGGGGCATACCTATTTAAGAATGTGAAAAGTAGACTGAATAGCTTTGCTTTCTATGTGATTGTGATTGATTTAATACAAAAGTGAACTGGTTACCACAGTAACCTGTTGATAAGGCTGCTTTAAATTCGATAATCTTTAAAAGGAAATACTTGAAAACCATTTTGTAAATAATAATTCAAAATTTGATAACATTTGATAGTATATATGGAAAATCTCTGGTTATGCTAAGCATTTCTGGCAGACCTCAAGCCAATATAGACCTAATAGAACATAAACTTTGTACATACATGTATAGTATCACATTACAAGTGGACACACACACACATACGCTCACTGCACACACACTGCTGTCTGGTTGCCGAGGCACACTGATAAACCTGGTCTGTGCAAGCAGAACTCTTGAAATGCGTCACAGGTATGTCAGGTAATTTACCTGTTTCATGGGTCGACCTTCATTATGATCTCTCACCTTTACAAGGGTAATATCTGCTTGATGCTGTGACCTTCACCGTGTGGCCCAGTGACGTCACTTGTCCTCTCCTACTGTTGATAATGTACCTTCAGTTATTTGTTGCTGACCCTCACACTGCATTGTCCGTCACTCAGAAACACTACCGCCACTCAGAGGCACCACCACTCAGAAGGGTAATTGCTTTTAACTGTGTGGTAAAGAAAATTTGCAAAGCAAACCCTATGTCGATATTTCGCTGGGTGTCAGTACGTTAATGTTCACGGTACCGACACGTTGATGACTGAAATCTGGGCGTCTTTATTGATGAGATGTTTCGCCACCCAGTGGCTTTCTCAATCCAGAGAATATGTATATACACTCTAGTGTATATTCTTTGTATGAGATCGAGAAAAAGTCACTGGTTGGCGGTACGTCTGAGGAATGAAGACAACCCAGGTGTTGTAAGTGTGTCTTATATTCAATGCCTTCATGATATGGTCTAAATTGCCAAAATTAATAAATTCATAACTCTTGTCATGTTATGCGGTCTTTATGATTGTCATGCCTAAATCCTTTTCATTGTGCAACAGACAGCACTCTTTCCATAATAAATCACCGCGGGCAGCAGTAGTCTGGTTGATCAGTCACATGTATATCATAGGTAAACATTTGGACAGCATGTTTTATACTGTCTGTATGTATAGTATTTCTCTATTTGCAGAAGAAGAACCGTCATCATGTGTTACAGTTTTATGTATAGTAAATTACCTAGTTACGCTTCCAGGGGTTGAACTATAGCTCGTGGGCCCGTCTGGCAAATTTTATCGGTAACATTTCAATCATATTGCACATTCTGACAATAAAGGATATATATATATATATATATATATATATATATATATATATATATATGCACCAAAAGAATCTTAGAAAACTTACCTAACCTTATTATAACAAGAACAATTTATTTTAGCCTAACCCAACTAAATATATTTAAAATACGTTTACAATAATTTAATACTAAACAAACACAATCAAATATATTTTTTTCGTTAGGTTCAGAATGATTTTGACGAAATTATTGTATACACAAATTTTCACTTGTCTTATATGGCAAGATGAACGTTGCTATTTAAGCCAAGATCGCAAGTTCTGCCTATTCGGCACGACATATATATTACCAAAACTGTTGTCCAGAGGGCTGAGGAAGGGTTGTTGAGGTGGTTCGGACATGTAGAGAGAATGGAGCGAAACAGAACGACTTCAAGAGTGTATCAGTCTGTAGTGGAAGGAAGGCGGGGTAGGGGTCGGCCTAGGAAGGGTTGGAGGGAGGGGGTAAAGGAGGTTTTGTGTGCGAGGGGCTTGGACTTCCAGCAGGCATGCGTGAGCGTGTTTGATAGGAGTGAATGGAGATATATATATATATATATATATATATATATATATATATATATATATTAATGTGTGTGTGGGATTAGTTCTGGAACTTGTGGTATAATGATAATTATAAGGAATATTGTAGCTCAGTTGATGGAGGGTTGTGTATACTGGTCTCTCCCTCACCCTCCTTCCCACCTAGTTCATTCCTTCATCAGTACGTCAGTGAAGACCCCGCCTCGCCTGCATTGTCACCACCGCTACCGCAGACCACCGCAGCATCCCTACTTCCCACTACAATGCATGTCAGCGTGCAAGAAACCGCGATATTGTCCACGTCTTCTGGCCACCTCTGGGAGGGAGGAGAAGGATAGGGTTCAGTAAGTGGGCATATCTACCCCTTTGTACTTTCTTCGGACCTCCAGCGGCTAAAGACTCCACAGGACGTAAGGGAAGAATAGAGGGAGAGGCGAATAGGCAAGGGATAGGGGGGAGCTATGCGGATGGATAGTAACAATTCCCTATCATTATACTTGGGATTTTCGGCTTGGATGTCACCCTCGTTTGGCCTTTTGGTCATTATACTTGAAATAAGAGAGTTGGATGTGGTGTTCGTGCCTTGTGCCTTGTCCGCGCCTCGTCCGTGCCTCGTCCGTACCTCGTCCGTACCTCGTCCTTACTGTGAGTGAGTTAACCCTCCTTGCTAGATAGCCAGGTAGCTGGTCCAGTCCCCTATACGGCTATTATTGTCATTCTGGCTCTAGTGTGTGACGTTTGTTTCTCACTCTTGTGAAGCCCTCGTTTGTGTTGTCCATATTCTTATATTTTTCACATAGCATTGAAAATTGGGTTGGGCAAATGTTTTGTTAGTGGGATGAATTGTAAAGGACCTGCCTAGTATGGGCCAACAGGCCTGCTGCAGAGTTCCTCCTTTCTTATGTTCTTATGTTATATTATTACTGATGATTGATTTGTCACGGAAACAATGAAAAGTATTTCAGTACATGCTATAAAAGAATATGTATAGGTATAGTGTGTGTATGTGTGGATAATAATACTTGTGTGCGTATTTTTATGAAGCTACATTTGGTCTGTATGGATGGTATATAGAGATGAGTAATGTGTAGATTATTGGCTGCCAATCACGACATGATGGTATCACTGCCCCCTGTAGTGGCTCGTCCTTGCTATTGATGACGCTGAAATTGCAGACTAGTGGTACTGCAGTGTTAGTCATGTCTGGTACGTAGTTTAGAAGAGACAAAGAGCTAGAAAGAGAGAGAGAGAGAGAGAGAGAGAGAGAGAGAGACAGACAGACAGACAGACAGACAAACAAACATTCTAAATAATTCGTAAATGAATGTGAGTGCTTTGGCTCTCCTGCCACACATGCAGCGTGAGTCTCCCTGCGCCACACACACAGTGTGGACAGTAACGGCAGAAACTAAGCACAAGGAGACACCATGAAGCTACAGCAGCAGTAGTAGTGGAGGTCGTGACGCACACGGGCCGCTGAGAATTAGAAGCATCCTGCCTATACGTGTGTGTTTTATTTGTGCCTGCTGTTGGTTGAGCTTCAGCTCTTGAGCCTTCGACTCTCCTAGCTGTAATCACCTAGCTGAAAGTTATACTTGGTGATTAACACCAGTAAGAATGTAGCAAAGATATTATGTTGGTATGAAGACATTTATTAAGCATACGTATTGTCCATCAGGGTCTTCAGTCCGCTATACTGTCTCTAAATAAGACCTGGTTGATGCTGCCTGATCATCAAGACTGTTAGTGATTATATCATTCCACTCAGTTGTGTTTCATCCTATCCCATTCAAATACATTGAACGTCATGCCAGATCAGCTAGGTTGTGATGGATATGTGGGTCAGCAGCAACAATTTAGTTGAACAGACAAGCACCAGACGAGCCTGGCCGAAGGCCGGGCTCTGAGAGTAGAAAAACTCTCGGAACTCATCAAAGGTATAGTATTCCATTCTGTAAATCGATCTCATTCCACCCCGTCTTGTTTGAATTCTTTCACACATTTCCATTCCGCTCCACCCTGTCTCCAACACGTTACCATCCCATTTAATGTCAGGTCGCTTCTGTGCAGCGCTGCACATTTTTCCCAGTCTTAACATAAGTCTCTAATGGACTTGCCGGAAGTATGTTAAGTGGTTGAATGAGTTGACTTCTAATTGCTAAGTTGTGACTGTTGCAGCTGCAACCTCCACTCTCACTACCAATTATTTTTACTCCGTCATAATCATAATTATTAAATCTGAATTTATAATCATTGGATATATATATATATATATACATATATATAATATATATATATACATATATATATATATATATACATATATATATATATACATATATATATATATTCTTTCAACACACCGGCCGTATCCCACCGAGGCGGGGTGGCCCAAAAGGAAAAACGGAAGTTTCTCCTTTTACATTTAGTAATATATACAGGAGAAGAGGTTACTAGCCCCTTTCTCCCATATATATATATATATATATATATATATATATATATATATATATATATATATATATATATATATATATATATATATATATATATATATATATATATATATATATATATATATATATATATATATATATATATATATATATATATATATATATATATATATATATCACTGTCTTGCCGGAGGCGTGCCGACGCTGCAGTTTTAAAACTGCAACACATCTCCACCCCTCCTTCAGAACACAGGCACTGTACTTCCCACCTCCACGACTCAAGTCCGGTAAACTGGTTTCCCCGAATTCCTTCATAAATATTACTTTGCTTACACTCCAACAGCACGTCAAATCATAAAAACCATTTGCCTCCACTAACTCTACCTAACACGCTCACGCACGCTTGCTGGAAATAAAAAGCATTTTTTTTATATGGCAACTCTTGTGTATGTATACTGGTAAATTGGGTATAGGAAAAGTGTCGCTGATGAGTATATATGGTTAAAAATTGGTTAATTGGATTTTCTAAATTGGTCAAAGAATAAAAATACACCATCTCGGTTTTCTAAATCAGTTTTTCAATAAAAAATAATAAAATACAATATTTTGAGAGTGATTTTGATGGAAATCCCAATTTAAAGAATGAAGAACAGTGACAGGAGAACATGGAAATCGGCTGGATTAATAAAACTGTGAATTCCTGAAGTCGATCGGGACTCCCTGAAGTCGACCGTGACTTCCTGAAGTCGACTGTGGCTTTCTGAATTAATCAGTTCTCAAGTTGTTGCTTTCCTGACTTGCTGATTACCATATAGAGCTGACTTAATCAAGGAGGAATACTGGTGGGTTGCCTGATGATACAATCCCAGGTAGACCGTGTGGAGGCGGTTAGTAAAGTTATCTTTGATGAGACCTCCTTGTGTTAACTTTATTGAGACCTCCTTGTGTTAACTTTATTGAGACCTTGTTGTGTTAACTTTATTGAGACCTTGTTGTGTTAACTTTATTGAGACCTTGTTGTGATAACTTTATTGAGACCTTGTTGTGATAACTTTATTTAGGCGTTGTTGTGTTAACTTTATTGAGACCTTGTTGTGATAACTTTATTTAGGCGTTGTTGTGTTAACTTTATTCAGACATTGCTCAACAACTTTATTCAGAGAAAATGGTATATGTGGATTTTTAATGCTTATAATAGAAAGATTTATAATAAAACTATATTTATTTCACATTATTTGTTGTACAAAATTAGGATATAATCTTTTTAGAGAGAGAGAGAAAGCAGTTTAATGTCATATTGTTATTGTTTTCGTTCAAAAGCCTTAGCTGAGTGATATGTAGCTGAGTGATATGTAGCTGAGTGATATGTAGCTGAGTGATATGTAGGTGGGTGATATGTAGCTGAGTGATATGTAGCTGAGTGATATGTAGCTGAGTGATATGTAGCTGAGTGATATGTAGCTGAGTGATATGTAGGTGGGTGATATGTAGCTGAGTGATATGTAGCTGAGTGATATGTAGCTGAGTGATATGTAGCTGAGTGATATGTAGCTGAGTGATATGTAGCTGAGTGATATGTAGGTGGGTGATATGTAGCTGAGTGATATGTAGCTGAGTGATATGTAGCTGAGTGATATGTAGCTGAGTGATATGTAGCTGAGAGATATGTAGGTGGGTGATATGTAGCTGAGTGATATGTAGCTGAGTGATATGTAGCTGAGTGATATGTAGCTGAGTGATATGTAGCTGAGTGATATGTAGCTGAGTGATATGTAGCTGAGTGATATGTAGCTGAGTGATATGTAGCTGAGTGATATGTAGGTGGGTGATATGTAGCTGAGTGATATGTAGCTGAGTGATATGTAGCTGAGTGATATGTAGCTGAGTGATATGTAGCTGAGTGATATGTAGGTGGGTGATATGTAGGTGGGTGATATGTAGCTGAGTGATATGTAGCTGAGTGATATGTAGGTGGGTGATATGTAGCTGAGTGATATGTAGCTGAGTGATACATAGCTGAGTGATATGTAGCTGAGTGATATGTAGCTGAGTGATACTTAGCTGAGTGATATGTAGCTGAGTGATATGTAGCTGAGTGATATGTAGCTGAGTGATATGTAGGTGGGTGATATGTAGCTGAGTGATATGTAGCTGAGTGATATGTAGCTGAGTGATATGTAGCTGAGTGATATGTAGCTGAGTGATATGTAGCTGAGTGATATGTAGGTGGGTGATATGTAGCTGGGTGATATGTAGCTGAGTGATATGTAGCTGAGTGATATGTAGCTGAGTGATATGTAGCTGAGTGATATGTAGCTGAGTGATATGTAGCTGAGTGATATGTAGCTGAGTGATATGTAGCTGAGTGATATGTAGGTGGGTGATATGTAGCTGAGTGATATGTAGCTGAGTGATATGTAGCTGAGTGATATGTAGCTGAGTGATATGTAGCTGAGTGATATGTAGCTGAGTGATATGTAGGTGGGTGATATGTAGCTGAGTGATATGTAGCTGAGTGATATGTAGCTGAGTGATATGTAGCTGAGTGATATGTAGCTGAGTGATATGTAGCTGAGTGATATGTAGCTGAGTGATATGTAGGTGGGTGATATGTAGCTGAGTGATATGTAGCTGAGTGATATGTAGCTGAGTGATATGTAGCTGAGTGATATGTAGCTGAGTGATATGTAGCTGAGTGATATGTAGCTGAGTGATATGTAGCTGAGTGATATGTAGCTGAGTGATATGTAGCTGAGTGATATGTAGGTGGGTGATATGTAGCTGAGTGATATGTAGCTGAGTGATATGTAGCTGAGTGATATGTAGCTGAGTGATATGTAGCTGAGTGATATGTACCTGAGTGATATGTAGGTGGGTGATATGTAGGTGGGTGATATGTAGCTGAGTGATATGTAGCTGAGTGATATGTAGCTGAGTGATATGTAGCTCAGTGATATGTAGCTGAGTGATATGTAGCTGAGTGATATGTAGCTGAGTGATATGTAGCTGAGTGATATGTAGGTGGGTGATATGTAGCTGAGTGATATGTAGCTGAGTGATATGTAGCTGAGTGATATGTAGCTGAGTGATATGTAGCTGAGTGATATGTAGCTGAGTGATATGTAGGTGGGTGATATGTAGCTGAGTGATATGTAGCTGAGTGATATGTAGCTGAGTGATATGTAGCTGAGTGATATGTAGCTGAGTGATATGTAGCTGAGTGATATGTAGCTGAGTGATATGTAGCTGAGTGATATGTAGCTGAGTGATATGTAGCTGAGTGATATGTAGGTGGGTGATATGTAGGTGGGTGATATGTAGGTGGGTGATATGTAGCTGAGTGATATGTAGCTGAGTGATATGTAGCTGAGTGATATGTACCTGAGTGATATGTAGGTGGGTGATATGTAGGTGGGTGATATGTAGCTGAGTGATATGTAGCTGAGTGATATGTAGCTGAGTGATATGTAGCTCAGTGATATGTAGCTGAGTGATATGTACCTGAGTGATATGTAGGTGGGTGATATGTAGGTGGGTGATATGTAGCTGAGTGATATGTAGCTGAGTGATATGTAGCTGAGTGATATGTAGCTGAGTGATATGTAGCTGAGTGATATGTAGCTGAGTGATATGTAGCTGAGTGATATGTAGGTGGGTGATATGTAGCTGAGTGATATATAGCTGAGTGATATGTAGCTGAGTGATATGTAGCTGAGTGATATGTAGCTGAGTGATATGTAGCTGAGTGATATGTACCTGAGTGATATGTAGGTGGGTGATATGTAGCTGAGTGATATGTAGCTGAGTGATATGTAGCTGAGTGATATGTAGCTGAGTGATATGTAGCTGAGTGATATGTAGGTGGGTGATATGTAGCTGAGTGATATGTAGCTGAGTGATATGTAGCTGAGTGATATGTAGCTGAGTGATATGTAGGTGGGTGATACGTAGCTGAGTGATATGCAGCTGAGTGATATGTGCCTGAGTGATATGTAGCTGAGTGATATGTAGGTGGGTGATATGTAGCTGAGTGATATGTAGCTGATTGATATGTAGGTGGGTAATATGTAGCTGAGTGATATGTAGGTGGGTGATATGTAGCTGAGTGATATGTAGCTGAGTGATATGTACCTGAGTGATATGTAGGTGGGTGATATGTAGCTGAGTGATATGTAGCTGAGTGATATGTAGCTGAGTGATATGTAGCTGAGTGATATGTACCTGAGTGATATGTAGCTGAGTGATACGTAGGTGGGTGATATGTAGCTGAGTGATATGTAGCTGAGTGATATGTAGGTGGGTGATATCTAGCTGAGTGATATGTAGCTGAGTGATATGTAGGTGGGTGATATCTAGCTGAGTGATATGTAGGTGGGTGATATGTAGGTGGGTGATATGTAGCTGAGTGATATATAGGTGGGTGATATGTAGCTGAGTGATATGTAGCTGAGTGATATGTAGGTGGGTGATATGTAGCTGAGTGATATGTAGCTGAGTGATATGTAGCTGAGTGATATGTAGCTGAGTGATATGTAGGTGGGTGATATGTAGCTGAGTGATATGTAGGTGGGTGATATGTAGCTGAGTGATATGTAGGTGGGTGATATGTAGCTGAGTGATATGTAGCTGAGTGATATGTAGCTGAGTGATATGTAGGTGGGTGATATGTAGCTGAGTGATATGTAGCTGAGTGATATGTAGCTGAGTGATATGTAGCTGAGTGATATGTACCTGAGTGATATGTAGGTGGGTGATATGTAGGTGGGTGATATGTAGCTGAGTGATATGTAGGTGGGTGATATGTAGCTGGGTGATATGTAGCTGAGTGATATGTAGGTGGGTGATATGTAGGTGGGTGATATGTAGCTGAGTGATATGTAGCTGAGTGATATGTAGCTGAGTGATATGTAGCTGAGTGATATGTAGCTGAGTGATATGTAGGTGGGTGATATGTAGCTGAGTGATATGTAGGTGGGTGATATGTAGCTGAGTGATATGTAGCTGAGTGATATGTAGCTGAGTGATATGTAGCTGAGTGATATGTAGCTGAGTGATATGTAGCTGAGTGATATGTAGCTGAGTGATACATAGCTGAGTGATACATAGCTGAGTGATATGTAGCTGAGTGATACGTAGCTGAGTGATATGTAGGTGGGTGATATGTAGCTGAGTGATATGTAGCTGAGTGATATGTAGCTGAGTGATATGTAGCTGAGTGATACGTAGGTGGGTGATATGTAGCTGAGTGATATGTAGCTGAGTGATACGTAGGTGGGTGATATGTAGCTGAGTGATATGTAGCTGAGTGATATGTAGCTGAGTGATATGTAGCTGAGTGATATGTAGCTGAGTGATATGTAGATGGGTGATATGTAGCTGAGTGATATGTAGCTGAGTGATATGTACCTGAGTGATATGTAGGTGGGTGATATGTAGCTGAGTGATATGTAGGTGGGTGATATGTAGCTGAGTGATATGTAGCTGAGTGATATGTAGCTGAGTGATATGTAGCTGAGTGATATGTAGCTGAGTGATATGTAGCTGAGTGATATGTAGCTGAGTGATATGTAGGTGGGTGATATGTAGCTGAGTGATATGTAGGTGGGTGATATGTAGCTGAGTGATATGTAGGTGGGTGATATGTAGCTGAGTGATATGTAGCTGAGTGATATGTAGGTGGGTGATATGTAGCTGAGTGATATGTAGCTGAGTGATATGTAGCTGAGTGATATGTAGCTGAGTGATATGTAGCTGAGTGATATGTAGGTGGGTGATATGTAGCTGAGTGATATATAGGTGGGTGATATGTAGCTGAGTGATATGTAGCTGAGTGATATGTAGGTGGGTGATATGTAGCTGAGTGATATGTAGCTGAGTGATATGTAGGTGGGTGATATGTAGCTGAGTGATATGTAGCTGAGTGATATGTAGGTGGGTGATATGTAGCTGAGTGATATGTAGGTGGGTGATATGTAGGTGGGTGATATGTAGCTGAGTGATATGTAGGTGGGTGATATGTAGCTGAGTGATATGTAGCTGAGTGATATGTAGCTGAGTGATATGTAGGTGGGTGATATGTAGGTGGGTAATATGTAGCTGAGTGATATGTAGGTGGGTGATATGTAACCTTTCTGAGTTTGTACGTGTGTAGGTGGGTGATATGTAGACTTCATGAGTCTGTATAATATGTTTCATCTTTCTTCCATCTTCGCTCTCTCCGTTCCAAGTGTACGTTCTCCATACCACTCTTGGTTTACCTCATCTCCCTCTTATTCTCCTCTCCCTGTTCCATGGTTACTCTCTTTCCTCTTCGTATCTCCTCCTCCTCCGTGACGTCAGCCACCGGCCCACCCGGCTGAATTCTCCTCCCGAGGCGACAGGAAAGCAAATTGAAGGAGAAGTGGAAGGAGTTATTAGATTGTATTTGTGGTCCTCTCCCTGCCTGCCTTCTCTCACACTCCCCGCCCTGCCTGCCTTCTCTCACACTCCCCGCCCTGCCTGCCTTCTCTCACACTCCCCGCCCTGCCTGCCTTCTCTCACACTCCCCGCCCTGCCTGCCTTCTCTCACACTCCCCGCCCTGCCTGCCTTCTCTCACACTCCCCGCCCTGCCTGCCTTCTCTCACACTCCCCGCCCTGCCTGCCTTCTCTCACACTCCCCGCCCTGCCTGCCTTCTCTCACACTCCCCGCCCTGCCTGCCTTCTCTCACACTCCCAGCCCTGCCTGCCTTCTCTCACACTCCCAGCCCTGCCTGCCTTCTCTCACACTCCCCGCCCTGCCTGCCTTCTCTCACACTCCCAGCCCTGCCCCTGCCTGCCTTCTCTCACACTCCCCGCCCTGCCTGCCTTCTCTCACACTCCCAGCCCTGCCTGCCTTCTCTCACACTCCCCGCCCTGCCTGCCTTCTCTCACACTCCCAGCCCTGCCTGCCTTCTCTCACACTCCCCGCCCTGCCTGCCTTCTCTCACACTCCCAGCCCTGCCCTGCCTGCCTTCTCTCACACTCCCCGCCCTGCCTGCCTTCTCTCACACTCCCAGCCCTGCCTGCCTTCTCTCACACTCCCCGCCCTGCCTGCCTTCTCTCACACCCCCAGCCCTGCCTGCCTTCTCTCACACTCCCCGCCCTGCCTGCCTTCTCTCACACTCCCAGCCCTGCCTGCCTTCTCTCACACTCCCCGCCCTGCCTGCCTTCTCTCACACTCCCCGCCCTGCCTGCCTTCTCTCACACTCCCAGCCCTGCCTGCCTTCTCTCACACTCCCCACACTCCCCGCCCTGCCTGCCTTCTCTCACACTCCCCGCCCTGCCTGCCTTCTCTCACACTCCCCGCCCTGCCTGCCTTCTCTCACACTCCCCGCCCTGCCTGCCTTCTCTCACACTGCCCCTTCTCTCACACTCCCCGCCCTGCCTGCCTTCTCTCACACTCCCCGCCCTGCGTGCCTTCTCTCACACTCCCCGCCCTGCCTGCCTTCTCTCACACTCCCCGCCCTGCCTGCCTTCTCTCACACTCCCCGCCCTGCCTGCCTTCTCTCACACCCCCAGCCCTGCCTGCCTTCTCTCACACTCCCCGCCCTGCCTGCCTTCTCTCACACTCCCCGCCCTGCCTGCCTTCTCTCACACTCCCCCACCCCCCGCCCTCCCTGCCGTCTCTCACACTCCCCGCCCTGCCTGCCTTCTCTCACACTCCCCGCCCTGCCTGCCTTCTCTCACACTCCCCGCCCTGCCTGCCTTCTCTCACACTCCCCGCCCTGCCTGCCTTCTCTCACACACCCCGCCCTGCCTGCCTTCTCTCACACTCCCCGCCCTGCCTGCCTTCTCTCACACTCCCCGCCCTGCCTGCCTTCTCTCACACTCCCCGCCCTGCCTGCCTTCTCTCACACTCCCAGCCCTGCGTGCCTTCTCTCACACTCCCCGCCCTGCCTGCCTTCTCTCACACTCCCCGCCCTGCCTGCCTTCTCTCACACTCCCCGCCCTGCCTGCCTTCTCTCACACTCCCAGCCCTGCCTGCCTTCTCTCACACTCCCCGCCCTGCCTGCCTTCTCTCACACTCCCCGCCCTGCCTGCCTTCTCTCACACTCCCCGCCCTGCCTGCCTTCTCTCACACTCCCCGCCCTGCCTGCCTTCTCTCACACTCCCCGCCCTGCCTGCCTTCTCTCACACTCCCCGCCCTGCCTGCCTTCTCTCACACTCCCAGCCCTGCCTGCCTTCTCTCACACTCCCCGCCCTGCCTGCCTTCTCTCACACTCCCCGCCCTGCCTGCCTTCTCTCACACTCCCCGCCCTGCCTGCCTTCTCTCACACTCCCCGCCCTGCCTGCCTTCTCTCACACTCCCCGCCCTGCCTGCCTTCTCTCACACTCCCCGCCCTGCCTGCCTTCTCTCACACTCCCCGCCCTGCCTGCCTTCTCTCACACTCCCCGCCCTGCCTGCCTTCTCTCACACTCCCAGCCCTGCCTGCCTTCTCTCACACTCCCCGCCCTGCCCCCTGCCTGCCCTCTCTCACACTCCCCGCCCTGCCTGCCTTCTCTCACACTCCCCGCCCTGCCTGCCTTCTCTCACACTCCCCGCCCTGCCTGCCTTCTCTCACACTCCCAGCCCTGCCTGCCTTCTCTCACACTCCCAGCCCTGCCTGCCTTCTCTCACACTCCCCGCCCTGCCTGCCTTCTCTCACACTCCCAGCCCTGCCTGCCTTCTCTCACACTCCCCGCCCTGCCTGCCTTCTCTCAGCCCTGCCTGCCTTCTCTCACACTCCCCCCTGCCTTCTCTCACACTCCCAGCCCTGCCTGCCTTCTCTCACACTCCCCGCCCTGCCTGCCTTCTCTCACACTCCCCGCCCTGCCTGCCTTCTCTCACACTCCCAGCCCTGCCTGCCTTCTCTCACACTCCCCGCCCTGCGTGCCTTGCTCTCTCACACTACCCGCCCTGACTTCCTTCTCTCACACTCCCCGCCCTGCCTGCCTTCTCTCACACTCCCCGCCCTGCCTGCCTTCTCTCACACACCCCGCCCTGCCTGCCTTCTCTCACACTCCCAGCCCTGCCCTGCCTGCCTTCTCTCACACTCCCCGCCCTGCCTGCCTTCTCTCACACTCCCAGCCCTGCCTGCCTTCTCTCACACTCCCAGCCCTGCCTGCCTTCTCTCACACTCCCCCCTGCCCCTGCCTGCCTTCTCTCACACTCCCCCCTGCCTGCCTTCTCTCACACTCCCAGCCCTGCCTGCCTTCTCTCACACTCCCCGCCCTGCCTGCCTTCTCTCACACTCCCAGCCCTGCCTGCCTTCTCTCACACTCCCCGCCCTGCCTGCCTTCTCTCACACTCCCCGCCCTGCCTGCCTTCTCTCACACTCCCCCCTGCCCCTTCTCTCACACTCCCAGCCCTGCCTGCCTTCTCTCACACTCCCCGCCCTGCCTGCCTTCTCTCACACTCCCCGCCCTGCCTGCCTTCTCTCACACTCCCCCCTGCCCTGCCTGCCTTCTCTCACACTCCCCGCCCTGCCTGCCTTCTCTCACACTCCCCGCCCTGCCTGCCTTCTCTCACACTCCCAGCCCTGCCTGCCTTCTCTCACACTCCCCGCCCTGCCTGCCTTCTCTCACACTCCCAGCCCTGCCTGCCTTCTCTCACACTCCCCGCCCTGCCTGCCTTCTCTCACACTCCCCGCCCTGCCTGCCTTCTCTCACACTCCCCGCCCTGCCTGCCTTCTCTCACACTCCCCGCCCTGCCTGCCTTCTCTCACACTCCCCGCCCTGCCTGCCTTCTCTCACACTCCCCGCCCTGCCTGCCTTCTCTCACACTCCCCCCTGCCTGCCTTCTCTCACACTCCCCGCCCTGCCTGCCTTCTCTCACACTCCCCGCCCTGCCTGCCTTCTCTCACACTCCCAGCCCTGCCTGCCTTCTCTCACACTCCCAGCCCTGCCTGCCTTCTCTCACACTCCCCGCCCTGCCTGCCTTCTCTCACACTCCCCGCCCTGCCTGCCTTCTCTCACACTGCCCTTCTCTCACACTCCCAGCCCTGCCCTGCCTGCCTTCTCTCACACTCCCCGCCCTGCCTGCCTTCTCTCACACTCCCCGCCCTGCCTGCCTTCTCTCACACTCCCCGCCCTGCCTGCCTTCTCTCACACTCCCCGCCCTGCCTGCCTTCTCTCACACTCCCCGCCCTGCCTGCCTTCTCTCACACTCCCCGCCCTGCCTGCCTTCTCTCACACTCCCCGCCCTGCCTGCCTTCTCTCACACTCCCCGCCCTGCCTGCCTTCTCTCACACTCCCCGCCCTGCCTGCCTTCTCTCACACTCCCCGCCCTGCCTGCCTTCTCTCACACTCCCCGCCCTGCCTGCCTTCTCTCACACTCCCCGCCTTGCCTTCTCTCACACTCCCCGCCCTGCCTGCCTTCTCTCACACTCCCCGCCCTGCGTGCCTTCTCTCACACTCCCCGCCCTGCCTGCCTTCTCTCACACTCCCCGCCCTGCCTTCTCTCACACTCCCCGCCCTGCCTGCCTTCTCTCACACTCCCCGCCCTGCCTGCCTTCTCTCACACTCCCCGCCCTGCCTGCCTTCTCTCACACTCCCCGCCCTGCCTGCCTTCTCTCACACTCCCCGCCCTGCCTGCCTTCTCTCACACTCCCCGCCCTGCCTGCCTTATCTCACACTCCCCGCCCTGCCTGCCTTCTCTCACACTCCCCGCCCTGCCCTGCCTTCTCTCACACTCCCCGCCCTGCCTGCCTTCTCTCACACTCCCCCCTGCCCCTGCCTGCCTTCTCTCACACTCCCCGCCCTGCCTGCCTTCTCTCACACTCCCCGCCCTGCCTGCCTTCTCTCACACTCCCCGCCCTGCCTGCCTTCTCTCACACTCCCCGCCCTGCCTGTCTTCTCTCACACTCCCACACTCCCCGCCCTGCCTGCCTTCTCTCACACTCCCAGCCCTGCCTGCCTTCTCTCACACTCCCCGCCCTGCCTGCCTTCTCTCACACTGCCTGCCTTCTCTCACACTCCCCGCCCTGCCTGCCTTCTCTCACACTCCCCGCCCTGCGTGCCTTCTCTCACACTCCCCGCCCTGCCTGCCTTCTCTCACACTCCCCGCCCTGCCTGCCTTCTCTCACACCCCCAGCCCTGCCTGCCTTCTCTCACACTCCCCGCCCTGCCTGCCTTCTCTCACACTCCCAGCCCTGCCTGCCTTCTCTCACACTCCCCGCCCTGCCTGCCTTCTCTCACACCCCCAGCCCTGCCTGCCTTCTCTCACACCCCCAGCCCTGCCTGCCTTCTCTCACACTCCCCGCCCTGCCTGCCTTCTCTCACACTCCCAGCCCTGCCTGCCTTCTCTCACACTCCCCGCCCTGCCTGCCTTCTCTCACACCCCCAGCCCTGCCTGCCTTCTCTCACACTCCCCGCCCTGCCTGCCTTCTCTCACACTCCCCGCCCTGCCTGCCTTCTCTCACACTCCCCGCCCTGCCTGCCTTCTCTCACACTCCCAGCCCTGCCTGCCTTCTCTCACACTCCCCGCCCTGCGTGCCTTCTCTCACACTCCCCGCCCTGCCTGCCTTCTCTCACACTCCCCGCCCTGCCTGCCTTCTCTCACACTCCCCGCCCTGCCTGCCTTCTCTCACACTCCCCGCCCTGCCTGCCTTCTCTCACACTCCCCTTCTCTCACACTCCCAGCCCTGCCTGCCTTCTCTCACACTCCCCGCCCTGCCTGCCTTCTCTCACACTCCCCGCCCTGCCTGCCTTCTCTCACACTCCCCGCCCTGCCTGCCTTCTCTCACACTCCCCAGCCCTGCCTGCCTTCTCTCACACTCCCCGCCCTGCCTGCCTTCTCTCACACTCCCAGCCCTGCCTGCCTTCTCTCACACTCCCCGCCCTGCCTGCCTTCTCTCACACTCCCCGCCCTGCCTGCCTTCTCTCACACTCCCAGCCCTGCCTGCCTTCTCTCACACTCCCCGCCCTGCCTGCCTTCTCTCACACTCCCCGCCCTGCCTGCCTTCTCTCACACTGCCCCGCCCTGCCTGCCTACCCTCACACTCCCCGCCCTGCCTGCCTTCTCTCACACTCCCCGCCCTGCCTGCCTTCTCTCACACTCCCCGCCCTGCCTGCCTTCTCTCACACTCCCCGCCCTGCCTGCCTTCTCTCACACTCCCCGCCCTGCGTGCCTTCTCTCACACTCCCCGCCCTGCCTGCCTTCTCTCACACTCCCCGCCCTGCCTGCCTTCTCTCACACTCCCCGCCCTGCCTGCCTTCTCTCACACTCCCCGCCCTGCGTGCCTTCTCTCACACTCCCCGCCCTGCCTGCCTTCTCTCACACTCCCCGCCCTGCCTGCCTTCTCTCACACTCCCCGCCCTGCCTGCCTTCTCTCACACACCCAGCCCTGCCTGCCTTCTCTCACACTCCCCGCCCTGCCTGCCTTCTCTCACACTCCCCGCCCTGCCTGCCTTCTCTCACACTCCCCGCCCTGCCTGCCTTCTCTCACACTCCCACACTCCCCGCCCTGCCTGCCTTCTCTCACACTCCCCGCCCTGCCTGCCTTCTCTCACACTCCCCGCCCTGCCTGCCTTCTCTCACACTCCCCGCCCTGCCCCTGCCTTCTCTCACACTCCCCGCCCTGCCTGCCTTCTCTCACACTCCCCCCTGCCTGCCTTCTCTCACACTCCCAGCCCTGCCTGCCTTCTCTCACACTCCCCGCCCTGCCTGCCTTCTCTCACACTCCCCGCCCTGCCTGCCTTCTCTCACCCTACCCGCCCTGCCTGCCTTCTCTCACACTCCCCGCCCTGCCTGCCTTCTCTCACACTCCCTGCCTGCCTTCTCTCACACTCCCCGCCCGGCCTGCCTTCTCACACACTCCCCGCCCTGCCTGCCTTCTCTCACACTCCCCGCCCTGCCTGCCTTCTCTCACACTCCCCGCCCTGCCTGCCTTCTCTCACACTCCCCGCCCTGCCTGCCTTCTCTCACACTCCCCGCCCTGCCTGCCTTCTCTCACACTCCCCAGCCCTGCCTGCCTTCTCTCACACTCCCCGCCCTGCCTGCCTTCTCTCACACTCCCCGCCCTGCCTGCCTTCTCTCACACTCCCCGCCCTGCCTGCCTTCTCTCACACTCCCCGCCCTGCCTGCCTTCTCTCACACTCCCCGCCCCTTCTCTCACACTCCCCGCCCTGCCTGCCTTCTCTCACACTCCCCGCCCTGCCTGCCTTCTCTCACACTCCCCGCCCTGCCTGCCTTCTCTCACACTCCCCCCTGCGTGCCCCTGCCTGCCTTCTCTCACACTCCCCGCCCTGCCTGCCTTCTCTCACACTCCCAGCCCTGCCCTGCCTGCCTTCTCTCACACTCCCCGCCCTGCCTGCCTTCTCTCACACTCCCCGCCCTGCCTGCCTTCTCTCACACTCCCAGCCCTGCCCTGAGTGCATTCTCTCACACTCCCCGCCCTGCCTGCCTTCTCTCACACTCCCCGCCCTGCCTGCCTTCTCTCACACTCCCCGCCCTGCCTGCCTTCTCTCACACTCCCCCCTGCCCTGCCTGCCTTCTCTCACACTCCCAGCCCTGCCTGCCTTCTCTCACACTCCCCGCCCTGCCTGCCTTCTCTCACACTCCCCGCCCTGCCTGCCTTCTCTCACACTCCCAGCCCTGCCTGCCTTCTCTCACACTCCCCGCCCTGCCTGCCTTCTCTCACACTCCCCGCCCTGCCTGCCTTCTCTCACACTCCCCGCCCTGCCTGCCTTCTCTCACACTCCCCGCCCTGCCTGCCTTCTCTCACACTCCCCGCCCTGCCTGCCTTCTCTCACACTCCCCGCCCTGCCTGCCTTCTCTCACACACCCCGCCCTGCCTGCCTTCTCTCACACTCCCCGCCCTGCCTGCCTTCTCTCACACTCCCCGCCCTGCCTGCCTTCTCTCACACTCCCCGCCCTGCCTGCCTTCTCTCACACTCCCCGCCCTGCCTGCCTTCTCTCACACTCCCCGCCCTGCCTGCCTTCTCTCACACTCCCCGCCCTGCCTGCCTTCTCTCACACTCCCCGCCCTGCCTGCCTTCTCTCACACTCCCCGCCCTGCCTGCCTTCTCTCACACTCCCCGCCCTGCCTGCCTTCTCTCACACTCCCCGCCCTGCCTGCCTTCTCTCACACTCCCCGCCCTGCCTTCTCTCACACTCCCCGCCTTGCCTCTCTCACACTCCCCGCCCTGCCTGCCTTCTCTCACACTCCCCGCCCTGCCTGCCTTCTCTCACACTCCCCGCCCTGCCTGCCTTCTCTCACACTCCCCGCCCTGCCTGCCTTCTCTCACACTCCCCGCCCTGCGTGCCTTCTCTCACACTCCCCGCCCTGCCTGCCTTCTCTCACACTCCCAGCCCTGCCTGCCTTCTCTCACACTCCCCGCCCTGCCTGCCTTCTCTCACACTCCCCGCCCTGCCTGCCTTCTCTCACACTCCCCGCCCTGCCTGCCTTCTCTCACACTCCCAGCCCTGCCTGCCTTCTCTCACACTCCCCGCCCTGCCTGCCTTCTCTCACACTCCCAGCCCTGCCTGCCTTCTCTCACACTCCCCGCCCTGCCTGCCTTCTCTCACACTCCCCGCCCTGCCTGCCTTCTCTCACACTCCCCGCCCTGCCTGCCTTCTCTCACACTCCCCGCCCTGCCTGCCTTCTCTCACACCCCCAGCCCTGCCTGCCTTCTCTCACACTCCCCGCCCTGCCTGCCTTCTCTCACACTCCCCGCCCTGCCTGCCTTCTCTCACACTCCCCGCCCTGCCTGCCTTCTCTCACACTCCCAGCCCTGCCTGCCTTCTCTCACACTCCCCGCCCTGCCTGCCTTCTCTCACACTCCCCGCCCTGCCTGCCTTCTCTCACACTCCCCGCCCTGCCTGCCTTCTCTCACACTCCCCGCCCTGCCTGCCTTCTCTCACACTCCCCGCCCTGCCTGCCTTCTCTCACACTCCCCGCCCTGCCTGCCTTCTCTCACACTCCCCGCCCTGCCCTTCTCTCACACTCCCCGCCCTGCCCTTCTCTCACACTCCCCGCCCTGCCTGCCTTCTCTCACACTCCCCGCCCTGCCTGCCTTCTCTCACACTCCCCGCCCTGCCTGCCTTCTCTCACACTCCCCGCCCTGCCTGCCTTCTCTCACACTCCCCCCTGCCTGCCTTCTCTCACACTCCCCGCCCTGCCTGCCTTCTCTCACACTCCCAGCCCTGCCTTCTCTCACACTCCCAGCCCTGCCTGCCTTCTCTCACACTCCCAGCCCTGCCTGCCTTCTCTCACACTCCCCGCCCTGCCTGCCTTCTCTCACACTCCCCGCCCTGCCTGCCTTCTCTCACACTCCCAGCCCTGCCTGCCTTCTCTCACACTCCCAGCCCTGCCTGCCTTCTCTCACACTCCCCGCCCTGCCTGCCTTCTCTCACACTCCCCGCCCTGCCTGCCTTCTCTCACACTCCCCGCCCTGCCTGCCTTCTCTCACACTCCCAGCCCTGCCTGCCTTCTCTCACACTCCCAGCCCTGCCTGCCTTCTCTCACACTCCCCGCCCTGCCTGCCTTCTCTCACACTCCCCGCCCTGCCTGCCTTCTCTCACACTCCCCGCCCTGCCTGCCTTCTCTCACACTCCCAGCCCTGCCTGCCTTCTCTCACACTCCCCGCCCTGCCTGCCTTCTCTCACACTCCCCGCCCTGCCTGCCTTCTCTCACACTCCCCCCTGCCCTGCCTGCCTTCTCTCACACTCCCAGCCCTGCCTGCCTTCTCTCACACTCCCCGCCCTGCCTGCCTTCTCTCACACTCCCCCCTGCCTGCCTTCTCTCACACTCCCCGCCCTGCCTGCTTCTCTCACACTCCCCGCCCTGCCTGCCTTCTCTCACACTCCCCGCCCTGCCTGCCTTCTCTCACACTCCCCGCCCTGCCCCTTCTCTCACACTCCCAGCCCTGCCTGCCTTCTCTCACACTCCCAGCCCTGCCCTGCCCTGCCTTCTCTCACACTCCCAGCCCTGCCTGCCTTCTCTCACACTCCCCGCCCTGCCTGCCTTCTCTCACACTCCCAGCCCTGCCTGCCTTCTCTCACACTCCCCGCCCTGCCTGCCTTCTCTCACACTCCCCGCCCTGCCTGCCTTCTCTCACACTCCCCGCCCTGCCTGCCTTCTCTCACACTCCCCGCCCTGCCTGCCTTCTCTCACACTCCCCGCCCTGCCTGCCTTCTCTCACACTCCCCGCCCTGCCTGCCTTCTCTCACACTCCCCGCCCTGCCTGCCTTCTCTCACACTCCCCGCCCTGCCTGCCTTCTCTCACACTCCCCGCCCTGCCTGCCTTCTCTCACACTCCCCGCCCTGCCTGCCTTCTCTCACACTCCCAGCCCTGCCCTGCCCTGCCTGCCTTCTCTCACACTCCCCCCTGCCCTGCCTGCCTTCTCTCACACTGCCCTCTCACACTCCCCGCCCTGCCTGCCTTCTCTCACACTCCCCGCCCTGCCTGCCTTCTCTCACACTCCCCGCCCTGCCTGCCTTCTCTCACACTCCCCGCCCTGCCTGCCTTCTCTCACACTCCCCGCCCTGCCTGCCTTCTCTCACACTCCCCCCTGCCTGCCGTCCCTCACACTCCCCGCCCTGCCTGCCTTCTCTCACACTCCCCGCCCTGCCTGCCTTCTCTCACACTCCCAGCCCTGCCTGCCTTCTCTCACACTCCCCGCCCTGCCTGCCTTCTCTCAGCCCTGCCTGCCTTCTCTCACACTCCCCGCCCTGCCTGCCTTCTCTCACACTCCCCGCCCTGCCTGCCTTCTCTCACACTCCCCGCCCTGCCTGCCTGCCCTGCCTGCTTCTCACACTCCCCGCCCTGCCTGCCTTCTCTCACACTCCCCGCCCTGCCTGCCTTCTCTCACACTCCCCGCCCTGCCTGCCTTCTCTCACACTCCCAGCCCTGCCTGCCTTCTCTCACACTCCCCGCCCTGCCTGCCTTCTCTCACACTCCCCGCCCTGCCTGCCTTCTCTCACACTCCCCGCCCTGCCTGCCTTCTCTCACACTCCCCGCCCTGCCTGCCTTCTCTCACACTCCCCGCCCTGCCTGCCTTCTCTCACACTCCCCGCCCTGCCTGCCTTCTCTCACACTCCCCGCCCTGCCTGCCTTCTCTCACACTCCCCGCCCTGCCTGCCTTCTCTCACACTCCCAGCCCTGCGTGCCTTCTCTCACACTCCCCGCCCTGCCTGCCTTCTCTCACACTCCCCGCCCTGCCTGCCTTCTCTCACACTCCC
Source organism: Cherax quadricarinatus (assembly GCF_038502225.1). Classification (NCBI taxonomy): domain Eukaryota; kingdom Metazoa; phylum Arthropoda; class Malacostraca; order Decapoda; family Parastacidae; genus Cherax; species Cherax quadricarinatus. The sequence goes on from NC_091373.1 coordinate 7,907,402, forward strand.
AGCCCTGCCTGCCTTCTCTCACACTCCCCGCCCTGCCTGCCTTCTCTCACACTCCCAGCCCTGCCTGCCTTCTCTCACACTCCCCGCCCTGCCTGCCTTCTCTCACACTCCCCGCCCTGCCTGCCTTCTCTCACACTCCCCGCCCTGCCTGCCTTCTCTCACACTCCCCGCCCTGCCTGCCTTCTCTCACACTCCCCGCCCTGCCTGCCTTCTCTCACACTCCCAGCCCTGCCTGCCTTCTCTCACACCCCCAGCCCTGCCTGCCTTCTCTCACACCCCCAGCCCTGCCTGCCTTCTCTCACACTCCCCGCCCTGCCTGCCTTCTCTCACACTCCCCGCCCTGCCTGCCTTCTCTCACACCCCCAGCCCTGCCTGCCTTCTCTCACACTCCCCGCCCTGCCTGCCTTCTCTCACACCCCCCGCCCTGCCTGCCTTCTCTCACACCCCCCGCCCTGCCTGCCTTCTCTCACACTCCCCGCCCTGCCTGCCTTCTCTCACACTCCCTGCCTCCCTCTCACCCTCCATCCCCTCCCTCTCACCCTCCATCCCCTCCCTCTCTCTCCCACCTACCTTCAATGCCTTCATTCCTCCGCTTGCCTCTCTTCGTCCATGTTTTCCCTCCTTCCCTGCCTGACTCTCTTCCTCTCTCCGTACCCTTCTTTTCGGCTTACCTTCGTTCCCTTCCTGCCCCCCTTACTCTCTGCCTCTGTCTACCTTACCTCCCTCACCTCATCTCTCTTTCTTCCTCCCTCCCTTTCTTTCACCTTTCCTCCAATTGCTCCCCTCCCTCTTTTCTCCCTCCCTTCCCTCGGAATATTCTAGAGTGATTAGTTCCAAATCTGCACGCACAAATTACTACGAAATCAAGAGGCTTGGCAGAAAGTGCAAAATGTCTCCAAAGAAAACCAGGGGCGCTGTGAGTGCAGTGAGAGATAACACAATAAGTGTAAGGGGGTCAAAACTGTTCAACAGCTTCCCATCATACATGAGAGGGATTACCAACAGACCCCATGTTGTTTTCAAGGGGAAACTTAAAAAATTTCTCAAAGTCAGTTCCTGATCAGCCGGGCTGTGGTTTACAGGCCTCGTGTAATATGCTCGATGTGATATTTACCATTTCTTTTCGATTTTAAAGGTTCTTTTCTCCCAGTCTGTACTCTGCTACGCTTCTCTTTAACCTTGCTTGGGTTTAGGGAGAAAGGTGGATTACCTGGCTCATTTAAAAACACACACACACACACACACACACACACACACACACACACACACACACACACACACACACATACACACACTAAGGAAGGCTAAGGAAGGAAGGAGGAGAGACAACAAGAAATGACCGTGAAGTATGTGAAGAACTCAACAAGAGATTCAAAGAAGTGTTCACAGAGGAGACAGAAGGGACTCCAGAAAGACGGAGAGGTGGGGCACACCACCAAGTGCTGGACACAGTGCACACAACCGAGGAAGAAGTGAAGAGGCTTCTGAGTGAGCTAGATACCTCAAAGGCAATGGGGCCAGATAACATCTCCCCATGGGTATTGAGAGAGGGAGCAGAGGCGCTATGTGTACCCCTAACAACAATATTCAATACATCTATCGAAACAGGGAGATTGCCTGAGGCATGGAAGACAGCAAATGTAGTCCCAATCTTTAAAAAAGGAGACAGACATGAAGCATTAAACTACAGACCAGTGTCACTGACATGTATAGTATGCAAAATCATGGAGAAGATTATCAGGAGAAGAGTGGTGGAACACCTAGAAAGGAACGATCTCATCAACAGCAGCCAACATGGTTTCAGGGACGGGAAATCCTGTGTCACAAACCTACTGGAGTTCTATGACATGGTGACAGCAGTAAGACAAGAGAGAGAGGGGTGGGTGGATTGCATTTTCTTGGACTGCAAGAAGGCGTTTGACACAGTTCCACACAAGAGATTGGTGCAAAAACTGGAGGACCAAGCAGGGATAACAGGGAAGGCACTACAATGGATCAGGGAATACTTGTCAGGAAGACAGCAGCGAGTAATGGTACGTGGCGAGGTGTCAGAGTGGGCACCTGTGACCAGCGGGGTCCCACAGGGGTCAGTCCTAGGACCAGTGCTGTTTCTGGTATTTGTGAACGACATGACGGAAGGAATAAACTCCGAGGTGTCCCTGTTTGCAGATGACGTGAAGTTGATGAGAAGAGTTCATTCGATCGAAGACCAGGCAGGACTACAAAGGGATCTGGACAGGCTGCAGACCTGGTCCAGCAACTTGGTCCTGGAGTTCAATCCCACCAAGTGCAAAGTCATGAGGATTCCAAATAACTGCCGCAGCATATGGGCGCCTGGCAAACCTCAGAACAGCATTCCGACATCTCAATAAGGAGTACACCGTGTACGTTAGGCCTATATTGGAGTATGCGGCACCAGTTTGGAACCCACACATAGCCAAGCACGTGAAGAAACTAGAGAAAGTGCAAAGGTTTGCAACAAGACTAGTCCCAGAGCTAAGAGGTATGTCCTACGAGGAGAGGTTAAGGGAAATCAACCTGACGACACTGGAGGACAGGAGAGATAGGGGGGACATGATAACGACATACAAAATACTGAGAGGAATTGACAAGGTGGACAAAGACAGGATGTTCCAGAGATTGGACACAGTAACAAGGGGGCACAGTTGGAAGCTGAAGACACAGATGAATCACAGGGATGTTAGGAAGTATTTCTTCAGCCACAGAGTAGTCAGTAAGTGGAATAGTTTGGGAAGCGATGTAGTGGAGGCAGGATCCATACATAGCTTTAAGCAGAGGTATGATAAAGCTCACGGCTCAGGGAGAGTGACCTAGTAGCGATCAGTGAAGAGGCGGGGCCAGGAGCTCGGACTCGACCCCCGCAACCTCAACTAGGTGAGTACACACACGCACGCACACACACACATATATATATATACACACACACACACACACACACACACACACACACACACACACACACACACACACACACACACACACACACACCTACAACAGGCCTAGTGTCTAATCGACATGTGCCTAGGACAAAATGGTAACTAACACACACTCACACTCACACACACACACACACACACACACACACACACACACACACACACACACACACACACACACACACACACACACACACACACACACACACACACACACTAACACTCTCACACACACACACACACACACACACACACACACACACACACACACACACACACACACACACACACACACACACACACACCCCGAACTGACTTTATCCAGATAGGGACTATATTTTACGTGGAGACGAGCGGGCCCAGGTGTAACACTATGCTAGTGTTTACCTTGAAGGCGACCACTGATTATCACACACGCACAGGTGTGCTAAGTTTGGGGTTCAGATATATACGCCGTCCCTCCTGTTGACACATCCTTTTCCCCCTACCCCCCTACCCTTCTCTCCCTTTCCAGCAAGGGGGTTAAACATGGGTTAATATAATGGGGAGCGCTAAACTCGTAGGGATTTTACAGTGCCTATGGGGGATGGAAGGTAGTCAGGCTTAATGTAGGGAACTGGAGCACAGATCCAATTCCCTAGATCAAGAGCCCCTCACCAGCGTCAAGGAACCTCTCGTGAGGAGATTTAAACATGGTGGGATAATGGGAAAGGCAAAACGAAGGAGTGGGTGGCATTGACTTGAGGTTTTAGTAGCACCAGAATTAGCTGGGTGTTAGAGATAGACTCAACTGGGTGTTAAAGACAGAATCAACCGGGTTTCACGGACAGTGGGGTAAATTGGGTATTAGGGACGGTGGTTAAGTAGGGGAATGGCAGCGGAAGGAGTCGTTATCTTCTAGATCGATATAACTTCCGTGTATCGCCATTACTAGGTCCGGAGTTAGAGCTCAGTTTATGATGCAAACGTTAAGATGACCATCTAGGGACATTGGTCTTCGTGTATAACCGTGAGTAAAGGCTTTACCTGGCGATTCCATTTCATAGGAGGTGCTAGTAACTTCACGGCAGTCGAGAAGTGTGTTCTGCATCCGCTTGTGTCTCCCGTGAGACTTTCATGTTGTACTGTTGCTGGTGTGTAACATACCCGTGGACCATGTCGCTGTGGACACACCTCCCAAGAGGGTAATACTCCCGGCGGCATCAATACTTGGAGCCAGGAAACACAGGGGTAGGAGGTGATGGCAAGAGTCTCAGTGAAGTTAGGAAGGTGAGCCTGGCAGAGAAGACAAACCAGTGAAAATCAGGGTTGTCACTGGCACACTAGAGAATACTGTCGCCATCCTGGGTCCAAGATGCTTCAGATTTCTACTAGCAGATAAAAAAAAAAACTGTGGAAGATGAGAAGTATGAGGTATTGCGTCCCTGAGCCTGGAGTCGATGTGTTCAGTCCACCAGTCTTGAGAAACGTGCAGAAAATGCCCTGAGAAGTAACTTATATACTGCAGTGAGGTGAGTAGAAGCAGGATGAGGTGGAGTCACCATTATCTCAAGCTGCTCCTCAAATTCCACTGGCTGCCGAAACATTTCCTCAATAAATATTGCACAAGTGTCTCGTTCTTCAACTTGTTGGTTTCTAAAACATTTACATCACAAAAATAAGTGCAGTATTGCCGGAAGAAAGATAGAAATTCTCACACTGACACTGGGCCAAGTTCTGCACGATGTGCTGGATCAGACAAGGTCTGATGTGTGTCTAGGCTAGTGGGCCGCTGGCAGCAAAAGCTTTGTTGATGTAGATAAGGAAATCCAGTGTAAGGCTGAGCTGTGAGAGTAGAACACGAAACCGGTCTCATGTAAGACTGAGAGGTAGAGAGGTGGTTGCGGATGTAGGATGGTAGGTCGGAAGAGACGGAGGACGAACGTGGGGCCAGAAGCGGAAAGTTAACACACTAACAAGGTGATCTGAGACGTAATGGCTGGTTGGTGGCGTCGTTATTGAGCTGCTTGTTAACACTATAGAGGGCACTATTGAAGCGAGAAAGAGAAAGTCTTGTGAAGACGAGAAGAAATACAAAGATGAAAAGCGGGGGAAGGGGGGGATCCATGAGTATTAGCACTGAGAATGAGAAAAATGACCTTACAGTTACGGGTAAAAATGGAAGGCATTATAGAAGGAAAAGAAGAGATCAGTATATATCTCCTGTGACACCTGGAAGAAGTCACTCTACTATATGAAGGTCCTTAGTGGCTTCCTGACACTGAAAAATTATTCGTTTTGCATTTACTTCAAGAGTAGTAGATTTTTTCCTTAATATACAGATGTATTAAGGATCTTCAAAGTGTGTTTTAGGTTGAATCCAACAACAGCTATAAGAGCATTTAACTTTTCTTTACATTTCTTATTGTTTCCAGCTAAATAATATATATATATATATATATATATATATATATATATATATATATATATATATATATATATAATATATATATATATATATATATATATATAAAACTCACTATAAGATGATCATTTTGAAACGGTGATGCGGTGGCTGGTGTAATCTCAGAGAGCAGCTTGTGTCACCTTGCACTGGTATTGGGGTCGAGAGTGTATTTTTTAGCCTCGTTGTATGTGGGTCATCATGCAAGGCTGGGACAGGTGAATCTAGGAGCAGCTCATCTCTGCAGGAGGATGCTACAGTCAGTTATGTGACACACCTGGTGACTGTGTCAAGGTCCTCTTCCCTCTTGTGTCGGAGCGGTGCTCTTGATAAGGACGAATGATAATGACAGTGAGGGACAGGGGTGGTGGTGCTGATTACAGTTGTGGTGCTGGTTATGGTGGCGATGCTAGTAAGAACTAGTTTTAGTTCGGTCGCTGCGTGATCCGAGAAGGGTATTTCCATACTCTATAACCCCGGTCCCTTGTGCCTCAATGTACGCGATTGGAATAGTGCAGAGTGCGGCATAAGGTGATAACGTGACTTAATATTAGCATTGAATAGGCATTCACAAATTATCATATGGAAACTAATGTCCGTTTTTTCGATAATAATGGTAAATTGGGATATTACAGAGCCCAGATTTAATTCAAACCTTTACCAAGAGACCAGAGAGACTAGTATCTTAAGATACACAAGCACATTAAGCCTGGAATCGCTCAGAAGTTGTATTGTCAAGTTATAGTGTGTGTGTACTCACCTATTTATGATTGCAGGGTTCGATTCGTAGCTCCTGGCCCAGTTTCTTCGCTGGTCGTTACTAGATCCACTCCCTGCTTTATCGTATCTCTTCTTAAAGTGTGTGTGTGTGTGTATCCACCTATTTGTACTCACCTATTTGTGGTTGCAGGGGTCGAGTCATAGCTCCTGGCCCCGCCTCTTCGCTGATTGCTACTAGGTCCTCTCTCTCCCTGCCCCATGAGCTTTATCATACTTCGCCTTAAAACTATGTATGGTTCCCGCCTCCACTACGTCACTTTCTAGGCTATTCCACGGCCTGACTACTCTATGACTGAAATACTTCCTAACATCCCTTTGATTCATCTGAGTCTTCAACTTCCAATTGTGACCTCTTGTGTCTGTGTCTCTTCTCTGGAACATCCTGTCTTTGTCCACCTTGTCTATTCCGCGCAGTATTTTATATGTCGTTATCATGTCTCCCCTGACCCTCCTGTCCTCCAGTGTCGTCAGGCCGATTTCCCTCAACCTTTCTTCGTAGGACAATCCCCGTAGCTCTGGGACTAGTCTTGTTGCAAACCTTTGCACTTTCTCTAATTTCTTGACGTGCTTGACTAGGTGTGGATTCCAAACTGGTGCTGCATACTCCAGTATGGGCCTGACGTAAATGGTATACAGAGTCTTAAACGAATCCTTACTGAGGTATCGGAACGCTATCCGTAGGTTTGCCAGGCGCCCGTATGCTGCAGCAGTTATCTGATTGATGTGCGCCTCAGGAGATATGCTCGGCGTTATACTCACCCCCAGATCTTTTTCCTTGAGTGAAGTTTGCAGTCTTTGGCCATCTAAACTATATTGTGTCTGCGGTCGTCTTTGCCCTTCCCCAATCTTCATGACTTTGCATTTGGCAGGGTTAAACTCAAGGAGCCAGTTGCTGGACCAGGCTTGTAGCCTGTCCAGGTCTCTTTGTAGTCCTGCCTGTGTGTGTGTGTGTGTGTGTGTGTGTGTGTGTGTGTGTGTGTGTGTGTGTGTGTGCGCGCGTGTGCGCGCGTGAGGACGAAGAGAATGCGGGTAGTGGAGTAGTGGTATCAGTTATGATACAGTAGTAAGAAGACACTTGGGACCACATGGTGTTCAAGGTCATTGTGGTCTTCATTACATTACAGTAAATACTCGCTAGGGTGGTCAGGAATAATTAGTATAACTAGATTTTTTAAAGAGGTGGACCGGTAAACCAGCGGAAGGCCTCGGTCAGATGACCGAAAGCTTCAACGGCAGGCCATCTAAGACCCACGCCAGGAAACACTTGTCCTGTTTCGTGACGAATCTTACCTAACCTAACCTGGTGCGACCCCCAAGTGAGGTGTAAAGTCTGCTACTTGGAGTATTAAATTCACACATAAACGCCTACTTACTCTTACTATTGCTCGTTTAAAATGACCGCGGAACCCAAACTGACTTGTCATTACGTCTCAGCCTGTTCGGTAATCAAACACTGGTCCTTTTGGTTGCAGATACCCCTCAAGGAAGGTTCCTTGATGTTGGTGAGGGGCTCTTGATTTAGGGAATTGGATCTATGCTCCAGTTCCCCAAATTAAGCCTGAATGCCTTCCACATACCCCCCCAGGCGCTGTATAATCCTCCGGGTTTAGCGCTTCCCCCTTGATTGTAATAATAATAATAATGGTTGCAGATAGTGAGGTTGAAGTTAGTAATGGGTGGTGTTATTCTTACTCACATTTGGGGTCTGGTGTTGACCTGGATACGAATGTTGACGAATTGAAAAGCTTAGGTGAGGAGATGGTGTTTACATTGTTGGTGCCTTTGATCAGAAGATGGGAAAGACGACGTGGCTATTTGGCAGCGCAGGTGGTAGTGACGAGAGGGCGGTGATGATGGTGGTGATATCTGAGGGAGGGAAGGTGGTATTGGTGGTGATTTATGAGGGGGAGGAGAGAGGATGACAGGTGAGGGAGGAGGGTGATAGTGGGGATGACAAGGGAGAGAGATGAAGCTGATGGTAGTTAGTCTCAGGTTGGTAGATAAATACAGTGAGGTATATAAGAAAGTGTGATAAATAAAGCCCTAGAAGTCAGAAGTGAAGCTACTGGCCCACGTAGGGGAAGAGGCGTAGCCAGGTGCCGAGATTCGACCCCCGCACACAGTTCTTGGCGATTATATTTCAACCACTGAATTTCATTAGTAAATATACATTTTATTTATCAAAGATCGGCTTTATAAATGCTTAGCAAAAAAAAAAAAAGACAAATCCTTTAATAGTTGACACTATCTGGCACGAGCATGGAGTCGTACTTGTTGAAGCTTGTGAAGAAACTATAGAATATCCAAAAATTAGCGATAAAAATAGGAAATGATATACTAGGAAAGATTCAAACCTTTAATTCATTCCAACAACTCTTTAGGAGAGAGAAACTAGAAAAGAACTGATCATGGCGTACTAAATATTTGTAGAACTTTGTGATATAACAATCACTTATTAGCTGTTAGGAGTCGGGGCCAGGAGCTATGCACAACTAGGGAAGTACATACACTATAACTACTTGTGAGAGACAAGTCTTGCCACCTCCTGCCTTGCCAGCTCATGTGTTTAGTGCACACCTCACCTCGACACTTCAGTGCTGATGCTACTTTACCCACGGATTGAGGACACGCGAAGGAGGTGTAAGTGTAAGCCTCGTGACCTGTCTGTTGGAGTGGCTACTTCTCTTTAACCTCGCTATCCCCTCTTGCCCAAGCACGAGAGAGGGAGAGAGAGAGAGAGAGAGAGAGAGAGAGAGAGAGAGAGAGAGAGAGAGAGAGAGAGAGAGAGAGAGAGAGAGAGAGAGAGAGAGAGAGAGACAGAGAGAGACAGAGACAGAGACAGAGACAGAGAGATAGACAGAGACAGAGAGAGACGAACGTGAGTTAAAAAGCAGCTTTAGGATTACTGGTCTGCCGTACTGCATCACTTGCAGGTTCCCCAGAGCTCCAGAAATACCTCCATGGAAGAACAAACACACACACACACACACACACACACACACACACACGCGCGAGTGGTATTACTAAGCTGTGGCATTACTAACCTGCTTGCTCTTTACCACTCTCAAGTATTGACCTTCGCTAGTTAAGAGGAAAAGGCAGCGGCGAGCATCGAGGGTCAGCGCTTAACTAAGTAGATTAAATATTTGAGACTCCTTCCTGTGAAGTGGAGGAGGAGGTAAGGAAGCAACGGAAGAGGAGGAAGGCGAAAGAAAAGGTCGAGAAAGACGATAAAGAAAGAATTGAAAGAGGTAAGGAGAAGAAGGAAGGTACTTAGTAGAGGAAATGTTCCGTGTTTATCAAGGTGAGGAGTTGATATATCCTTGAGAGTGACGCACATGTTCCTTGGCTTACTTGTTCTACTTACCTTGACACTATCTTCAAGCGTTTCCTGACACTGCCGGTCCTCACCTCTCACCAGACCTCGTGCTGATCAACCACACTGTGAGTGTTTGCACTTTATATTCGTACGCAGCATCACGGCCTAGGAAAAGAAAAACTGTTTATAGGAAACGATGAGGGAGTATATCTGGAGACGGTTTCGGGGGTCAACGCCCCCGCGGCCCGGTCTGTTACCAGGCCTCGCGGTGGTAACGACAATGATAACGACATTAATAACCTATTCTGAGACTAGACCTTCTGGTTGACATCCTGGTCAGTCAAGCTGTTAATGGAGATAAATGGTATAAAATACCGACACGATGGGAAAAAATAGACACGAATGAGGTATAATGCGATCCTTTATTGACTACGTTTCACCCACACAGTGAGCTTTATCAAGTCACAAATAGATGTACCTGAGCAAAGAGGAGGTGAATATATATAGAGTGGAAAATGTTGGGGAGGTTGTATTTGAGACGGACCGTGCAGGTCCGTCTCAAATACAACGTGGATACTACAGTTTGGCTGATCTGCCAGTACCTTGAGGAACCTGTCAGTTTGCCTCTTAAAGACTGTTTGAGATCTGATGGTAATTCTTCTTGAAGGATAAAAGTCGTGGACCCCTGGGTTTGTACTTTTTATGTTAATATCACAAACTCTGCTGGGACAAAGTTAAGAAGTCCTCAAGAGGAAACTGGACGAGTACTGTCACCAAGTACCAGATCAACCAGGCTGTGATGGATATGTAGGCCAGCGGGCCACCAGCAGCAACATCCAGGTTGACCAAGCATACCCCAGACAAACCGGGCTCCGGTGGCCTGGTGGCTAAAGCTCCCGCTTCACACACGGAGGGCCCGGGTTCGATTCCCGACGGGTGGAAACATTTCGACACGTTTCCTTACACCTGTTGTCCTGTTCACCTAGCAGCAAATAGGTACCTGGGTGTTAGTCGACTGGTGTGGGTCGCATCCTGGGGGACAAGATTAAGGACCCCAATGGAAATAAGTTAGACAGTCCTCGATGACGCACTGACTTTCTTGGGTTATCCTGGGTGGCTAACCCTCCGGGGTTAAAAATCCGAACGAAATCTTATCTTATCTTATCTTATCTAGTAGGAAAACTCGAACCTCATCAAAGGTATATCGAAGATAAGACATCTTAGTTGTGTTCTTGTACCTTCACTTCACACTGGAGGTGTTCTGCACCATTTGCTGTGCCTCTAGCTCTTGTAACTTGCAGTTTCAGTGTGCAGATTTGGCACTAGTTCCTCCAGTATTTTCCAAGTGTAAGTAATTAGATATCTCTTATCTGCTCTCCACAGAGTAGAGTTTAAGAAATTACTAATCATTTTGTCTTTTAATTTATAAATAACTTCTCTGCACATCATATTCCATGTGTAATTTTGTTTACCTTAGATAGGACTGTTAGTATGTACCAATATTGTTGTTCACAGAGTGCGAGAACGATGGTTAGGTCAAGGCTATGTTAGAAAAGAAATGTAAGAGAAGAGGGCGAGCAGGACTTTGCCTTGCCTAGCTGTGGACAAGCAGAGATGCTCAGTTAGTTGCAGATCTTTATTGTGACAGATGTGAGTGTTGAGAGTGGTCCTAGTACAGGTGTTGGTAAGTGACCTCTAGCGAGGAAGCGGCAGCATGAGGGAGTAGTAGTAGTAGTAGTAGTAGTAGTAGTAGTAGTAGGGAAGGAGGGAGAAACAGAAGGATGAAAAAGGCAGAAAGGGAGAAACGAAGGATGAAATCAGGGAAGGAAGGAAAGATGGGAGGAAGGGTGTAGGAGGGGGTGCCAATGTCGCTGTGGAGGTGGTGGTGGGAGGGGTGGTGCTGAGGTCTTGGTCGATACTGGCCGCCGCCTTGCTCCTGCTGCACCCCTTTCCCCTCTCCAACCCTGCCATCCCCCTGCCCTCCCAACACCCTTATTTACCCAGGCTGCCTCCTACTGCCTCAACTATCAGAGACACATCTGAGCTAAGTTAATACGTTCCTTCCATGTGCGTGTCTTAGCCTTTACTGGAACTGCTACCTCCTCAGTCATCTCAGTTACATGAGTGTGACTTGACCCTCCACTAAAGCCACTTCCTCCTCAGTCATCTCAGTTCCGTGAGTGTGACTTGACCCTCCACTAGAGCCACTTCCTCAGTCATCTCAGTTCCGTGAGTGTGACTTGACCCTCCACTAGAGCCACTTCCTCCTCAGTCATCTCAGTTCCGTGAGTGTGACTTGACCCTCCACTAGAATCACTTCCTCCCCAGTCATCTCAGTTCCATGAGTGTGACTTGACCCTCCACTAGAGTCACTTCCTCTCCAGTCATCTCAGTTCCATGAGTGTGGCTTGACCCTCCACTAGAGTCACTTCCTCCCCAGTCATCTCAGTTCCATGAGTGTGACTTGACCCCCCACTAGAGCCACTTCCTCTTCAGTCATCTCAGCGTTGAAAGAGATGCCCCATTATCTCAGAGTTGTGTTGCCTCCATAATTGGACGTATCAGTTTACCGATGGGCAGTGGCTGAACTTGGCTGCTGCTGTTGCTGCTACTAATGTTACTGTTAGCGGTGCTATTTTTTCTGCTGTTGCTGAACTCTCATTAATCCTATTTCTGCTGTTGTTTTTGTTGTTGTTGCTGCTGCTGTTTTTGTCATTGCCGTTCATGGTCATTATTGTTGCTGTGGTTCGGGTGATGATGATTCGTTGATTCTTATTCTTGTTCTTTGTGTCTGCCTGGTGCCCAGGAACTTAACTACTGGTGGCTGAGTGAGGCTGCCCGCACCTGATGACCCACGACTTCCTTGTGTTTGAAGTTGCTGCTACTTCAGGATCACCGTTCCTCTCTGCAACTTTCCTCATAACCTCTCCACCTCACCCCAACACCACCACTACTTCCACACCCATCCCCACCATTAGCAATATTTCCCACACCCTACCACATCCCTACTTGTCTTCCAAACTTTTATCCTTGTCACCCCAACTATTCCTTGCTCTCCCATTTCCATTCCTGCTCACCCCACCACCTCCACCCTCTTCCTCAAATCTTTCCCACCGTCTTATATTGTTACAGGTACGGTAAATTACAACTCTCAAGAAATTATCAGTCTATGTCATGTGTCAGACTTGTGTCCACTACTCTTTCTCATAGAGTTACTGCTGGGTGCTGTTGGATGCTGCTGCGTGCTGCTGAGTGCTGCTGGATGCTGCTGGATGATACTGGATCATGCTGGATGCTGCTGAGTGATGCTGGACGCTGCTGGGCGATGCTGGATCATGCTGGATCGTGCTGCATGCTGCTGGGTGATGTTGGATGCTGCTGGATGATGCTGGATTATGCTCAGCACCGAGAAGCAGCGTTGTCATGCACAGTGTAAAGCCACCAACAAATTCTCTCTCCTGGCTACTTTTTTAAAAAACAATTTTCTTACTTTTTTCGGAATGCCCTCGTGTGAGTTTATATCTTCCTCAGGATGAAGCTCTCGTATCATGCTAGTGGAGTCTGCTCACCCACTCACTCTTTTACCATCATGCTTTTAGCTCTTTCTCTCCCTCCTCTTCCTCCTTTTATCTTCCCTTCCATTTCCTTTACGCTTCCACTCTCCCCTCTTGCTCCCACTCCATTTATCGTTTTTCTCTCCCGTCTTTTATTATGCCTGTGTGCCACCCTTCTCTCGCTCCCTTGTTTACAACACCACACAATGAAGCTAGATACTGCTCCTCTTCCTTCTTCTTTTAATACCTCTTGTCCAATCAAACAGATTTTTATTTCCATATTTCTACCTTATCATATTGCAATTCACATATTTAAAAGTTGAAATCAAACTCAGAATAAATATTGACATATAAACAAAAAAAGGGCAAGTTAACTTTATCATGAATCATGTTGCTACGAATATTTAAAATAATACTAGTAAGTGTTACTAGTTTAGAGGGAGCAAATGGAGAGTCATTGAGATTACTGCACCACTTCCCTCATTACTGGTCTGAGACCAGTGATGAGGGAAGTGGTGCTAGCTGGTATGTAATAGCCTTCAGGCAAGACCTGAAATCTAATCCCGTGTGCCATAGCTATTATTTTAAAATGTGGCTTTATTATTGCAATGAATTTTAATTTCTGAGAAAGTTAGTCACGCTGTATGATAATTTTCTGTGTTTACACAAATTCTAATTCTTAAATTTCGAAAAATGCTTCTGATATACTTCTTTTGAGTATAGACATGCAAGAGTATTGGTGCACCTGTTAGCCTGGTGATTCAAGCTGTTGGTACTAGCAGCACGCAGCCGTGTCACTGTAGCCGCCAGCTGCATAACACAAGGTTGGTGAGCTTAATACATGGTGAAGCAGCAGCAGCTACACACACGTCATGTCAGTCACATACCTATGACCTGTATCCTGAGTTTTCTACTCCTGTAGTCCGGCCTGTGATCAGACTTTCCTGGTGACTCCCTGAGCAACAAGACTGTTGCTACCACCACAGCAGAAACTTGGCACCAACCACAGTGTACTTAATCAGTGACCTTCCGAAGCTGGTAACATTCTCTGTGATGAATATGCAGGTGTGTGTACTCATTTGTATTCACCTTCTTGTGGTTGCAGGGGTCGGGCTTCAGCTCCTGGCTCTGCCTCTTAACTTCCCACTTGCTAGATTTTCTCTTAGCCTCGTGAGCCCTGCCATACCTATTCTTAAAAGTATGTATGAAGTCTGCCTCCACTACTACTTCGTCCACTTCCTAACCACCCTCAGGCTGAAGAAATACTTCCTGACGTTTATCTATTTATACCTAGGCATCCTTCTCCAAACCTCGGCTTATTCACCTTTCACTGCCCCTCTTCTCCCTTTTCTAGCGGTCCCAAGAAGGGGTGCAGTTTTTTCTTCGCTATAGTGTGCATAGTGCACTGTGGTTTGCTGGGGTGGGTTCCTTCGTTGGGGAGGCGGTGGGCGGCGGGTGGTGGGTGGTGGGCGGCGGGGCGATGGGTGGACAATAGCAGTTACTCTGGCATCTTGCAAGGTTTGTTCTCAGATGCTCGACGGGACGTGTAAGAGGTTGGCAGTGTGATTATGTTGGCGGAGGCCCATTGTGGTCACACTGTGACCCACACTGTGACTAACACTGTGACTAACACTGTGACTAACACTGGCTCTTGTTTCTACGCCTGCTGTTGTTCTTATTGCTATTTCTATTGTGTCTGCTGCTGCTTCTGTTGTACCTGCTGCTGCTTCTATTGTTCTTGCTGCTGCTTCTGCCTCTATTGTGCCTGCTTCTGCTTCTATTGTGACTGCTGCTGCTTCTGTTGTGCCTGTTGCTACTTGCATTACCCCTACTGCTCCTTCTGTTGTGGATGCTGCCTCGTGTGTTGTGCCTGCTCCTGCTACTGCTTCTATTGTACCTTCTGCTGTTTTTATTGTACTTATTGCTGCTTCTGTTGTTCCCTCTTCTGCTGATGCTGTTTTTGCTTCTGCTGCTATTACTGCTCCTCCTGCTATTACTGCTCCTCCTGCTATTACTGCTCCTCCTGTTATTACTGCTCCTCCTGCTATTACTGCTCCTCCTGCTATTACTGCTCCTCCTGCTATTACTGCTCCTCCTGCTATTACTGCTCCTCCTGCTATTACTGCTCCTCCTGTTATTACTGCTCCTCCTGTTATTATTGCTATTACTGCTCCTCCTGCTATTACTGCTCCTCCTGCTATTACTGCTCCTCCTGCTATTACTGCTCCTCCTGCTATTACTGCTCCTCCTGCTATTACTGCTCCTCCTGCTATTACTGCTCCTCCTGCTATTACTGCTCCTCCTGTTATTACTGCTCTTCCTGCTATTACTGCTCTTCCTGTTATTACTGCTCTTCCTGTTATTACTGCTCTTCCTGCTATTACTGCTCTTCCTGTTATTACTGCTCTTCCTGCTATTACTGCTCTTCCTGTTATTACTGCTCTTCCTGCTATTACTGCTCTTCCTGTTATTACTGCTCTTCCTGCTATTACTGCTCTTCCTGTTATTACTGCTCCTCCTGCTATTACTGCTCCTCCTGCTATTACTGCTCCTCCTGTTATTACTGCTCCTCCTACATCAAACACTCACCTGTTCCTTCTCTCCTTCACTCTCTCCTACCATCTGTGTTATGCTATAGTGTTTTCGACGTGCAGCTTTCTCGTAGTCATTGGTGATTATTAGTTCGTGTCGGAACCAGTCAAGCACTCGCGACCCGTAACTACCAACTACCAGTCCACTCAGAGTGCCTGTCACTACTCCCATACAAGATATATACTTGGAGAGGTGCAATAAGATACCAGGTGCTATCACAATATGCAAAACAACCACTGTGAAAAAAATAGTGAAAATCCACACTCTTTCGTGGTTTCTCACATTATCAAGGAACTGTGATAATGATAGAACAATAGGTTATAAAAGGCTAAGATACCACCTCACGGTCACGTCCGACTTTACACCCGTCACATTATCACAGTGAGATTTTATCTCAGTCTTGTATAGCCTTCTGCTGTTCTATTATTACAGATCCTTGATTATATCAGAAATTACGAAAGCGCTTGAAATTTCACTATTTTTTCACAGTGGTTGTTTTGCACATCACTCCACAACGGGGTAAATAAAAGTTATCCTCAGTGAGCATCACGTTGTCATTGGCCCACTGGAAGACTAGTGTGCTCCCCACTGGATGTCACATATTCTGGCGTTGATTTGAGACAAGACCCTCAAATATTTTCCATGTAAATATTATCAGGTGTCTCTCTCTTACTGAGAGTTTGCTTCCATCCCTTGTTTTTTTTTTTATATTTTTTTTAGAGATTAATGAATTCTTGTCTGGTGGTGAAAAGGCTAATTGGAATAGTGTACTCGATAGGCTTCGAACCTCGTTAACTAACCAACTACCAGTCAACCAGCAGTACCTACAACCACAGCAATCAGTTCTCCAGAACTACCACTACATCTCTTTTTTTTTTTTTTCTTTTAGACCTTTGTTGTTCGAACATTTTTAGGCCTATGCAGTTATTTTTTTGATATTTCTAGACTTGACTGCTCTTTTTTTCGTAATTTTTTTGACCTTGCAGTTCTTTACAGGTGTCTTGTTGATAGATTTAATGAACGTTATGGTGGTGTGATGTCTACCAGTAAATATATCCTTTCACTACATGACTTGTTCTGTGGCAGAATGAGAGTCGCACTAATGTGGTTGATAGATTTCCCAGTCAACCAACAGTTTTCGTGATTTGATAATGGTTCAGGGCAGAGCGAAACATCGATGAAACTTTCTCTTTCTCTTGTACACCGGGTTTTACTATAAGACTAGTTTAAAGGGTCCTAACTTTATTTATAAGCTAAGAGCTGTTACTGACATCATCTCATTTAAAGGCCTTTTTGTTGTTATGAGACATACAAATATGGAACAAGATGAAGTTAGAGTCATCTGTGGCCAGCGATTTCGTTTGGTTAACTAAGTTTATTTCGTTGATGTCATTATGCTCTCTCTCTCTCTCTCTCTCTCTCTCTCTCTCTCTCTCTCTCTCTCTCTCTCTCTCTCTCTCTCTCTCTCTCTCTCTCTCTCATGTGCTGTATTCTTTTTAAACACTGGAAAACGTATGCAAGGAGAAAATTCGTTATTCCTCTCTATGGCGCATTTTTAATGGTGCCAGCAGATTGCTGCTGGCGCAGTGAGAGAGAGAGGTGCATGGTGAAGGACTTCCTTCCTGCCTCCCTGCCTGCCCTCCTTCCTGCCTACTTACCTCGTTGCCTGCCTTCCTCCTTACCCCTTTACCCCCTGCCTTCCTTTCTCGGTACTTACCCTCTCTGCTTGTCTTTCGCTCTACCTTACTTATCTCATTGTCTGTCTTCCTTCCAACCTCCCTCACTGCCTGCTTTTCTCCCTAACTGTTCCCTGTCTGCCTTTCTTTCTATTCCTCCTCCCCTCCCTGACTTCTTTCCCTGACCTCCCTCCCTCCCTCCCTCCCTTACCTCTTTTCCCGACCTCTCTCCCTCCCTCCCTGATTTCCTTTCCCCCTGACCTCCTTCCCTTCAGTACCTCCCTCACTCCCTCCCTGACCTCTTTCCCTGACCTCCCTCCCTCCCTGACTGACCCGACTTTCTGTTTTGCCTGCTCATATGGCCTTCCTCAATCTCTCTCTCTTTCTCTCTGCTTGTCTGCTTGCTTGCATTCTGCCTATTCAGCTCCAACCTTTCTAAATGGTCGAACTACCTCAAGAACCCCTCTTCCATCCTCGGATTTATACCTTTCGTAGCCCCACACCATCTTCTGATTTCTGTGCTCCCCGTTCTCTGCATAATAGTGACACCATATATTGTTCTCAAACATGACGTATCCGCTGCTTACAGCATCCTCCTTGCTGCAACGTTTAAATACCATGTCTCACACCCTATAAGTACTGATACCGCTATACTTTTTATCTGTATATATAAACTTCCTACCTTCCACAGATGCTTTAGCACACCACCTACTTTTTTCTCTCACCATCTGTTCTGTGGCTCGCTTCGTCTTTGCTAGGCCTATTTGCTGACATGTCTGCTCCTGTATGTTTAAATACATTCATTGCCTCCATATTGCTTTTACCGTATTTTCCGGCATATAAGGCGCACGAGAATATAAGACGTAAGACGATGTTTGCAAGCAGTTGTAACGTAACGTTAGTAAACAGCTACTAAAGTGTAACCCAAAGCCTACCCTTAACCCTGACCTTGAGCATATAAGACGCAGGCTGGTTTTTCAAGACTTTTTGTGGGAAAAGGCGCGTCTTATATGTCGGAAAATACGGTAATTTGATATCCAGTCTTTCATTAGTCAGTATATTAAAGTCATAAAGAACAATAAGGAACAATACTGTGACTGGAATAATACACAAATAACCCGCACATAGGAGAAAACTTATTACGACGTTTCGGTCAGACTTGGACCACTAACTAGTTCGGTGCAAGTCGGACCGAAACGTCAGTCATAAGTTTCTCCTATGAGTGAGTTATTTGTGTATCAAACAATCATTTTGAACCTCCTATTTAAGGCTGTCATTTAGAAATGTTTCCCTAATAAACGTCTGAATCAGTACGTACATGTCTTGTACCTGGTGAAATACTGTTGGAACTATTATCTTTAATTCTGTGGAACTCTTTTAGTGCTAGCTAGAGTAAGAGAGATAGAGAGAGAGAGAGAGAGAGAGAGAGAGAGAGAGAGAGAGAGAGAGAGAGAGAGGAAGACAGGGGTAGCGATAGGAAGGGTAGGGAAAGAGAAAATGAGTGAGGAAGATGGATAGGTGCGGATGTGTCGAAGGGAGACAAATGGAGGACCATAAGTCATGAAGGAGGGGCAAGAAAGGCAGTATACGGTTAATAACTTTCCTCCTGGCACTCTATGTAGCTTTCCTCACGTTTTACTTTACTTTTTGTCTTCCCATTTTTCTTTCCCTTTCTCTTTTCCTCATCCTCTCTATCCCTTTCCACTGTTCTTCCCCTCCTTCAGCCTCCTTACCTTGAGAGGGGAGAGAACAAGGGTATCGTAATCTGCTTGTGTGTGTGTGTGTGTGTGTGTGTTTCAGCTCGGGAATGTGAATGTAGGTAAGCCCGGGTCATTGTTACCTTTAAAGAGGATGTGTGTTAAGGAATCATGGTTTGTTTAAGACCCCTCGTGCTGCCACCTTCACTACTCTACCTTCAAGAGGATAGACCTTTAATACCCGTCACCTGTTTTCAGGGCTCTTCTACCTTCGCGGCCCAGCCTTAGGCCAGTCTTCCTTACACGTAAGGTGATCAGTCTCAACCTGGATCAGTCACTTTGAATAGATAGTAATCCACTTTCTTCTTGAAAAATTTTGCCCTTGTTGGGACAATATATCTCAGTAATAAAAACAGTAATAAAGAATATGATATTGTTTATTTGGATTTAAGTAAAGCCTTCGATAGAGTACCTTACAAGAGATTCTTAAGAATAGTCTTGAACCTCGGGCGTTGACACTATGTTCTCTTAAGAGGTACATTAGTTCCCCCGTCTTCTAATAGCAATACAATTGTCCTCAAAAATTTGTTAAGTTATACCATGAATTAAGGAAAGATCCTGGACTTCACTTTATGAAACAGACAAAGCAGATGCGATAGTAATTATGGACAAGGTAGATTATAGTGGGAAAATTAACGTGTTATTAGAAGACGGGGTAACTTACATACCCCTGAAGTGCTCCCATGTCTTCCCTGCTGTTCACTTCAGTTCTTCCCATCTCTCGCTCCTATAAGTGTGTTTTCACCTAGTTGTGGTTACAGGGGTTGATTCACAGCTCCTGGCTCCGCCTCTTTACTGGTCAATACTAGGTCACTCTTTCTGCTCCATGAGTTTTATCATACCTCTTGTTAAAGCTATGTATGGATTCTGCCTCCACTTCCTGACAACTCTGTGACTGAAGAATACTTCCTAACATCCCTGTGATTAATCTGAGTCTTCAACATCCAACTGTGACCCCTTGTTACTGTGTCCCATCTCTGGAACATCCTGTCTCTATCCACCTTATTAATTCCTCTCAGTGCTTTATATGTCGTTATCATATCCCCTGTGTGTGGGGGGGTCATACTGAGTGCACAGGACACCAACGCTTTTACTTAAATATACGTATACTTAAATATAACTTATACGTAATTTTAACTGCCTAGAAGACAAGTGTGGTGCAACGAGATGGCTAGGTTGGCCTTACACAGTACTGAATGAGAGTCGAGAATTTTTAACATGTCACATATATATAAGAAGTTCCTTGTTGGTCAGACCCATAAATAAAAAGAAAAGAAAAAATTATGAAAGTGTAACTTTTGGCTCGCCTGAAGAATGAAAATATCTGAGGCTGGCGATATATCAAATACCAGGCTGCTGGTGTACCCTGCAGTTGTTATGCTGACGGTGCTGCAGAAAGGTGGAAATGATGCGAGAGGCACCTCAAGGCGCTGCGGAAGTACCATCAATAATACCTCACGTCGTCTGCCTAAAGAAACAACCGAACCTTAAAAACGTGAGCGGCAGAAAGAGTGAGCTACTGCCTGAATCAATGTTGCAAGAGCAGCTGTATTGCCAGACAACACCTGCCACAGATGTCATAGTCTGCACTCTGTCTGTCTGTCTGTCTGTCTGTCTGTCTCTCTCTCTCTCTCTGTCTCTCTCTCTCTCTCTCTCTCTCTCTCTCTCTCTCTCTCTCTCTCTCTCTCTCTCTCTCTCTCTCTCTCTCTCACACACACACACACACACACACACACACACACACACACACACACACACACACACACACACACACACACACACACGCACGCGCACAAACAAACAAACAAACAATGGAAAACTAGTATATATGCCTGAGTATAACGATGATGGTATTTCTAACTACACGAAACATACCTTTGTTTATCCTTACTAGATAAAACGAAACCAGCGTGAATCTGGTTGTTTCACCTTAATGAACATTTTTTATGGTGTGGTGTGTTTCTCTGAAAACTAAATTCTTCGTGGTGTTGCTGTGAGCACTGGGTCTAGTCACGTCAGAGCGCACCTCAGGCACCCGGCGGCCAATGTTGACGTGACGAGGGTAAAGTTTTAGTGTGGCTCCCAGCAATATTGATTTATACACTTCACGAACAGGTGCTCGGGGTCCAAACACTTCACATACAGGTGCTGGAGGTTCAGAACACTTCATTTACAGGTGCTGGAGGTTCAGAACACTTCATTTACAGGTGCTGGAAGTTCAGAGCACTTCACTTACAGGTGCTGGAGGTTCAGAACACTTCATTACAGGTGCTGGAAGTTCAGAGCACTTCACTTACAGGTGCTGGAGGTTCAGAACACTTCATTTACAGGTGCTGGAAGTTCAGAACACTTCACTTACAGGTGCTGGAGGTTCAGAACACTTCTTTAAAGGTGCTGGAGGTTCAGAACACTTCATTACAGGTGCTGGAGGTTCAAAACGCTTCATTTACAGGTGCAGGAGATTCAGAACACTTCTTTTACAGGTGCTGGAGGTTCAGAACACTTCACTACAGGTGCTGGAGGTTCAGGATTCTCTTGTTAGAGGAGAGATAGATCAACACACATCGCGAGTCTTTTGGCACTCGTGCAAGTAAAATAAAGGTCAAGGTTACTGAAATCACGTGAAGGTCAGGTCACAAGGTCACAGTGAAGAGGCGACGGTCACCATGGACAACCCGTCCTCAAATTACATCGTTCATTTTCCAAAGCGTTTACATGTCAATTTTCGAACGATATAGGTCAAGCGGAAATTTTAATATTTTATGTCTGGTATCAGTAATGGTATAGACTGTCGACAAGCTGATAAAGAAGTTACTGATGCAATACCTAGGTACCCTTAATATGTTTCGCCCAACCAGTGGGTGAGGGACTGATTACCTTGTCTTTCTACGGTCTCCAGTTTTAACACCTCTGTGTTGAATTGATAAAGCTACTGGTTGGCCCAGGTAGACCCAGGTGTGGCACATGTCTCATTTACCATCTTAGGTTGGGTTGCCTAATTTAAAATCTTCCATATTAACATTTAGTTAGCCTGGCCTTTTTTTTCGTAGAGTTATGCATGGCTGTAGTGAATGTATGCACCGCAGCAGCTTAAATTGTTGGAAACCGTACGCTCGTTATTTTTTGAGGATTGGCTGCCATGGAAGCAGTCAAGGTCACCACAAGGCCAGGAAGGTGACTCAGAGAGCGCTCTTTGACGTTCCTGGACCACCTTTGTCTCAGTACACGTGGCTTTATTGAACCCACAGCCAAGTCACAACGAAATGTCACTGACTAGCGATGCGGCAGAGCTGGAGGACTGTTTGTAGATGAATGGTTCAGAGAACCGACATGTTGATAAATTAGACACATATGCAACTCTTGGGTATCTTTATTGAGGAAACGTTTCGCCACACAGTGGCTTCATCAGTCCATACGTAGGAGAAACTTGAAGAACAGGAGGAGAATGAGGTAATCAGTCCCTCAACCTTGAGTCGATGTGTTCAGTCCATCAATCTTGAATAGAATACGGCATATCAGCGGAGAAGCAGCTCTCCTCTCTCCTCTCCTGCCATACGGTTTATAAGCTGCTTCTCCGCTGATATGCCGTATTCTATTCAAGATTGATGGACTGAACACATCGACTCAAGGTTGAGGGACTGATTACCTCATTCTCCTCCTGTTCTTCAAGTTTCTCCTACGTATGGACTGATGAAGCCACTGTGTGGCGAAACGTTTCCTCAATAAAGATACCCAAGAGTTGCACATGTGTCTAATTTATCTGGAGGACTGTGTCTGGTGTGTGCTGGTGAACACTGGAGGACTGTGTCTGGTGTGTGCTGGTGAACACTGGAGGACTGTGTTCTGTTGTGTGCTGGTGAACACTGGAGGACTGTGTCTGGTGTGTGCTGGTGAACACTGGAGGACTGTGTTCTGGTGTGTGTTGGTGAACACTGGAGGACTGTGTTCTGTTGTGTGCTGGTGAACACTGGAGGACTGTGTCTGGTG
This sequence comes from Cherax quadricarinatus, assembly GCF_038502225.1. NCBI lineage: Eukaryota > Metazoa > Arthropoda > Malacostraca > Decapoda > Parastacidae > Cherax > Cherax quadricarinatus. The sequence goes on from NC_091373.1 coordinate 7,930,467, forward strand.
TGTGATGGTGAACACTGGAAGACTGTGTTCTGGTGTGTTGGTGAACACACACCAGCACTTTCACGAACCTTTGGCTATTGCGTTTCTTAAACAAGGTGCATCCTGGCGCAGCATACAGCATGCACCCTTGCAGTTTTCCATCAGCGTAGGAAAACTCTCGAGACAGGGCACATATATATTAGGTAAATCAGCTCCTGTCTCCGCCTCTTACTACTAACGTATTGGCCCTCGCATCGTACCACTTTTTTCACACACACCTACTCTCTTTCCCCCTCTTACGTACCCCTTTCACAGGCACTATATAGGGCCTGTTATTAACGCTGCATCAGGTATGTAAAAAGTGTGAACTGAGGAACAAATGAGGTGTTCCTAAAACCTCATTATTCAACATGGTATTTACAGCAAGAGCAGAGAATGTTCTGTTTACTTTGTGCAGGACCCCCTCTGGCTGCTGAGGAAGACTTTGTGTGTGTGTGTTTGTGTGTGTGTGTGTGTGTGTGTGTGTGTGTGTGTGTGTGTGTGTGTGTGTGTGTTTGTGTGTGTGTGTGTGTGTGTGTGTGTGTGTGTGTGTGTGTGTGTGTGTGTGTACTCACCTAGTTGAGGTTGCGGGGGTCGAGTCCGAGCTCCTGGCTCCTGTGTGTGTGTGTGTGTGTGTGTGTACTCACCTAGTTGTACTCACCTAGTTGTACTCACCTAATTGAGGTTGCAGGGGTCGAGTCCGCCTCTTCACTGATCGCTACTAGGTGTGTGTGTGTGTGTGTGTGTGTGTGTATGTGTGTGTGTGTAGTTACATTTATGTTTACACGGGTTGATTCATAGCATATGACAATGCCTGTTAACTGCTGTTGACCAGTTTTACTTGACTGAATCAAGCAGATTATTGAGATCATCTAAAATTCCTCGAACTGTAGTTCCCGAGTAACGGAAACAGGTGCATCATAATTTATACCTGAAAAACATACATTCTTAGTTCCTCTCAAGTGCGAGAGGTACATCAGACGTAGTAATATAACCTCATTGTAAAGTCAAGGTTCAGTAAGTACGCTGAGAGATAACTCAGGTAAGCATAATAGGTTCAAGGTGTTTTTAATACCTTCCCTGCCAGTGTAAGTGCAGATGGCAGTAGGAGGGACGGGGAAGGGGGGGCGTTCCCTGAACTGTGGCGTCCTCACACTTCTGGCAAGACAGCAACTGAATGAATGCTGGTGAAGGTTTCCTTTTTTTTCTTCATTCCCCAAGGTGCTGTATGACCCTACAGATTTAGCGCTCTCCCGTAAATGTAATAATAATAATAATGGTCCAAGTCGTCATCAACTTCTCTCTCTCCTATGTATTAATTGTTTATTGTTCCAGTCAGAGTATTGTACCTTTTTGTCTTTGATAATAATCTTGGGGTCACTTTGTCTAGGTGGAGGACGGCCAGTGTGTTACAGCAATAGACCCGTAATTATCTTCGTCTGAATTTCATAACTTCATGGAAAGCGTTCCTGATCAGCCAGGATGTGGTGTCACCGCCCTACTGCGTGACGTGACGTGACCATCAGAAGCCTCACTGAGGAAGCAATCAAAAAGGAAGCCGGGTCTGAGACCGGGCCAGCGAGGCGATGATTTGTAACGTTTATTGAGGTATGGAGTGTATTGCTAGGCACGTCCTCTCCGCTTCTCATCTACTCTTCCTCCTCGTCATTCCTCTTCCTTATTTTCCTCTCCTCCCTTCTCATATTCCTCTCCTCCATCTCCATTTACATAGTTGGTCGGAATTTGTATTGCTTGAAAAATTAATAAGGCAAACGCCAGACGGCCATGTTTACCTTTCCTCCCTGTCTCTCCCTCTGCCTCTCATTTCCCTGCTCCTTCCTCAGTCTCTCTTCCGTTTACTTGGAGGGGGAACAGTGGAGAATGCATGAATGAGAGGAAGGAAAGGAGGAGTTGAAAATTACCGGAGGCTATTTTACAGTATTACAAGACTACAACAGTCGAGGGGAGAAACAGAAAGGAAAGACTCTCTCTCTCTCTCTCTCTCTCTCTCTCTCTCTCTCTCTCTCTCTCTCTATATATATATATATATATATATATATATATATATATATATATATATATATATATATATATATATATATATATATATATATATATATATATATAATGTGTATTGCGTATGTATGCAATACAAGTCACTAGGGAATGGAGAGAACTACTTCTTGGCCTTTCGTATTGTAGACAACGCTTCGTTCTTATGCCCATTGCAACATTACATAGGTCCTGACGAAGTGCCGACAACATTTGTAAAAGGCCTACAGCTAGATGTTTCCACCCTCGAGTGACGTGTATTGCTTGTTTACGACTGTCTAGTGTCACTGGTGTTACAGGGATGGTTTGTTATAGACATCAGTTACCGTGTTTACCACTGGTGCTTTTGTTGTTAGTGTGAGGAGGCGTGTGTGTGTACCTCCAGTGAGGCGTGTGTGTACCTCCATTGATGTAGTTGACGTGATAGTCACAATTTACATTGTATCTGGTGTTCTCTTTCCATGCTAGTCTGACCTGACTGTCTAGCGTTCTGTCTACCCAGTGTATACTGTCTCTGGTGTTCTCTTACCCTCTTAATCATCTACAGTCTACCAACTTGTTGACTTCTTCCCAGCTGTGCTATTTAATCTTGAAGTTCTTGGGCTCTTCCTTTTAAACATTGTTCACTGATTTGGTGTCTCTATATTTCCTTCAATTCTATCTTCCTCCATCACTTAGGCCTCGTCAATGACTTGGTCGCGGGGGCGTTGACCCCCAGAACACCTTTCATGTAGACTCCAGATACCTCTCTTAGTTAATGCCTCTAGTTAATACTTCAAACATCTGCCTCCAGTGTCTGGATCTAAAAATAATGGCCTAGTTAATGCTGCACATGTATGCTTCCATTACCTGACTCTTCAGTTGATGGGGTATTTAGTGTTGCAAATTGAAGTGGCCCGTTGCTCAGCTCAGTGCGGTATTTAATTAAGTTAATGCTCTTTTACTTGTATTATAATTATGATAATGGAAAAGTGAGGCTACTGTTTATCTCCCAGACCAACCCAGGCTAGACGGTAGTGCGTCGGACTCTTCAGTGTACGAACCGCGGTTCAAGCCCTTCGTCCACCCTTCTGTTTATTCATCAATAGTTGTTTATATATATATATATATATATATATATATATATATATATATATATATATATATATATATATATATATATCCAATAAGATCACAGTAAACAGGTGATATCACAGTATGCAGAACAACTACTGTGAGAAAATAGTGAAATTCCAAGCGCTTTCGTGACTTCTCACATTATCAAGGAACTATGATAGTTCCTTGATAATGTGAGAAGTGTTTCACAGTGGTTGTTCTGCATATATATGGTACTTACATGCATTAACCCCTCCAGTATATAATAGTAATTAACAAAAAAGGCACAATACTGTGACTGGAACGATACACAGATAGCCCGCACATAGAAGAGAGGAGCTTACGACGACGTTTCGGTCCGACTTGGACCATTTACAAAGTCAAACTAACGAAAAGGAGAGAAGGAAGTATATATAGGCAGGAGGTGGTGGTAGTAGTAGTAGTAGAGGCAGAAGGTAGTAGTAGTGGGAAAGGTAGTAAGGAGGAGGAACCAGTCAAATACTAAGAAAGAGGAGCACTGCAAGGGAGCTAGGGGCCCACAAGGGAGCTAGGGGCCCACAAGGGAGCTAGGGGTCCACAAGGGAGCTAGGGGCCCACAAGGGAGCTAGGGGTCCACAAGGGAGCTAGGGGCCCACAAGGGAGCTAGGGGCCCACAAGGGAGCTAGGGGCCCACAGAGAATAAGAGCAAGAACATGTCGTAAGCTCCTCTCTTCTATGTGCGGGTTGTGTATATAATGAGTCAGTTATATAAGTATCACTCATTCACCTCCACAGCTAGTTATAGTTCTAAGTAATCATGTCCCTCAATCAATCATACTTCTCTTTCTAAGTAATCATGTCCCCAATCATATTTCTGTTACTAAGCAGTCACTGCAGCTCTGCAATCAGGCACAATTGCAGTGAGGGGGCGTGATCATCAGTCGTGGCTCGGTACCAGAGCTCAAATAATGGTCAGTGAGTCGTGCTCAGTCAAGGGAGGAAGGGATCGTATTGCAAGCATCATAAATCCTAATAAATCCCACGCTAACCTCATCACGCTAATTCTTAATAGCCCCAAACACACATTCACGTACGTATGTACGGTACGTTACAATTTGCGGGCACTGTGGTTGAGATGTGTGTGTGTGTGTGTGTGTGTGTGTACTCACCTAGTTGTACTCACCTAGTTGAGGTTGCAGGGGTCGAGTCCAAGCTCCTGGCCCCGCCTCTTCACTGGTCGCTACTAGGTCACTCCCCCTGAACCGTGAGCTTTATCATACCTCTGCTTAAAGCTATGTATGGATCCTGCCTCCACTACATCGCTTCCCAAACTATTCCACTTCCTGGCTACTCTGTGGCTGAAGAAATACTTCCTAACATCCCTGTGATTCATTTGTGTCTTCAACTTCCAACTGTGTCCCCTTGTTGCTGTGTCCCATCTCTGGAACATCCTGTCTTTGTTCACCTTGTCAATTCCTCTCAGTATTTTATATGTCGTTATCATGTCTTCCCTATCTCCTGGCCTCCAGTGTGTGTGTGTGTGTGTGTGTGTGTGTGCGTGTGTGTGTGTGTGTGTGTGTGTGTGTGTTGTTGTTGTTGTTGGTGTAAGGTTTGCGTGTGTAGTGATTGTATTTTGGGGTTGCGTGTTGTGGTTGTAAGGTAAGTCTGTAATTATGATGCGATGGTGTGGGTGTGTGGTGTGGGTGCGAGGTTTGGGCGTGTGGTGTGAGCATGTCTTGCGGGTGTATGGAGTGGGTGTTTGCTGGCAAGCAGGTGCATGCAGGCGTGCAGGCAGGCAGGCAGGCAGGCAGACAGGCAGGAAGGCAGGCAGGAAGGCAGGCAGGTTTTTCTTTCCTTCATTGATCCTACGAAAGCAAAAGACTCGGCAGGAGATGCAACATCCCCCCCCCAGTGCAAAGCAGGAGTGCCACGAGTACGCTAAGAGACAACACAATAAGTGTTAGAGGCCCAAGACTGTTCAACTGCCTCCCAGTATACATAAGGGAATTTACCACTTGACTTATCAGTCAAGACTGTTCCGCCGTCTTGCAGGAAACTTTCAGCGTCGTGGAGGAGATTGATGATTTTCTTGTTGATCCGTGCGTATGTTGATGTATTGTGAGGTGTGGGAGTAACCCCCTCCCCTCTCCCACCTTCCCCATACCTCTCCCCATCTACCACAGCCATCCCGCCACTCCCTCCCCCCCCCCACCCAGGATAGCTAAGCAGTAAACCATGACTCAAAACGGACATGGTTATCCTGTGCATGACTGATATCTTAAAATTTTCTCTGAGTTCACTCCATTGTTATTTCCTTTAACAGAGTAATAATAATAATAATAATAATAATAATAATAATAATAATAATAATAATAATAATAATAAGCCACGGTACGGGTGGGGTTTGAAACCAAGGCGAGTGGTTTGTTTGCAATCTGTTTGCAATCGTGTAATTACGATTTCGTGAGTAATAATAATAATAATAATAATAATAATAATAATAATAATAATAATAATAATAATGCAATAATAATAAAGGTAGTTGTCCGATGACCGTAATATGTTGGTGAGATTTGATGGTTGTCAAATATTATTAAAGAATCAACAAAGCAGTGGAGAATAGGTTAAAGTCTTAAATCTGGAGTATAAAGATCAGGGAGGAGGGATGGGGGAGCCATGACGCTCTACTCGGTGCTCTAATATGTTGCCTGGACAGTAGAGGAAGGGAGGGGGGAGAGGTTGACATGAAGCCTGTGATTGATGTCTTTATCCCTCAGGGTTATAATAACCTTGGCACGTTGATACTCACGTTCCGGCTATCATCACTTAATTGATGGCTCTAAATATCCTGGTAGCTGCAACGTCAGGCCAGCGTGCTCAGTTTTCCTCAGCTGATTACGTTGCTTCTTGCATCATTATTTGATATCTCAGTTCATTTATAGCTCTGAGAGAAGTTATGGCTAACATTCCTAAATCTAGCAGGACAATGTATTATGCCGGTCTAATCAGATTCATCCGTCTAGGAAGAGCAAAAAAGGCACAATACCGTTACTGGAACAATACGCAAATAACCCGTACATAGGAGAGAGAATGTACTATTTATGTATGTTTCGGTCCATGTTTCGGTCCGACTTTGACCATTTACAAAAATGACTTTGTAAATGGTCCAAGTCGTCGTAAGTTCCTCTCTCCTATGTGCGGGATATTTGTGTATCATCCTTCTAGATATATTTCTATATTAGGACATTTACCAAGGGCCCCCACTGTGACTTCAGTGAATTAAATACATGAACGTTTGTGGTGATCTCAGCTTGTGTTGTGTGAGGCAGTGAGACGAGATGATGTAGTCAAGTCTCGCTTCCGTTTATTGCCAACACTTAAAGAGTTCTACAAGATTACGAATGACGCTTCCTACATCTGACGACGGTGTGTGTGTGTGTGTGTGTGTGTGTGTGTGTGTGTGTGTGTGTGTGTGTGTGTGTGTGTGTGTGTGTGTGTGTGTAGAGTTGTCGTTTGTGTAAAAGTAAAGGTACTGTTGGTCCTGTGGCTGGGGCCCAGTGATTTCCTATCCTCAGGGAGTCAATAATAATTATAGTAAACAGTGGTGATTATGTGAGATGTGTACTGTTGTGTTAATACACTTGCGTCAGTGTTGGTAGTGGTCAGTGTGATGGTCAATGTGATGGTTTAACTCCTGTGGTGGACCCCTCTCCTCACCCTTACACTCACATATCCCTCTCTCTCCTACACCCACTTCTCTCCTACAACTCTCCTACACCCACTTCTCTCCTACAACTCTCCTACACCCACTTCTCTCCTACACATTTTCTTTCCCTCCCTTTCTTTACTCCTTGGCCTATAAATCCTTCTTCCTCTTTCGTCCTACCTCCTCCCCCTCATCCAGAATTCTCGTTACCCTAAAGTTTTCTCATTCCATATCTACTTAAACTGGGAAAGGTGGAGGGATGGGTGGGCAAGTAGCCAGAACTAGGTCAACCAGCACACCAAGATGGCATTTTCGCATTAAGTAGCCAGAACTGGGTCAACCAGCACAGCAAGGTGGTGGCACTGTGGCACTGAGTAGTTGTCGTGACACAAGTACTCAGTGCCACCAAACCCTTCATTAAAAGCTTAAGAGTACGAATGTTACCGTAAATTCTGCAGGACATAAATAATTGTAGGCTAGTGTGTGTGTGTGTGTGTGTGTGTGTGTGTGTGTGTGTGTGTGTGTGTGTGTGTGTGTGTGTGTGTGTGTGTTTGTGTGTGTGTGTGTTTGTGTGTGTGTGTGGGGGGGTGGCTGCTATGAGGTACCAGTTTCCCTCCCCTCCTGTACACTGTCACTGTTATACACTCCCTGCTTGTGTTAACTTCACACTGTCACTGGTATACACTCCCTGCTTGTGTTAATCTCACACTGTCACTAGTATACACTCCCTGCTTGTGTTAACCACACACTGTCATTGTTATACACTCACTGCTTGTGTTAACCTCACACTGTCACTAGTATACACTCCCTGCTTGTGTTAACTTCACACTGTCACTAGTATACACTCCCTGCTTGTGTTAACCTCACACTGTCACTAGTATACACTCCCTGCTTGTGTTTATACACTCCCTGCTTGTGTTAACTTCACACTGTCACTAGTATGCACTCCCTGCTTGTGTTAACCTCACATTGTCACTAGTATACACTCCCTGCTTGTGTTAACCTCACACTGTCACTAGTATACACTCCCGGCTTGTGTTAACTTCACACTGTCACTAGTATACACTCTCTGCTTGTGTTAGCCTCACACTGTCACTAGTATACACTCTCTGCTTGTGTTAACCTCACACTGTCACTAGTATACACTCTCTGCTTGTGTTAGACTCACACTGTCACTAGTATACACTCCCTGCTTGTGTTAACCTCACACTGTCACTAGTATACACTCTCTGCTTGTGTTAGACTCACACTGTCACTAGTATACACTCCCTGCTTGTGTTAACCTCACACTGTCACTAGTATACACTCTCTGCTTGTGTTAGACTCACACTGTCACTAGTATACACTCCCTGCTTGTGTTAACCTCACACTGTCACTAGTATACACTCTCTGCTTGTGTTAGACTCACACTGTCACTAGTATACACTCCCTGCTTGTGTTAGCCTCACACTGTCACTAGTATACACTCTCTGCTTGTGTTAGCCTCACACTGTCACTAGTATACACTCCCTGCTTGTGTTAGCCTCACACTGTCACTAGTATACACTCCCTGCTTGTGTTAACCTCACACTGTCACTAGTATACACTCCCTGCTTGTGTTAACCTCACACTGTCACTAGTATACACTCTCTGCTTGTGTTAACCTCACACTGTCACTAGTATACACTCTGCTTGTGTTAGCCTCACACTGTCACTAGTATACACTCCCTGCTTGTGTTAACCTCACACTGTCACTAGTATACACTCTCTGCTTGTGTTAGCCTCACACTGTCACTAGTATACACTCCCTGCTTGTGTTAGCCTCACACTGTCACTAGTATACACTCTCTGCTTGTGTTAGCCTCACACTGTCACTAGTATACACTCCCTGCTTGTGTTAGCCTCACACTGTCACTAGTATACACTCCCTGCTTGTGTTAACCTCACACTGTCAGTACATCTTTAACAGTTATAAAACGCCCCTCTTATTGCCCTCACCGCCCTCATTATCCCTCATAAATTCATCAAACGAGGTAAAAACTAGTTTAATATTGTTAACTTGATTATCAGCTTCCACCTGCCTAATTGATCTCTGCTTATTGATTTCCAGCTGTACAGGGATTGTATGTGCTGGCAGGTGGGCGGTATGGGATTGTATGTGCTGGCAGGTGGGCGGTATGGGATTGTATGTGCTGGCAGATGTGGGGTGTGGGATTTTTTTAGATTGAGAATTTGGGGAGGTGGTGGAGGAAGGTGTGTGTGGGGGGGGAGATAGATTCATAATCCCCTTCATATACCTTACTGCCCTTCCCACATCTACCTTCCTTTCCCCTCCCACACGTACCTTGCTATCCCCTCCCACATCTGCCTTCCTTTCCCCTCCCACATCTACCTTCTCCAACATTTACCTTACTCCCCAATCAACATTTACCCCCACCTGCTCCCCTACAACATCTCCCCCTCGCACAAAAAAAAGATAATTGCACTTCAACACAGATAACGTTATTATCAACCGCAGTGCAATGCACACAGCTTTCAGTTATTGAAGATAGATATATATTCATCTAGACAGGATATAGGAAAGTACAGTTGTGGCAGTAAAGTTGTAGATGAGTGGAACAAACTGCCAAGTAGCGTCGTTGAAGCAAGAACTGTTTGGTAACTTAAAAATATGCTAGACAGGTGTGTGAGTAGGACCTGCCTAGCAGGGGTAGGTAGTATATGTTGAAAATGGTATAAAATACTTACAGGTTGAAGATTAAGACACATGTGCAACAATTGGGTATGTTTATTGTTGAAAGGTTTCTTCGGTCAAATACTCTTCTCCAGGCTGAGGGACTGACCACCTCAAAACTACGTCTTCAAGGGTGATGGACTGATTACATCGTCTCTACATCGCTACTGCTACTGCTGACTTCAGTACTCGACTGAAGAAGCCTACTGTGTAGGCGCAACGTTTCGGCATAAAGATACCTTACTGTTGCATATTTATCTTATCAACTTCTTGGTATTGTGTACCATTATCATATTCAGTTTAAAGTTGCTTGAAAGTGAGGAATCATTTTCAGTCATGGTTAACTAAGGAGAATTCTGACAGTGTCACTTGCAGTGTATGTGTCTACCTGTAGTCGACTCTGGGAGTCATTGTCCCCGTTACGCGGTGCCAAACCAGCCTGATCAGTTGACGATTAAAACACATGTGCAGCAGTTGGGTATCTTCATCGTTGAAACGTTTCGCGTACACAGTAGGCTTCTTCAGTCAAATACCAAGGCAGCAGGTGTGGTAGTGAAATCAAGCAACCTTGGAGAAAATTTATTTGAGGTGATCAGTCCCTCAGCCTGGAGTAGAGTTCAGTCTGGTCTGGAACGATATCGTAACATTTTTAACTAGGATTTGCCTTGCATGGGCCAGTAGGTTTGCTGCAGTGTTCCTTAATTCTTATGTTTCTGTGACTGGCCCATCTGAGCGACTGGTTAAAAATCTTCTCTGTGGGTCTCACAGTGCATCTGCTCCTCTCAGTACCCAGGGAGAAATGTTGTCTGGTCACATTGCTCTTGTTGTGTCCACCTACACGCTGTCTTGTGGCGTGTAGATTTTTACTGGTTCCTGCTGGTCTGTCTTGCCTATCTGGAGTCGATTTCCGGGGTCAATGCCTCGCGTGGCTCGGTCCCAGACCTGATTTTCGTGAAGTCCACAGCACGTGGTCGAGGGGAGGGGTGGTTTTAACGTGTGGTCAACGGGCGTGGTTAAAGGGCACGAGGTGATCGTGTTGTTAAGGCGTGTGAGATGACAACACGGGGTTGGGGGCGCATGTGCAGTGACCCCAACACGCGGTCAGGGGCACGTGTTGACCCAGCATGAGGTGGCCAAATGTTCCTCCAATGCTTCTTTCTACACAATTTTCACGTCTAACACTCATGGAGGGAGAAGGGACTGATAGAGAGCGAAGAGGGCTGATGTGATGGAATATGACATTGAAACTGTTTTTGTTCCATCAATGGAACAATTATGTAAGAGGGGAGTGGGGGGGGGGACTGATGTAGACAGTTTTGTTAAAAAGTAGCCCCATGCATCCATCCATCAATCTGCATCAGTCACACTCCTCCATCAATCAGACTTCTTCCGTCAGTCCTCTCCATCCATCCTAAATTTGCTACTTGCTGGGTGATACACATGAAAGTTAGGTAACAAGGCCTCGGTGTTCACTACTTGTGTTACTGCCTCACACTACTTGTGTTACTGCCTCACACTACTTGTGTTACTGCCTCACACTACTTGTGTTACTGCCTCACACTACTGGTGCTACTGCCTCACACTACTGGTGTTACTGCCTCACACTACTGGTGTTACTGCCTCACACTACTGGTGTTACTGCCTCACACTACTGGTGTTACTGCCTCACACTACTGGTGCTACTGCCTCACACTACTTGTGTTACTGCCTCACACTACTGGTGTTACTGCCTCACACTACTGGTGCTACTGCCTCACACTACTGGTGTTACTGCCTCACACTACTGGTGTTACTGCCTCACACTACTTGTGCTACTGCCTCACACTACTGGTGCTACTGCCTCACACTACTGGTGCTACTGCCTCACACTACTGGTGTTACTGCCTCACACTACTGGTGCTACTGCCTCACACTACTTGTGTTACTGCCTCACACTACTGGTGCTACTGCCTCACACTACTGGTGTTACTGCCTCACACTACTGGTGCTACTGCCTCACACTACTGGTGCTACTGCCTCACACTACTGGTGTTACTGCCTCACACTACTGGTGCTACTGCCTCACACTACTGGTGCTACTGCCTCACACTACTGGTGCTACTGCCTCACACTACTGGTGCTACTGCCTCACACTACTGGTGCTACTGCCTCACACTACTGGTGCTACTGCCTCACACTACTGGTGCTACTGCCTCACACTACTGGTGTTACTGCCTCACACTACTTGTGCTACTGCCTCACACTACTGGTGCTACTGCCTCACACTACTTGTGCTACTGCCTCACACTACTGGTGTTACTGCCTCACACTACTTGTGTTACTGCCTCACACTACTGGTGTTACTGCCTCACACTACTGGTGCTACTGCCTCACACTACTGGTGCTACTGCCTCACACTACTGGTGTTACTGCCTCACACTACTGGTGCTACTGCCTCACACTACTGGTGCTACTGCCTCACACTACTGGTGTTACTGCCTCACACTACTGGTGTTACTGCCTCACACTACTGGTGCTACTGCCTCACACTACTGGTGTTACTGCCTCACACTACTGGTGTTACTGCCTCACACTACTGGTGCTACTGCCTCACACTACTGGTGCTACTGCCTCACACTACTGGTGTTACTGCCTCACACTACTGGTGCTACTGCCTCACACTACTGGTGCTACTGCCTCACACTACTGGTGCTACTGCCTCACACTACTGGTGTTACTGCCTCACACTACTGGTGTTACTGCCTCACACTACTGGTGCTACTGCCTCACACTACTGGTGTTACTGCCTCACACTACTGGTGCTACTGCCTCACACTACTGGTGCTACTGCCTCACACTACTGGTGTTACTGCCTCACACTACTGGTGTTACTGCCTCACACTACTGGTGCTACTGCCTCACACTACTGGTGCTACTGCCTCACACTACTGGTGTTACTGCCTCACACTACTGGTGCTACTGCCTCACACTACTGGTGCTACTGCCTCACACTACTGGTGTTACTGCCTCACACTACTTGTGCTACTGCCTCACACTACTGGTGCTACTGCCTCACACTACTTGTGCTACTGCCTCACACTACTGGTGTTACTGCCTCACACTACTGGTGTTCCTGCCTCACACTACTGGTGTTACTGCCTCACACTACTGGTGTTACTGCCTCACACTACTTATGTTACTGCCTCACACTACTGGTGCTACTGCCTCACACTACTGGTGCTACTGCCTCACACTACTGGTGTTACTGCCTCACACTACTTGTGCTACTGCCTCACACTACTGGTGCTACTGCCTCACACTACTGGTGCTACTGCCTCACACTACTGGTGTTACTGCCTCACACTACTGGTGCTACTGCCTCACACTACTGGTGTTACTGCCTCACACTACTGGTGCTACTGCCTCACACTACTGGTGTTACTGCCTCACACTACTGGTGCTACTGCCTCACACTACTGGTGTTACTGCCTCACACTACTGGTGCTACTGCCTCACACTACTGGTGTTACTGCCTCACACTACTGGTGCTACTGCCTCACACTACTGGTGTTACTGCCTCACACTACTGGTGCTACTGCCTCACACTACTGGTGCTACTGCCTCACACTACTGGTGTTACTGCCTCACACTACTGGTGCTACTGCCTCACACTACTGGTGTTACTGCCTCACACTACTGGTGCTACTGCCTCACACTACTGGTGTTACTGCCTCACACTACTGGTGTTACTGCCTCACACTACTGGTGCTACTGCCTCACACTACTGGTGTTACTGCCTCACACTACTGGTGTTACTGCCTCACACTACTGGTGTTACTGCCTCACACTACTGGTGCTACTGCCTCACACTACTGGTGTTACTGCCTCACACTACTGGTGTTACTGCCTCACACTACTGGTGCTACTGCCTCACACTACTGGTGTTACTGCCTCACACTACTGGTGTTACTGCCTCACACTACTGGTGCTACTGCCTCACACTACTGGTGCTACTGCCTCACACTACTGGTGTTACTGCCTCACACTACTGGTGCTACTGCCTCACACTACTGATGTTACTGCCTCACACTACTGGTGCTACTGCCTCACACTACTGGTGCTACTGCCTCACACTACTGGTGTTACTGCCTCACACTACTGGTGCTACTGCCTCACACTACTGGTGTTACTGCCTCACACTACTGGTGTTACTGCCTCACACTACTGGTGTTACTGCCTCACACTACTGGTGCTACTGCCTCACACTACTGGTGTTACTGCCTCACACTACTGGTGCTACTGCCTCACACTACTGGTGCTACTGCCTCACACTACTGGTGTTACTGCCTCACACTACTGGTGCTACTGCCTCACACTACTGGAGTTACTGCCTCACACTACTGGTGCTACTGACTCACACTACTGGTGTTACTGCCTCACACTACTGGTGCTACTGCCTCACACTACTGGTGCTACTGCCTCACACTACTGGTGCTACTGCCTCACACTACTGGTGCTACTGCCTCACACTACTGGTGCTACTGCCTCACACTACTGGTGTTACTGCCTCACACTACTGGTGCTACTGCCTCACACTACTGGTGTTACTGCCTCACACTACTGGTGCTACTGCCTCACACTACTGGTGCTACTGCCTCACACTACTGGTGCTACTGCCTCACACTACTGGTGTTACTGCCTCACACTACTGGTGTTACTGCCTCACACTACTGGTGCTACTGCCTCACACTACTGGTGTTACTGCCTCACACTACTGGTGCTACTGCCTCACACTACTGGTGTTACTGCCTCACACTACTGGTGTTACTGCCTCACACTACTGGTGCTATTGCCTCACACTACTGGTGTTACTGCCTCACACTACTGGTGTTACTGCCTCACGCTACTGGTGCTACTGCCTCACACTACTGGTGTTACTGCCTCACACTACTGGTGCTACTGCCTCACACTACTTGTGTTACTGCCTCACACTACTGGTGCTACTGCCTCACACTACTGGTGTTACTGCCTCACACTACTGGTGTTACTGCCTCACACTACTGGTGCTACTGCCTCACACTACTGGTGTTACTGCCTCACACTACTGGTGTTACTGCCTCACACTACTGGTGCTACTGCCTCACACTACTGGTGTTACTGCCTCACACTACTGGTGTTACTGCCTCACACTACTGGTGTTACTGCCTCACACTACTGGTGTTACTGCCTCACAGTACTGGTGCTACTGCCTCACACTACTTGTGTTACTGCCTCACACTACTGGTGCTACTGCCTCACACTACTGGTGTTACTGCCTCACACTACTGGTGTTACTGCCTCACACTACTGGTGTTACTGCCTCACATTACTGGTGTTACTGCCTCGCACTGCTGGTGTTACTGCCTCACACTACTGGTGTTACTGCCTCGCACTGCTGGTGTTACTGCCTCACACTACTGGTGCTACTGCCTCACACTACTGGTGTTACTGCCTCACACTACTGGTGCTGTTGCCTCACATTACTGGTGTTACTACCTCACACTGCTGGAGTTACTGCCTCACACTACTGGTGCTACTGCCTCACACTACTGGTGCTGCTGCCCCACATTACTGATGTTACTGCCTCACACTGCTGGTGTTACTGCCTCACACTACTGTTGTTACTGGCTCACACTGCTGGTGTTACTGCCTCACACTACTGGTGTTACTGTCTCACACTACTGGTGTTACTGCCTCACACTACTGGTGCTGCTGCCCCACATTACTGGTGTTACTGCCTCACATTACTGGTGTTGCTGCCTCACACTACTGGTGTTACTGCCTCACATTGCTGGTGTTACTGACTCACACTACTGATGTTACTGTCTCACACTACTGGTGTTACTGTCTCACACTACTGGTGCTGTTGCCTCACACTACTGGTGCTGTTGCCTCACATTACTGGTGTTACTGCCTCACACTGCTGGTGTTACTGCCTCACACTACTGGTGCTACTGTCTCACACTACTGGTGTTACTGCCTCACACTACTGGTGTTACTGTCTCACACTACTGGTGTTACTGCCTCACACTACTGCTGCTGTTGCCTCATTACTGGTGTTACTGCCTCACACTGCTGGTGTTACTGCCTCACACTACTGGTGTTACTGCCTCACACTACTGGTGTTACTGTCTCACACTACTGGTTTTACTGCCTCACACTACTGGTGCTGCTGCCTCACATTACTGGTGTTACTACCTCACACTGCTGGAGTTACTGCCTCACACTACTGGTGCTGCTGCCCCACATTACTGGTGTTACTGCCTCACACTGCTGGTGTTGCTGCCCCACACTACTGGTGCTACTGCCTCACACTACTGGTGCTGCTGCCTCACATTACTTGTGTTACTGCCTCACACTGCTGGTGTTACTGCCTCACACTGTTGGTGTTACTGCCTCACACTGTTGGTGTTACTGCCTCACACTGTTGGTGTTACTGCCTCACACTGCTGGTGTTACTGCCTCACACTGCTGGTGTTACTGCCTCACACTGCTGGTGTTACTGCCTCACACTGCTGGTGTTACTGCCTCACACTGCATGAGCATAGTTATGATTTACGTCGCTTGTTCCTCTATGTTGGGGCTGTCAAGATATTCCTGTTTATCTTTCGTACTGTTTGTCCTTTCTCTGCCTGTGTCGCTTCCTTCTTGTATACCTGTCTGTGTCGCTTCCTTCTTGTATACCTGTCTGTGTCGCTGTCTCTGTCTTTCTCTATATGCGTCTGTCTGTCTAGTAACGGTCAATCAAGTTAGTTCATAAAGGAAGTAGTTATAATAATAACCATAATTTTTAAATTGGTGGAGGGGTAGGCCAGTGGAAGGTCTCGGCCAGATAACCAAAAGCTCCAACGGTGGGTCATATGACTAAGACCCGCGTCAGGAAACACCTGTCCTTTTTCCTGACGAACCTCACCCAAGTCAGTTTAAGGGAAGATGTCAGCAGCTGTCATTCTGGACTCACACAAATATATCTCTGAGGTCAACAGTCTTCATCAGTACTTAGTATGACTAGAGTATTATGTAGTATGTAAATCTTATCATTTATTATGACGGCGTTATGCCAGCCAGTTGCATTACCAGTCCAGTACAGAGATTGGATGGAGAAAGAAGTGGGTTGAGATCAATTCCTTGGTCTTGCTAAATTTCGTCTTTACGTTTCCCGCTGTTTATTCCATGTACTGAATTGATAAAGCCACGGGCGAAACATCGCCACAGTAAAGATACCCAAGTGTTGCACATGTTTGTTATTCATATATGTGTCTGTTTTGTACACCATTACTATAATGAGTTAGTTGAACTTAGCGGTGGCGAGGCGAACAACACAAGTGAGAACCGTGAACAGAAACTGGGCAAACCCAAGCAGTTATATATGTAATAATAATAATAATAATAATAATAATAATAATAATAATAATAATAATAATAATAATAATAATATTAAAATAAAAATACGAGCCTGGCCCATGGCCGGGCTCCGAGAGTAGTAAGACTCTCGAAACTCATCATAGATATATGAGAGGTAATAATAATAATACTAATATAATAATAATAATGTTTCTCAGCAGAGATAGACAGTTTCTGATCTCCCATCTACTCGCAGCTTGGCCTTCCTCTGACCGCCAGGTTTTTGCGTCGAGGCTCATTGTACAGGTTGCGACGAATGCGCTGCGCGTTGCGGTAGTCGCAGTAACGCTCACACCGATCTGCTGCACGCTAGTAAATTACTCTCACTTCCTGCCTGGCCAGCCATGCGTGCCCACTGCAGAAAACCTCCGTAAACGGATAAAATATACACTGTGGTGTTCCTTTGTAGCTTAATGAAAGTTTTTAATAACACAATTAGGATTGTGTAGCAACTCTGTGGGAACACCCAGTGTATGATGATAGTTCTGTATAGTGGTTGTATTGTGAATGTACACCCAGTATGTACATACTATACACTGTAGTGTACACACTATACTATACACTGTCATATTTTATGTGATGGTTATAGTGTACAACACCCATAGTGTGTATTAATGTTGGTAGAATTAACGGGGGATTTGATGAACTAGAATGAGGCACAACTCGTTCTCACCGAACCAGACCTCAGACGCCGACGGTGCCTAGAAGCCTCACTAATCGCCGTCACCGACACTATAGAACGCAACACTGGAAACTACAAAATTTCAAAAACATTGGCATACATGATGCTTAAGAACCACCAACCCAACAACACAGGAGTCACATGATTTCATCGTCTACCCGTCCTCATCATAGGTAGAGGTTGTTTTGATAAGGACCTGCCTCGCATGGGCCAGTAGGCCTTCTACAGTGTTCCTCCATTCTTATGTTCTTATGACATTCCTCAGGTCACGTGCGTCACACCTCACTCTCCGCCTATATATATAATGTCTTTCTACCTCTGTATGTTAGAAGTGATCAAGGTCCCAGGACCGAAACGTTTTCTAATAAATATGTCATAGTGTTTGCTAACGTGTCTTTCTAAACCAACTTGTCGGTATTTATTACCAAGGTTTATACCACGAGGTGGATGTAGAATACACGAGGTGGATGTAGAATACACGTGGTGGTGACAGAGCTGCTCATCCTTGGGAATGTTCACACGACAGCCAGATGACGTGGTGGTCACCCGTGGTCTCATGGTCACTCATGGTCACTAGTGGTGCTGCTGGACACAGGTGAGACCTCAGGCTACGCAGGTTGCCGCTGTCCTTTAAATTATTGCAAATCAGTGCTCAATACACAAGAAAAACACTAAATTTCTTTAGTGTCTTAATTTCTGGACCTGCAGACATGTGCTGTACCTGTAGACGTGTATATCTCTGCTGTACCGGCAGACGTATGTACCTCTGCTGTACCTGCAGACGTGCACATGTGCGGTGTCTGCGTAGCATCAGGGAAGGGGAGCAGAGACTACACCGTGAGAACAGCGTGGGGAAGATGGTAGGCATGCTGGCTGCATAACTCATCTCCCTTGGTGGCTTATTGTGTTTCTACTCAGACGGTTTAGTTCTGCGTTAAGAGATTCGTATCTCTCGTTAATAGTATTAATACAGAACTTGTATGGTAGTCAAGACATTGGTGGTATGGTAATCCCCCCCCCCCACCCCACTCGCCCTCCCTGCTATCATTGAAGCCAAGAATTGTCAGTATATTGTCAGCAGAATGTGTGATGCTTGAAGAGATTTGTAAGTGAATGTATCCGTATACTAGCCATACAGACTGAACCTCCGGGATTCAAAATATCTATTTCCTTTGAAGATTTAATTGTTTATTGTGTATTTATTCTTTGTAAGTGGGGAAAATAAGGGTATTAAAAAATTGGCAAGATAATAATTAAAAGTTTTAAGGGAGTATATTGGTTAGTCTAGTTTGTGTATTTTGAGTAAAACCACATATTCTCTCTCTCTCTCTCTCTCTCTCTCTCTCTCTCTCTCTCTCTCTCTCTCTCTCTCTCTCTCTCTCTCTCTCTCTCTCTCTCACTCTCTCTCTCACAAAAAAAAAGCTAGGTGTCTTTCGACAAGAACCTTTGATAACTAGTAACTAACTAACACACACTACCTACATCATCGTATATTCGGATATATATATATATATATATATATATATATATATATATATATATATATATATATATATATATATATATATATATATATATATATATATATATATATCAAAGAAACTTAAAGCTTAATGGAGAGGACGTGGAACCTTAATAACGCACGCCAAGTTAATATAATTTAAAATATTAACTCCACATTGGAGGTTATTGTCTTCGGGGTTTTTACAGCGTGATTTCACTTAATATACCTCGTGGTGGAGGAAAAGCAGTGTACCTCGCGGGGCTCATCATTCCTATTCTTAAAACTGTGTATGGAATAAGGTTCTATCTCATCATCCAGATTATACCACTTGTTAATAACCCACAGACTGAATAAGTATTGTATTGAAATTACTATACTCACCTAGTTATATTTGCAGGGGTTGATTCATAGCTTCTGGTCCATCTTCATCTCATCGATCGGCAGACAGCTATGAGAGAGAGAAACCCGGGAATAACCAGGACTGGTTAAGCCAACGGATACACCACTTCTTGACCATACAGTTCCAGCAAGGGTACTGGTGGCTTGGAGGTCCTGGGAGGAACCAAAGAAGACCAGGGTGAGGAGGTGGAGGAGGGAGGGGGACTAAGAGTGCAATTTGTATTAAAATCATCTCCTGCCATATGTCGGGAACGTTAGCGAGAAGTGGAAGGATTACAGGCAACGAGGGTTGAGGAGAGGCCTGGCCAGGTAGATATCTCCAGGTAAGTCGAGGCTAGAAGGGTGATTGGAGTGGGTCTGGCCAGGGAGGTGATCTTTTTCCTGCTTGGAGGCTGGTAGCAGCAATGCAAGTGTTTTTGTTCATCTCCCTCCGGGTGATGCTGCTACATTCTCAGTGATGCTCGCCGGTTCCACCAGTTTTCCTCTATAAGAACTATACCCTCTTCTGTGGAGGCAAGATGGTATGTGAAGTTGTATTCAGGCTGTGGAAGAGACAGATGTTGATTTCCCAACAATCCAGTTCGAGCGATGGTATTGGTTTTGTTAGTTGTGGGAGCTGTGTTTGTGTCGCTCTTATTTGTGGGAGCTCTGTTTGTGTCCCTGTTAGTTGTGGGAGCTGTGTTTGTGTCGCTCTTATTTGTGGGAGCTCTGTTTGTGTCCCTGTTAGTTGTGGGAGCTGTTTACTTCCTTCTTGTTAGTAGCGAAAACTTTGTATCCTTGTTAGTTGTGTGAGCTGTGTTTGCCTCATTGTTGTTAGTCGTAAGAGTTGTGCCCATGTTAGTATTGATGGTTGCTTGTCCTTGTTAGTAAGAACTGTTTGCGACCTTGTTGGTGATTTGGTTCTCAGTTAGGTGACCTTGTTAGTGGTGTGGTTCTCAGTTAGGTGACCTTGTTAGTGGTGTGGTTCTCAGTTAGGTGACCTTGTTAGTGGTGTGGTTCTCAGTTAGGTGACCTTGTTAGTGGTGTGGTTCTCAGTTAGGTGACCTTGTTAGTGGTGTGGTTCTCAGTTAGGTGACCTTGTTAGTGGTGTGGTTCTCAGTTAGGTGACCTTGTTAGTGGTGTGGTTCTCAGTTAGGTGTTACTATGAAAGAACTTGTATCTCACTCTGATAATGAAATATTTGCAAAGACATTTTGTGGACTGACTGATCACTTAAAGTTAGTTACTTTCTATTTATTTAATAAATCGGTTGGTTAATTGCTCTTATGATGCAGTTGTATATGTGTACCCACGGGAGAGAGAGAGAGAGAGAGAGAGAGAGAGAGAGAGAGAGAGAGAGAGAAAGTGAGCAAGCAAGCAGTCCGGTGAGAGTCGTGCATGGGTTGCGTAGACGAATGCAAGAGAGTGGATTTCTATAGTGTGGTGTGGTCAACATTGCAACAGAGGTGGGGAAGGTTCTCTCTCACAGACCTGGCTTACTGACTCACCCTGTAGCCTGCTGACACCGCTGCTTAAACAGTCTGATGGGGTTTTTTCTTCTTGGTATTCCAGTGAGCGATAAGGTTCCTTATCAAAGTAGCATAGTGCTGCGCATGTTTACTATTACATCTTGGTATTAGGTATCGCATGTGTACTAATTACATCTCGGTATTAGGTACCATCTTTGAGCTTAACTTACCCTGTACTAATATTTAGAGATGACCTTTTGTCTCTTAACATTGAAGAACAATAATAATAATAATAACTAGTCATAGGTACAAATAATGTAGCGACATTAAATATTATATAAATGCTGCCGCCGCTGTTGCTGCTGTTACTGCTGTTGCTGTTGCTGATGCTGCTGTTGCTAATGCTGCTGTTGTTGCTGATGCTTCTGCTGTTGCTACTGCTGTGGCTGATGTTGCTACTGTTGCTGTTACTACTGCTACTGCTGTTGCTACTGCTGTTGCTTTAAATAATCACCTTCGCCCTTATTTTTCTTTTTTTACTCTTGCATTCCATACATCAGGAAGATCCAAGGTTACTGGTACCACCACCACTGTGACAACTTGCCCACCTTCATCCACCACCACCACCATCACAACCACCACACCATAACGGCCAAGTCCATCACCATTACCAACCACCACTACAACTATTACCACCACCACAGTACAGGCAAGATCCTCCCTCCTCACTGTCCACAAACACCATCTTTTTCTGCATCTGAAAGACTACCTTTTTGTGGCCAGACTGGTAATGGCGATTCATTGCTTGGGATAATTCACCGGTGGCCAGGGGATTCCAACATGGCTTGCTGATCAAGCTTCCATCACTGCTGATGGACCACTCTGCCAACACAACTAATGGACAAGGTTTCCAACACAACTAATGGACCAGGCTGCCAACACTACTGAACCAGGCTGCCAACACAACTAATAGACCAGGCTTCCAACAAAACTACTGGACCAGGCTTCCATAATCGCTGGAAAGGCTAATTATCACAAAGTAGTATATTTATGCAGAGCTCCTGAGCAACTCATTGATAAATGTCCATTTCTAGGATATGTGTTTGTAATATTAATCAGTTGAAACGAGTACAGGTGATGGTGATGCTTGTGGTAATGGTAGTTATGGTGGTGATGGTTGTGGTGGTGATGGTGCTAATAGTTGTAGTGTTTTATTAGTCAGGAAACATGACAGTTGTTTCTTCCCAGTATACATGTAGTTACTAACTCTTAATACAGTAACTCATTTTTTTCTGTTTAAAAGGCAGGAAAATCACCATTTCCAAACATCATTATAACTACCATCACTATAAGCACCACCATCACTGTAACGAGCACTATCACTACCATCATCACTATAATAAGCACCACCATCACTGTAACGACCACCACCATCACTATAATAAGCACCACCACTATCACTACCACCATCACTATAATAAGCACCACCACTATCACTACCACCATCACTATAATAAGCACCACCACTATCACTACCACCATAACAATAATAAGCACCACCACTATCACTACCACCATCACAGTAATAAGCATCACCACTATCACTACCACCATCACAATAATAAGCACCACCACTATCACTACCACCATCACTATAATAAGCACCACCACTATTACTACCATCACTATAATAAGCACCACCACTATCACTACCACCATCACAATAATAAGCACTACCACCATCACTATAATAAGCACCACCACTATCACTACCACCATCACAATAATAAGCACCACCACCATCACTATAATAAGCACCACCACTATCACTACCACTATCACTATAATAAGCACCACCACTATCACTATAATAAGCACCACCACTATCACTACCATCACGATAATAAGCACCACCACTATCACTACCACCATCACAATAATAAGCACTACCACCATCACTATAATAAACACCACCACTGTCACTACCACCATCACAATAATAAGCACCACCACTGTCACTACCACCATCACAATAATAAGCACCACCACTGTCACTACCACCATCACAATAATAAGCACCACCACTATCACTACCACCATCACTATAATAAGCACCACCACTATCACTACCACCATCACAATAATAAGCACCACCACTATCACTACCACTATCACTATAATAAGCACCACCACTATCACTACCACCATCATAATAATAAGCACCACCACTATCACTATCACCATCACTATAATAAGCATCACCACTATCACTACCACCATCACTATAATAAGCACCACCACTATCACTACCACCATCACAATAATAAGCACCACCACTATCACTACCACCATCACAATAATAAGCACCACCACTGTCACTACCACCATCACTATAATAAGCACCACCACTATCACTACCACCATCACAATAATAAGCACCACCACTATCACTACCACTATCACAATAATAAGCACCACCACTGTCACTACCACCATCACAATAATAAGCACCACCACTATCACTACCACCATCACAATAATAAGCACCACCACTATCACTACCACCATCACAATAATAAGCACCACCACTATCACTACCACCATCACAATAATAAGCACCACCACTATCACTACCACTATCACAATAATAAGCACCACCACTGTCACTACCACCATCACAATAATAAGCACCACCACTATCACTACCACCATCACAATAATAAGCACCACCACTATCACTACCACCATCACTATAATAAGCACCACCACTATCACTACCACCATCACAATAATAAGCACCACCACTATCACTACCACCATCACAATAATAAGCACCACCACTATCACTACCACCATCACAATAATAAGCACCACCATCACTATAATAAGCACCACCACTATCACTACCACCATCACTATAATAAGCACCACCACTATCACTACCATCACTATAATAAGCACCACCACTATCACTACCACCATCACAATAATAAGCACCACCACTATCACTACCACCATCACAATAATAAGCACCACCACTATCACTACCACCATCACAATAATAAGCACCACCACCATCACAATAACCACCACTATCATACCACCATCACAATAATAAGCACCACCACTATCACTAATAAGCCACCATCACAATAATAAGCACCACCACTATCACTACCACCATCACAATAATAAGCACCACCACTATCACTACCACTATCACAATAATAAGCACCACCACTGTCACTACCACCATCACAATAATAAGCACCACCACTATCACTACCACCATCACAATAATAAGCACCACCACTATCACTACCACCATCACAATAATAAGCACCACCACTATCACTACCACCATCACTATAATAAGCACCACCACTATCACTACCACCATCACAATAATAAGCACCACCACTATCACTACCACCATCACAATAATAAGCACCACCACTATCACTACCAGCAGCAGCAGGTTTGCAGAAAGTGCTGCAGCTGTGATCTGATGTCTGCTTGGTCACTCTTCCTTGCTACTTTATTGCTTTCACTCTTTTCACGTTGATCCAGCAGACTGTGACTACCATCTGCAAGCACTGATCCAACAGGCTGAGTGATTACTGTTTACAAGCATGGATCCAGCAGGCTATGTGACTACTGTTTGCAAGCATTGGTCCAGCAGGTTGTGTGACTGTCTGCAAGCATTGATCCAGCAGGTTGTGTGACTACTGTCTGCAAGCATTGATCCAGCAGGTTGTGTGACTACCGTTTGCAAGCATTGATCCAACAGATTGTGTGACTACTGTTTGCAAGCATTGATCCAGCAAGCTGTGATTGCTGTCTGCAACATATTATCCATGGATAAAGAATTCAGCATTTTGTGCTTTATCATCCTTATTTTCTGCCGTCTTGATTTCTTGTTTATTCTCTGCTGCTACTTCCTCATTCCTTGCTTCATCTATGGTTGCTTCCTCATTCCTTGCTTCATCTATAGTTACTTCCTCATTCCTTGCTTCATCTATAGTTACTTCCTCATTCCTTGCTTCATCTATAGTTACTTCCTCATTCCTTGCTTCATCTATGGTTACTTCCTCATTCCTTGCTTCATCTATGGTTGCTTCATCTATGGTTGCTTCATCTATGGTTGCTTCCTCATTCCTTGCTTCATCTATGGTTGCTTCCTCATTCCTTGCTTCATCTATGGTTGCTTCCTCATTCCTTGCTTCATCTATGGTTGCTTTCTCATTCCTTGCTTCATCTATGGTTGCTTCATCTATGGTTACTTCCTCATTCCTTGCTTCATCTATGGTTGCTTCCTCATTCCTTGCTTCATCTATGGTTGCTTCATCTATGGTTACTTCCTCATTCCTTGCTTCATCTATAGTTACTTCCTCATTCCTTGCTTCATCTATGGTTACTTCCTCATTCCTTGCTTCATCTATAGTTACTTCCTCATTCCTTGCTTCATCTATGGTTACTTTCTCATTCCTTGCTTCATCTATAGTTACTTCCTCATTCCTTGCTTCATCTATGGTTACTTTCTCATTCCTTGCTTCATCTATAGTTACTTCCTCATTCCTTGCTTCATCTATGGTTACTTTCTCATTCCTTGCTTCATCTATAGTTACTTCCTCATTCCTTGCTTCATCTATGGTTACTTTCTCATTCCTTGCTTCATCTATAGTTACTTCCTCATTCCTTGCTTCATCTATAGTTACTTCCTCATTCCTTGCTTCATCTATGGTTACTTCCTCATTCCTTGCTTCATCTATGGTTGCTTTCTCATTCCTTGCTTCATCTATAGTTACTTCCTCATTCCTTGCTTCATCTATGGTTGCTTCCTCATTCCTTGCTTCATCTATGGTTACTTCCTCATTCCTTGCTTCATCTATGGTTGCTTTCTCATTCCTTGCTTCATCTATGGTTACTTTCTCATTCCTTGCTTCATCTATGGTTACTTCCTCATTCCTTGCTTCATCTATGGTTGCTTTCTCATTCCTTGCTTCATCTATAGTTACTTCCTCATTCCTTGCTTCATCTATAGTTACTTCCTCATTCCTTGCTTCATCTACGGTTACTTTCTCATTCCTTGCTTCATCTATAGTTACTTCCTCATTCCTTGCTTCATCTATAGTTACTTCCTCATTCCTTGCTTCATCTATGGTTACTTCCTCATTCCTTGCTTCATCTATGGTTGCTTTCTCATTCCTTGCTTCATCTATAGTTACTTCCTCATTCCTTGCTTCATCTATGGTTGCTTCCTCATTCCTTGCTTCTCTATGGTTACTTCTCATTCCTTGCTTCATCTATAGTTACTTCCTCATTCCTTGCTTCATCTATAGTTACTTCCTCATTCCTTGCTTCATCTATAGTTACTTCCTCATTCCTTGCTTCATCTATGGTTGCTTTCTCATTCCTTGCTTCATCTATGGTTACTTTCTCATTCCTTGCTTCATCTATGGTTACTTCCTCATTCCTTGCTTCATCTATGGTTGCTTCCTCATTCCTTGCTTCATCTATAGTTACTTCCTCATTCCTTGCTTCATCTATGGTTGCTTTCTCATTCCTTGCTTCATCTATAGTTACTTCCTCATTCCTTGCTTCATCTATGGTTGCTTTCTCATTCCTTGCTTCATCTATGGTTACTTCCTCATTCCTTGCTTCATCTATGGTTGCTTTCTCATTCCTTGCTTCATCTATGGTTACTTCCTCATTCCTTGCTTCATCTATAGTTACTTCCTCATTCCTTGCTTCATCTATGGTTGCTTTCTCATTCCTTGCTTCATCTATGGTTACTTCCTCATTCCTTGCTTCATCTATGGTTACTTCCTCATTCCTTGCTTCATCTATGGTTGCTTTCTCATTCCTTGCTTCATCTATAGTTACTTCCTCATTCCTTGCTTCATCTATGGTTGCTTTCTCATTCCTTGCTTCATCTATGGTTGCTTTCTCATTCCTTGCTTCATCTATGGTTACTTCCTCATTCCTTGCTTCATCTATAGTTACTTCCTCATTCCTTGCTTCATCTCTCTCTCTCTCTCTCTCTCTCTCTCTCTCTCTCTCTGCTTTCCAGTCTTAAGGTTATAAACATTAAAATTCACGGGAAAACGTTAAGCTCCTACGGGCTTAACGCTTCCCCCTTAAGTTAAATAATTTTCACCACAAGAGGTCGTAGACCAGCTTTATGCAACTGTATCAATCATAGACCAGCTTAATACAAGTGTATCAATCATAGACCAGCTTAATACAAGTGTATCAATCATAGACCAGCTTAATACAACTGTATCAATCATAGACCAGCTTAATACAACTGTATCAATCATAGACCAGCTTAATACAACTGTATCAATCATAGACCAGCTTAATACAACTGTATCAATCATAGACCAGCTTAAACTATCATCAATATTGATGTTATTTTGATATTCAGTAGTGACTGTCAACACAATTCAGGCTGAGAGATATTCTTAGTGTAACTTATTAATCTGTAATATTTTGTGTTTCAGGTGAGTGTTGAGGCACTTCAGATCCTGAAGTTGTGAAGGTGAGTGTTTCTGGTGTGTAGATGCGCTCCTAGACCTGAAGCTGCGTATGGGTAATGTATATACTTGAGAGATCTGCATGGTGTGTCTACCTCATCAATATCCTATATACTCAGCTACATACTCTTAAAGGTGTATGTGTGTAATATTATTATTAGTAGCAGTAGTAGTAGTAGTATTAGTAGTAGTGGTAGTAGTAGTAGTAGTAGCAATAGTAGTAGCATTTACCTTGTGTCAAAGGGCACTTGTCGATAGACACTTAGTCTGATATATATATATATATATATATATATATATATATATATATATATATATATATATATATATATATATATATATATATATATATATATATATTGTGTGATGTGGTTGCTGGTGTGTGTGTGTGTGTGTGTGTGTGTGTGTGTGTGTGTGTGTGGACGAGCCTGGCCCAAGGCCGGGCTCCGGGAGTGGAAAAACTCTCAGAACTTATCAAAGGTATATCTTCTCCCTGCTTCTCTCTCTCTCTCCCTAGCTATTTAACACTCCACTAATCCTCATTGTATCCTTCAGTAGGATTTAAGGATTCTCGGCTTCCCTATACCGCTGCTACAATGTTTTTTTCCTTCCCGTTGATTGGGTTTCCGTTGGTCGTTTTCCATTCGTAGCTTTTCCATTGCTAGTTTACTCTAGTGGTTTTCTGTTGGTAGTTAAAGTTGTTGGTTTTCCGTTAGTATTTTCCGTTGGTGGTTGACTTGGGGCCAACACCAGGGTGGATAGCATTAAGATAACATCCAGTGGTGTCATCAACTTACATTAATATGCAAATATCGTGAACAAGCGATACAGGATGCAAAACAACCACCGGGGGATTTGAATGATAGCTCTCGGCCTTTCGTGTTGCAATCAACACATCATCAGGAGCTTGCAGTGTTGAATAAAAGACGAGGAGGTCCAAGCAATACGATCACAGGGAACGCCTTGCAAGGCATTCCTTGTGTTGTTTTACAAGTGATGCTGGTTCCCTGGTTCATGACTCAGGAACTAGTATTAACACGATTGCAAACAAACCAAGTACGGGTGAGGATCGAACTCACGGTGAGTGAGTCGAAAAACTCCAGGCCAGTGCCTAAGCCACTGGGCCAGCTGGCTACAATAAGATTCATCCAACTAGGTATATTTACATACCATAGGGAGGTTAGCATGGGCCACCACTGTGACCACAAATGTGACCAAGTGTATAAATATACCTAGTTGGAGGAATCTTATTGTTTGCAGCTGGCCCAGTGGTTTACGCACTGGCCTGGAGTTTTACCACTCGCCGTGAGTTTGATCCCAATCCGTACCGTGGTTTCCTTGACTGACCCGTCGGCGGTTGCCAGAGGTTCTTCTTCCACAGCTTGCCCCGTTAAATGACATTCCTGGTGAGGGCCTGATCAACCAGGCTATTGCTACCTGCACTCTACAGACGCATACGACCATCACATCGTGCAGGGGCGACGGACTGGTAGTAGTAGTAGTGTCAACACTTGACCTTTAGTGACTTATACCTCTGCTGCTCACTTGTCTGAAGTTTCCCTTCCATCTGTGTTCATTTTATTGTCCTCATCATTGTTTCTTTCCCTTTATTGCCTTTGTTCCCTGTATTGCTACTTCTCCGTTCCTTGTATGGCTACTACTTCGTTCCTTGTATGGCTACTGCTTCGTTCCTTGTATGGCTACTGCTTCGTTCCTTGTATGGCTACTGCTTCGTTCCCTGTATGGCTACTGCTTCGTTCCTTGTATGGCTACTGCTTCGTTCCCTGTATGGCTACTGCTTCGTTCCTTGTATGGCTACTGCTTCGTTCCTTGTATGGCTACTGCTTCGTTCCTTGTATGGCTACTGCTTCGTTCCTTGTATGGCTACTGCTTCGTTCCCTGTATGGCTACTGCTTCGTTCCCTGTATGGCTACTGCTTCGTTCCCTGTATGGCTACTGCTTCGTTCCCTGTATGGCTACTGCTCTGGTTGTGGGAGTGGGTGTGGATGTAGCAGGGCATCAAACGGGAGATGAGAGGCAGCATCCCGGAGTAATGCTACCTCTCAGGGAAGGTCATCTTCACACCCTCTTCCCTCGTCTCCCCCTACCTCTCTTATCACCCCTACCTCCTTATCCCTCACACCTCCACCCCACCTCTCACACTCCACCTCCCTCATACTCTTTTCAGATTCTCACTCATAATATTCTGCCTATCCAGTACCTTTGCCATAATTTGCCTCCCTCTTCCGATCTCACCCCCAACACTTCCCCCTCACTTCAGAGAGGGGAAAGTGGGAGGGGAGGAAAGCTAGATTAACTCTTCGGTTTATATAATGACGTTTATGGGAAGTACTTAAGTGTTTGAGTTGGCGGCAGGAGGGGAAGGAAAGAGGCAGAAGTAGTGGGGAGAGAAAGGGGATAGGCCAGAAAAGGAGAGGAGGGAAGAAGAGAAGAGAGGAAAGAAAAAAGCAAGGAGGAAAAAGAGGAAAGAGGATGGAAGAAAGAAGAGAGATGAAAGGGGGAAAGAGGAGAGAGGGAAGGGGGTAAAGGAAGAAAGAGGGAAGGAAGCAGAGGAAGAAAGAATGGGATAGAGAGAGAGAGGGAAGGGTAGATCTGTCATTTCAGCAGAGCTTTCAACACAGGAGGGATGTGGGTGGCGTTACTGCTATGTACGAGGCCAGAATTGTCAAAGTACCACACTTAGATCCACTTCGAGGACAGCGTGAAGCAAGTTTCTATACCACAAGACGGGCAGCCAGCAGCAACTTCAGTCTGGCTGTACCCTTCTCCAGAACATCACTTCATCTGAGATCATATATACCCAGGATGACTCGAGTCTGGAACACATTCGTACAGCATTATGATGTCAACGAGATAAAGTCAGTTGATCAAATTAAAATATTGGCCCACAGATGGCTCCAACTTCATCTTGTTCCCTACTTGTATGTCTCATAACAATAAAAATGCTTTCAAATGAGCTGATGTAGGTAACAGCTCTTAGCTTGTCAATAAAGTTTGGAATCCTTAACCTGTAAATAACTTGTCAATAAAACTAGGGATCCTTAAGCTAATCTTGTCAAACCCTGTAAAAAAAAGTAAAGGAAGAAAGAATAGAAGAGAAGAGAATGAGGAGCTGCTATGGAGAAAGGAGATGACACGAAAAAAGAAGAGAGGAAAGAAGGAAGAGGAGAATAATAGTGAGTACGATGAGGTAGGCACTGACCAGACATAAACAAGACTTAGAAACATCAACACAACAAAACATCAACACAATAAACATTTTAAAAGTAAAACTACTAAATATAGGGAATTTCCCTCAGAAAGAAACTGCAAAGACTGATAAACATTGAGAGCAAACCTTGTGAAGGCAGCCACATGTGAAGGAAGCTGCAGGAATGAAAGACAGGCAGCAGCTGCCAACACTTGCTATGTCAGGAATGTCATATATGTGTAACAACTGCCATGCCGATTGTTACGCTTGTCCACTGCTGGGACAAGTATCTTCACTAGGTGTCAGATCAACCAGGTGATGATGGATATGTGGGGCTCCGTGCCACCAACAGCAAGAGTCTGGTTGACCAGGCAAGCATGAGACAAGCCTGGCCCATGGCCGGGATCCGGGACTAGAAAAACTTTCGGAACTCATTAAAAGGCGTATCAAAGGTAAGTCAGTAATGTCACAAGCATGTATAGGCCATTTATATTACTGGCTACACACAACAAGCAAAACACAGGCGGGAATACCACAAGGTGATAGTGACCCTCTCTGGGTTAAACTGTTCTAATTATCCGGTAGAAGAGTGATAGAGAACGTAAGTTGGAAAGGAGGACAGGAACCTCACACTACTGAGGAAACAGAGATTATGAACGCATGAGAAATTTCCCAAAGAAAGCCAAGATGGCGGTAAAGTAAACATTGTGTCATGAGATCAAAGTAATGTTGTGGTTTATTATGACTGATGGACTGAGCACGTCTGCTCAAGGCTGAGTGACTGATAACCTCAAACTCATTCTCATCTTTCACTGTTCATCTCCGTACCGGACTGAGGAAGCCACTTGTTGGTGAAACGTTTCCACAAGAAAGTGTTGCACAATCATCAAAGTAATATTGATGCAAGACCTGAGGTATGTTCTGCCCAAGGCGTTGGAAGAAAGTGGAATTTATAGCGTAAGTCAGCATGGACTTTAAGATGGTAGACAGACGTGAAGATAATCTGATGAGCATGTGTGATGGTGGCAGACCAGAGGACCTCCCTCACTGACATAAACAAAGAGTCTCTTAGGAGTTGAGGACCGTGAAGTACAAGCAGAGATGATGGCAACTGAACCTGGTGGCCTAAGAATGAAGACCCAGGGGAGACATAGTAATGACGTACACGATACTCCCATTGCCAGAGAGGATACTGCCGGGTAAATGTTTACAAGTTAACTGCCACAGGATGCAATGTGAGGGGGGAGGGAGCTATAAGGAAGGATACAGTGTGAGGGGGGAGTTATGAGGAAGGAGACAGTGTGAGGGAGGCTATAATCATCATTATAATCGTCATCGTCATCATCATTATCATTGTCTCCGCTTCTAAATCCAATATTAGTTATCGTCCTTCATCTTCATTAATCATTGTCAATCTCTTCATCATCAGTAATTATCTTCTTGATTATCTCTCACTGTCATTAATTACCAGTATCTTCATTAATCATTACCGGTGTCTTGTGTTTCACCCTGGCCACAGTGAGCGCGCTCACTCCCTCTTGAATGTGTGGTGAGCACACACCCTGGGAGGAGTGAGTGGAAGGTGTGTGGGAGGTGTGTGTGGGAACGGTAAGTGGGAGGGGTGTGTGAAGGGTAGGTGGGAGGGGTGTGGGAAGACAGTGGGAGGGGTGTGGGAGGGCAATGGGAGGGGTGTGGGAAGGCAGTGGAAGGGGTGTGGGAGGGGTAGGTGGGAGGGGTAAGTGGGAGGGGTGTGGGAAGGCAGTGGTAGGGGTGTCGGAAGGCAGTGGTAGGGGTATGAGAGGGGTAAGTGGGAGGGGTGTGGGAGGGATAGGCGGGAGGGGTAGGTGGGAGGGGTGTGGGAAGGCAGTGGGAGGGAGGATAATGGGGCAGGCGCCCAGGAACATGTATGACATACTTCACATACCGCAAGTTATCTTCATCACCACCCTCCCTTCTCCCTATGTCTGCCTCTCTTCCTCACTCTAATCGCTCTCACTCAGTTTTACTTCCTCATTCTCCCTCGCTCCTTAACTCTACCTCACTCCCACATTCTCAGTCACTCCCCTCACTCTACCTCGATCTTCTTTATCTCCCTCATATACAATTTTACTAGCGTCCTTACTCTCTCAGGTGATCATTGTTCTGGCTTCCTCATAAACTACTTCATTGAAGGTATCGAGCGACCTCAACCAGAAAATGAACGTGAAGCAGTGTAGCACATGTTTTGATAATTATTGTATCTATAGTAAGTGAACTATATATATATATATATATATATATATATATATATATATATATATATATATATATATATATATATATATATATATATATAGTAACAGTAAACTATCCTACACTGTTGCACCTTCAGTTCGATATGGGGTGAGATCAACTAGGCTGTGATGAATATGTGGGTCAGCGGGCCACCAGCAGCAACAGCCTGGTTGACCAGGCAAGCACCAAACGAGCCTGGCCCATGGCCGGGCTCTGGGGGTAGAAAAACTCGAAATTCATAAAAGGTAGCCTGTCTGCAAATGAGTGATGGGCGTTATGATGGAAGGTGTCGTCCCTCACTGCTGTATGTGTCACCACCACTACACCCAACACGCTGCATTGTTTGTAAACATTGTTAAGTGGGCGTGTCAGCTGTTACATCCTCCCCCTCCTCCAATACCCACTCCCTCTCTGTATTCTTCATACACTCCCTGTCTGTATTCCTCATGCACTCCCCTCCCTTCCTCCTGCACTCCCATCTCTTTTCTCAAGCACCCCCTTCCCTTCTTCCTCCGTCTCCCCCCCTCCCCTTCTTCCTCCAGCATTCTCCCACTTCCTTCCTCTAGCACAGCCTCCGCATCCTCCTTTTCTCTTTCCCTTCTCATTTCTCCCATTCCCTGCATTGCAACCCACTCTGTCTCCCATCCACTTCACGGAACTCCTCCGCCTCCACCGGATGAGAGGGAGGGGATTTATTAGGAACTACATTAAAGGTCATTGATCTTTTGATTTCGGATGAGGGGGAGCAAGGAGGAAAGGAGTGTGGGGGAAGTAAGGGGAAGAATGAATGGTAGTCAGCCATGTACTGTATTAAGAGTGGATAAAATAGCTGTTTTTATTGTCTTTGTTCTATCCTTTGCATCCGCAGGATATATATGCGGTGCACAGAAAAAAAAAACTACCGTCCACAGGATAGGTTTAAGGTACATGATAAACTAGCCACTTAGGCGGCAAAATCTAAATCTTACCAAGTCTTAGTCTAAATCTAAATCTTGCCAAGTGCTTACAGAGCGGAGTCTTTAGTATGGATTTTGATGTGATCTGGTGCAGACTTACAGCCTGACTTTTTTTTTTTTTGCCTCATTTAGTCTCGACATGTCTTACTTAGCTCTGCTGCATATTAATTTCTCAGTTATAATGAAACCAAACCCAGCTCTGATACATCACTGCCTCCTCGCCACAAACCTACCAGCTCTGATACAGCACCCAGGTCAGATGCAGAACCTAGGTCAGATACAGCACCTAGGTCAGATACAGCACCCAAGCCAGGTACAGCACCTGTCTCATACCTAGTAGCGATCAGTGAAGAGGCGGGGCCAGGAGCTCGGACTCGACCCCCGCAACCTCAACTAGGTGAGTACAACTAGGTGAGTACAGCATCCACCTCAACTACAACACCCAGGTCAGATACAGCACCCAGGCCAGATACAGCACCTGTCTCATACAACATCCACCTCAGCTACAGCACCCAGGTCAGATACAACACTTAGGTCAGATACAACTCCCACTGCTGAGAATACAAGGGAAGGGTAAAAGAGTACGACAGTGGCTGCTTGAACATGTGGCAGAGTCTTCCTGACAAATCCTTAACCCATTTACCAAGACGAGTGAGCTTACCTCTCTGACCTTCAGGATTACTGCAAGTGGCACCAGTCGTGGTCACAAGCTCGTGGATAAAAGAGGCGGTCCAGACTGCAGGGACGGGGATAGAGGAAAGGAGAGGCTGGACCGGGAGAGAGATGGGGTCAGGTAGAAGAAAAAGTAGCGGACGAGAGGAGAAAATACACAAATAACCCGCACATAGAAAAGGAAAGCTTACTACGACGTTTCGGTCCGACGTGGACATTTTACAAGTCGTTAGTGTAATTTATAAATGGTCCAGGTCAGACCGAAACGTAGTCGTAAGCTTCTCACTCCTATGTGCAGGTTATTTGTGTATTGTTCAGTCACGGTATTGCTCCTCTGTTTTGTTGAGAGGAGAAAACTAAGAGAGGCGAAGGAGCAACTTCGGAGCAGATTTTTTAAAATTTTCACTAAGGGACGGCGTTTTAAAGACATGATTTTTCAGGTCAAATAACTGACACGCCCGATAATGACAGAATTTGTGAGTTATGTGGAATAGACTATCGAAGCATTTTCTGCGAGTGGGTTTTTGAGAGTGAGAGCCACTGGATGAGAGCTATTGGAAGAACAGATATGACAGGAATGAATATTTGTGAATATAACTTTCAATATCGTGTTGGCTGGAAGGTTATTATTTCGCTGACTGGTTTGTGAGGTAGTGAGAGGCTGGAAAAGATCCAAGGTGGCACCTTGAAGTCTGTCTAGTTATTAAAGGGCACGTCAGTTCCCCTGTTTTCTAATATTATGTTATATTTCCACTATAATCTACCTTGTCCATAATTACTATCATATTTGCTTTGTCTGCTTTCGTAAGATGAAGTCCAGGATCTTTCCTTAATTCTTGGTATAACTTAGCAAATCTTTGAGGACATTTGTGTTGCAGATGTCTGAGCAAAGCTCAGACATCTGCAACACAAGGAAACTCACAGGTCTCAAGGTCTCTCATGACACTGTTGTGTTTGGATGATGTCCTCACACACACATACACACACACACACACACACACACACACACACATACACACACACACACACACACACACACACACACACACACACACACATACACACATACACACACACACACACATACACACACATACACACACACACACACACACACACACACACACACACACACACACTCACATATACACACATACACACGCAGCAGCAGGGGGTCACAATTGGAAGCTGAAGACTCAGATGAGTCAGAGGGATGTTAGGAAGTATTTCTTCAGCCACAGAGTTGTCAGGAAGTGGAATAATCTGGCAAGCGATGTAGTGGAGGCAGGAACTATACATAGTTTTAAGACGAGGTATGATAAAGCTCATGGAGCAGAGAGGGGGAGGACCAAGTAGCGGTCAGCGAAGAGGCGGGGCCAGGAACTGAGTCTCGACCCCTGCAACCACAATTAGGTGAGTACATACATTCACACACACATGCACTCTCTCTCTCTCTCTCTCTCTCTCTCTCTCTCTCTCTCTCTCTCTCTCTCTCTCTCTCTCTCTCTCTCTCTCTCTCTCTCTCTCTCTCTCTCTCTCTCTCTCTCTCTCACACACACACACACACACACACACACACACACACATCACTATTATCACGTACAGATCACTGAAGCTTCATGGTACTGTCGTCTTGCAGCTCACCTGAGAGAACGACACGTGAGTGGGTCGTCTGTGAGGTAGCGACGTGACTGTTGATTTACCTGTGAGGTGATTAACACTTGCTGGGCCGTGTTGGTGTGTGCTTTGTGTCTTCCTGAGCTGTGACCGCAAGTGTACCTGTGGCTGGTGACAGGTCTTGACTAAGAGTCTTGACGTGTTTTTTCCTTATTAAGTGACCGCAGAAGGTCACATTAACTGCTTTAAATTCGTGTGATAGCACTCGTTTTAACTATTGGTTTTCATTTTGAGGCATAATATGAGCGTTGCTGTGTCTTGTGTGTATATAACGTGTGTGTGTCTTTGTGTGTGTGTGTGTGTATATATATATATATATATATATATATATATATATATATATATATATATATATATATATATATATATATATATATATATATATATATATATCGTGCCGCATAAGTAAAACTTGCGATTTTGGCTTAAATAACAGCGCTCTTCTTACCGAATAAGGCAAGTGAAAATTTGTGTATGCAATAATTTTGCAAGAATCATTATGAATCTAACGAAAAAAATATATTTCATTGTGTTTGTTTATTATTAAATTTTTGTAAACTTTTCTAAAATACATTTAGTTGGATTAGGCTAAATTTAATTGCGCTTCTTATAATAAGGTTAGGTAAGTTTTCTAATTTTTTTTGGTACAAAATTATTAATTCTTACATTAACATAGATGAAAAAAATATATCTTGTCGGTTTTTCAAACCATTCATCACAATATATCTTTAAAAGTATAAGAGAAAATTTTAGAAAGGACTTAATTTTAAACGAGTTCTTCCTAATTCACCAGTTTTACCCATTCAGCACGACATATATAATGTGTGGCTGTTAGTGCTTATGACTGTATATACTTTGTTGACAAGATCTTGAACTTAATTTTTTTAAAGCCACAGTGGATATCTTCCAGTAGGAAATGAAGGCATCAACTAGTAAGAAAGGAGGACATCAATTAATCCGCAGATTATATATGAAATATCGACGTTTCGGACTGTTTCTGGACCATTACAAAATTGCTTCTTGATAATGGTCCACAACTGGTCCAGGATAGGCCTACATGATGTCAGGTTTGTCACTTAAATTTGTGATTTGTTTTTCTGAATTATTTCAAATCTGATACAGACACGTCTTTTTCTCTATCTTAACTAGCGACAAAAGGGAATTGGAGAAGTGTGGTCGTCCAACCACGTGTGCTTGTAGCCTTCCCACACACGTGGTTGGTCATCCATGCATTGACAACCACGAGTTTATTCGCCGGTTTTCTGGGGCACCAGATTCGTTTGCCACTACGCTGTTGTGTTGTGTTGGCACTGGTATCAAATGTATGATAGGCTCTGGGAGTGTGTTTGCTGGGGGCACCGTTAGTACGTGTTGGTTGAGAGTCATACCCAGTGATCGACTTAAGAGGCGCGTAAGTCTTCTAATAACATGTTCATTTTTTCCACTATAATCTACATTGTCCATAATTACTATCACATTTGCTTTGTCTGTTTCGTAAGGTGAAGTCCAGGATCTTAATTCATGGTGTAACTTAACAATTTTTTGAGGACAATTGTGAAGCTCACACCTCTGCAACACAAATTGTCCTCAGAGATTTGTTAAGTTATACCATGAATTAAGGAAAGATCCTGGACTTCACCTTACGAAACAGACAAAGCAAATGTGATAGTAATTATGGACAAGGTGGATTATGGTGGAAAAAAATTAACATGTTATTAGAAGATGAGGGAACTTATGTGCCTCTTAATCGTGAGAACAGAGGACATGCAAATGTGTCATGTCGCGTTAGTGTGTCATATCGCGTTAGTGTATGTCGCGTTAGTGTGCTAAATCTACTCATCTCTCGTTTTACATAAATTGGGGGAATGTTTGGCTCGCAACCCTCCATCTCCTCCCCATTCATCTCCCCGTCCTCATCCATCTCCATCTCCCCCTCCCCATCCATCTCCCCCTCCCCTCCCCATCCATCTCCCCCTCCCCGTCCATCTCCCCCACTCACACTACCGTTCCTATTTTTATAACGCATGGCACCCTTACGGAACGCCAGAATGGCTTCGTTATTCGTAAACTGTTTTATAATAATTTTGCTGTGTTTTTTTATTTACATCTGTGCTCGTATCATCTCTTGTTTGTATACTTATCCTCTCTTGCTTACTTATTCTTACCTGTACACTTATCCGTGTGTATAACTATAACTTAACCCGTAAGTTTATTTTTACCCAGAATTGTTTCTGGCCTATCTCTAGCTTCCCTCATCCTCACCTCCTTTCCACCCAGTGTAATTACTCCCCCCCCCATCCTTCCTCCCCTCACCTGTCTCGTCTATCAGAGCTAGTTAAGGAATCATGTTAATGACACTGACTGTACCTATTCCACTAATCACTTGGGCCGCTTCACGGATCAATCACAGTGAAAGGAAATTGTCGGAAGCTCTCGGAAAGAAGTCCTCTGCAAACAAGAAGACTGTTGACTTCCCCAGTCACTCTTTTCACTCAGAGAATTCTTCAGAAGTTACTCTTCAATGAGGGTAGGTGGAAGCAGTCTTGATTGATAAGCTTAAGAGTTCTCTAGTCTGTCTTCTTATAAGCTCCACCACTAGGGCTTTCAGTCTTAAAATCACATTTCGTTTAGCAAATTTTTGTTTATAAGTGATTTACCTCTGAAAGGATTCGATATTTCTTCTTTCGAAGCCCAGTTTGAGGCTGTACTATTGTTAACTGTGTGGTCAACGAGGCTGTTGCTGTTAGCAGCCCGGAGGCCTTCATGCCCATCATAACCGGACTGATCTAGCACTTTTTGCAAGTAGTGTGACCTCAGGCCTGGCAGCGAGGATAAGAAAAATTCTCGAAATTGGTCACAATTATTTCCTCTTCTTTAAAGCATAGGTCTAAGAATCCCTCCCTTGTGTTATACTTGGCAATATTCTTCAGTTTCTCTTCTTGAACCTTGTTAAAGGACAGAGGACAGTGTATCTGATGGGTAACCTGTTAGGCGTAGGTAACCACTGATATTCATTGTTGTTAGAGAACACTAAGGCACAATACCGTGACTGGAACAACACACAAATAACCCATAACACATGTTTGGCTTTGTAAATGGTCCAAGTCAGACCGTAACGTCGTCGTAACCTTCTCTCTCCTATGTGCGGGTTATTGTTGTTGGTTCATCTCCGGTGTTACATCACTGAAGAAGTCTGCTATGCAGGCGAAATGTTTCGATGATAAAGGTACTTAAGTGTTACACATGTGTCTTTCTCTTTATTATCTTATGTTCAACGCTAGTTGCCGGAACACCTGTGTTCATGTGTAAGAATATTGCAATGATGTTGAACAGAATTTCAGATTTATTCGTGATATCAAATGCAGATGTTAAATCAAACGTGGAAACACTAAACTAGAAGACAGATTGTAATGTTGTCTAGACACTTGTTCGTGTTATATTATTATTTAGTTGTTATCCGTTCATAAAGCCCTTGAGAGGGACTAGGGGATGAAGTACGAGGTTTTATACCTGGAGATACCTGGAGAGGGTTTCGGGGGTCAACGCCCCCGCGGCTCGGTCTGAGATCAGGCCTCGTGGTGGATCACGGTCATTACTATTTAATAATGTATTTAAGAGAGTGTGTTGCTGTGTGGGTGTTGCTCCGTGTGTGTTGCTCCGTGTGTGTTGCTCCGTGTGTGTTGCTCTGCGTGTGTTGCTCCGTGTGTGTTGCTCTGCGTGTGTTGCTTCGTGTGTGTTGCTCCGTGTGTGTTGCTCTGCGTGTGTTGCTCCGTGTGTGTTGCTCTGCGTGTGTTGCTCCGTGTGTGTTGCTCTGCGTGTGTTGCTCCGCGTGTGTTGCTCCGTGTGTGTTGCTCTGCGTGTGTTGCTCCGTGTGTGTTGCTCTGCGTGTGTTGCTTCGTGTGTGTTGCTCCGTGTGTGTTGCTCCGTGTGTGTTGCTCTGCGTGTGTTGCTTCGTGTGTGTTGCTCCGTGTGTGTTGCTCCGTGTGTGTTGCTCTGCGTGTGTTGCTCCGTGTGTGTTGCTCCGTGTGTGTTGCTCTGCGTGTGTTGCTCCGTGTGTGTTGCTCTGCGTGTGTTGCTCCGTGTGTGTTGCTCTGCGTGTGTTGCTCCGTGTGTGTTGCTCTGCGTGTGTTGCTCCGTGTGTGTTGCTCCGTATGTGTTGCTCTGCGTGTGTTGCTCCGTGTGTGTTGCTCCGTGTGTGTTGCTCCGTATGTGTTGCTCTGCGTGTGTTGCTCCGTGTGTGTTGCTACGTGTGTGTTGCTCTGCGTGTGTTGCTCCGTGTGTGTTGCTCTGCGTGTGTTGCTCTGCGTGTGTTTCCTTGCTTTAAGAGTGAATATAATTGTGTTTATAAATTTAGCTCAAGTGTTCGGAAATTTCACAAGAGTCGCTTTAAGTGGCGAAGGTGGAGGAATGGTGAGTGATGTTACATTAAGTGTATGTAGCTGTGAAGTGTATGTAGCTGTGAAGTGTATGTAGCTGTGAAGTGTATGTAGCTGTGAAGTGTATGTAGCTGTGAAGTGTGTGTAGCTGTGAAGTGTGTGTAGCTGTGAAGTGTGTGTAGCTGTGAAGTGTGTGTAGCTGTGAAGTGTGTGTAGCTGTGAAGTGTATGTAGCTGTGAAGTGTGTGTAGCTGTGAAGTGTATGTAGCTGTGAAGTGTGTGTAGCTGTGAAGTGTGTGTAGCTGTGTAGTGTATGTAGCTGTGAAGTGTATGTAGCTGTGAAGTGTGTGTAGCTGTGAAGTGTATGTAGCTGTGAAGTGTATGTAGCTGTGAAGTGTGTGTAGCTGTGAAGTGTGTGTAGCTGTGTAGTGTATGTAGCTGTGAAGTGTATGTAGCTGTGAAGTGTGTGTAGCTGTGAAGTGTGTGTAGCTGTGTAGTGTATGTAGCTGTGAAGTGTGTGTAGCTGTGTAGTGTATGTAGCTGTGTATGTAGCTGTGAAGTGTGTGTAGCTGTGAAGTGTATGTAGCTGTGAAGTGTGTGTAGCTGTGTAGTGTATGTAGCTGTGAAGTGTATGTAGCTGTGAAGTGTGTGTAGCTGTGAAGTGTATGTAGCTGTGAAGTGTATGTAGCTGTGAAGTGTGTGTAGCTGTGAAGTGTGTGTAGCTGTGAAGTGTGTGTAGCTGTGAAGTGTATGTAGCTGTGAAGTGTGTGTAGCTGTGAAGTGTGTGTAGCTGTGTAGTGTATGTAGCTGTGAAGTGTGTGTAGCTGTGAAGTGTGTGTAGCTGTGAAGTGTGTGTAGCTGTGAAGTGTATGTAGCTGTGAAGTGTGTGTAGCTGTGAAGTGTGTGTAGCTGTGAAGTGTATGTAGCTGTGAAGTGTGTGTAGCTGTGAAGTGTATGTAGCTGTGAAGTGTATGTAGCTGTGAAGTGTGTGTAGCTGTGAAGTGTATGTAGCTGTGAAGTGTGTGTAGCTGTGAAGTGTGTGTAGCTGTGAAGTGTATGTAGCTGTGAAGTGTGTGTAGCTGTGAAGTGTGTGTAGCTGTGAAGTGTATGTAGCTGTGAAGTGTATGTAGCTGTGAAGTGTGTGTAGCTGTGAAGTGTGTGTAGCTGTGAAGTGTATGTAGCTGTGAAGTGTATGTAGCTGTGAAGTGTATGTAGCTGTGAAGTGTGTGTAGCTGTGAAGTGTATGTAGCTGTGAAGTGTGTGTAGCTGTGAAGTGTGTGTAGCTGTGAAGTGTGTGTAGCTGTGTAGTGTGTGTAGCTGTGAAGTGTATGTAGCTGTGAAGTGTGTGGTAGCTGTGAAGTGTGTGTAGCTGTGAAGTGTATATAGCTGTGAAGTGTGTGTAGCTGTGAAGTGTGTGTAGCTGTGAAGTGTGTGTAGCTGTGAAGTGTATGTAGCTGTGAAGTGTGTGTAGCTGTGAAGTGTATATAGCTGTGAAGTGTGTGTAGCTGTGAAGTGTATATAGCTGTGAAGTGTGTGTAGCTGTGAAGTGTGTGTAGCTGTGAAGTGTGTGTAGCTGTGAAGTGTGTGTAGCTGTGTAGTGTGTGTAGCTGTGAAGTGTATGTAGCTGTGAAGTGTATGTAGCTGTGAAGTGTGTGTAGCTG
The DNA here is from genome assembly GCF_038502225.1 of Cherax quadricarinatus. Lineage (NCBI taxonomy): Eukaryota > Metazoa > Arthropoda > Malacostraca > Decapoda > Parastacidae > Cherax > Cherax quadricarinatus. The sequence continues at coordinate 7,972,850 of NC_091373.1, forward strand.
TGAAGTGTATGTAGCTGTGAAGTGTGTGTGTGTGTGTGTGTGTGTGTGTGTGTGTGTGTGTGTGTGTGTGTGTAGTTCTGCAGTGTGTGTAGGTTTGAAGTGTGTGTAACTGTGAAGTGTGTGTAGCTCTGAAGTGTGTGCAGCTCTGAAGTGTGTGTAGCTGTGTAGTGTGTGTAGCTGTGAAGTGTATGTAGCTGTGAAGTGTATGTAGCTGTGAAGTGTGTGTAGCTGTGAAGTGTATGTAGCTGTGAAGTGTGTGTGTGTGTGTGTGTGTAGTTCTGCAGTGTGTGTAAGTTTGAAGTGTGTGTAACTGTGAAGTGTGTGTAGCTCTGAAGTGTGTGCAGCTCTGAAGTGTGTGTAACTGTGAAGTGTGTGTAGCTCTGAAGTGTGTGCAGCTCTGAAGTGCTTAAGTGATACTGATAATTGGTATGACTAGCGGGGAGTAATGTGATCAATTGGTTTATATTTTTTAAAGTCTGTCATTGTGGCTGCGTGTCGCTTATACACCACCAGTCAGAATGCTTCAGTTCTTTAAATAGAGATTAAACACTGAGAGATACACACATCTCGGTATATATATGCTGAGAGGTACACACCTCTTAGTATACAGTATACGTACGAGTATGGCTCTGCTCCAGACCCATACTCGTACCACGAACTGCAAAAAATCTATCAAATGCCTTAAATATTCTATGGAGAACAAATCTATACTGATCATTCCATAGTAGTTAACCACAACCTCCAGAAAAACCCTCACTAGTGAATGTGAGTGTGTTTCATCATTATTATGTATGAGGAAGCTCTAAATCCACAGGAGTCATACAGTGCTTAGGAAGTGAGAGGTACTCAGGTTTAATCCAAGGAAGGGGAGGGGAGCTGGAGCGCGTGCGTGAGTGTTGAGAGCGAGAGGTGAGGGAGGCTGCCTAGGGAGCGCTCCAGTCGACTCACATCAGCGGTGGTGGATGCATGTCACACACTGCTCCAGCGTGCCCCACCACCACCACCAACCATGACCATCAACACCTGCACGCCCCCAACACCGCCCCTCACGCCCCACTCCATCACTTGCCCGTGTATGGGCAAACACATCTGTGCTGAGTGTTAAGGAAGCACCTGCTGCACTACACAGGTGTTGACAGTCACAGGACCACTGTAGGACTTCCAGGACTTGTCTTTGCGAACAGATGGAGCGTCCGCAAAGGTTTTGAGTGGGTTAAGCCAGGAGGCTGCGTTTGTGTCCCATGTGAGGACACTTACAGCAGGTTTCAAGCTCTTATTCTAGTCAGCTCCAGCGAGGGATATCCATAGGCGTGGGCACCCACACACCAGTCTACGCCCACACGCCCATCTACCCCCCTCTTCCCTCTAGTCAACATCCAAATCGCGAGTGTTATTCTAGTCCTGTGAACTGCCCCGTGTGGAACTGTGATTAATACTACTGACAGTGACTGGGGCTCATCGTGGTCCTTGCAGTGATAGCAGTGTATCTGAGGGATCAAGAAAGATTCGCCATTAGTTGTAAAAACTGTAAATGATCCAGGGTGTTGCAGTACTTTTAGCAGGGTGTACATGTGCTCTTGACTACTATCTACGTGTACTCTCGACTACAGCCTACGTGTACTACTAGTGTGTGTGCGTGTACCACTAGTGTATACATATACTGCTGGTGCAGCGTCGTGAGTGAACTTGAGGTATCGTGTACGCGAGAAGTGTGAAGATGAAGTACGGTGATAACTTCGTGCGCTCTATGCGTCGGTCACTACGTATCAAGAAGAGTAAGAGTGTCACCATCACCAACAACAACACCATCAAGAGAAAGTCAGGTGGGTACTCACTGCGTTTACTTATTGCGCTTACTTGTACTTACACGTCTGAGTTTGCTTTCCTGTACTTGCCGACTTGTCTATGCTGAAAGGGCCTCTGGAGGGAGGATCCTTGACGCTAAGGGACTCTTGATCCAAGGGCTTGGACCTGGCCTCCCCTGCCTAGCATCGAGTCCGACTGCCTCCCATTATCCCAAATGCTCAAAAAATCATGTGGTGATACTGACAAGATGGAAGATGACACTTTCATATACAGTTTCGCCACAAGTGGCGAAACGTTTCCTATAAATATCGTGAACTGTACGTAAGTGTCTTTCTTCCAAGGACTGTATGACCCCTATGAGTTTAGAGCGCCCGTAAAAATTTGCTGGGGGGTCGAATATCTGATTCTGACCTCCAGCCTCTTGATGTGCGCCGTCCTGTATGTACACGTATGGCACACAATGCCGTCAAGATGAGGAGTTAGACACATGTGCAACATCTGGGTATCTTTATTGTAGATATTTCGCCCTCCAGTGGCTTTATCAATACAAATTCAAGGACATAATGGGAAGACTGTAGAACTTCATACTAAAGACAAGGTAATCAGTCCCTCAGCCTAGGTCAGCGTAGACTATTGTACCGTAGTCTTCAAGACTACCGTTTGATAAAGTCACTGGATGGCGAAACGTCTACAATAAAGATACAAAGATGTTGAAAATGTGTATGATTCTTCGTCGACCCGTATGTCTGGTTTATAACCTCTTGGGCTTTACCATACGTCTTCTTGAAACCGTGTGTTGAGTTCCCGACCCTAGTTCCTTATCCTGACACCTGACCTGTATCTTCAGCTGCCCCAGTTCCTTGTCCTCGCAATACACTCATCAATCCCTGTCTGCCCTTTCTAATGATTTTAGTATTTGTTTCCGTATTAATCATGTTTCCTCTAGTCTTTCCTCAGCCTTCCTCAAAGTGGATTCTTCTCAGCGCTTGGACTACTCTGGCTGCAAATCTTTGACTATTTCGAGTTTCGGTACTGATAAGATCTTCACACTGAGTACTGTATATACTCAGTGATGAGCCTGACGTACGTCCTTTATAATGGCCTGGAGGATTCTTTGTTGAGTTTCCTGACTGATTTTCTTACATTTGTTCAAGATTGAACTCCAGCAGCCACTTGTAACAATATAGTAATAATATCTTTATTTCTACAAGTACATGTACTTGTATGATAATTGTACACAAGCGCCTGGTGACAGACCGGGCCGCGGGGGCGTTGATCCCCGAAACTTTCTCTCTCTTTCTCTCTTTCTCTCTCTCTTTCTCTCTCTCTTTCTCTCTCTCTTTCTCTCTCTCTTTCTCTCTCTCTTTCTCTCTCTCTTTCTCTCTCTCTCTCTCCAGGTATACTCCAGGCATGTGTTCCTTTACCTAAATAAGCTTATTTATTTACTTACACTTATAGGAAGACTACTGTAGCCTGTCCAGGTGTTGTTGGGTCTTGTCTCTCTCCTTCCTTAATTCTATCCTAACATTACTTTTACATAACCACCAGATAATAAAATATTAGAGGATGGAAAAAGAGGAGGAAACATTATTAATGATGGTTGAGAATGGCATAGCGAAAAATTTGGCGGCACACAGACACACACACACACACACACACACACACACACACACACACACACACACACCCATACGTAGGATTCAGTCCCTTCTGGCAAGTTATTTACATATCTTAGGAACAGTAACGGTCTTGACACTGATCCTTGTGGGACCCCCTCGTTGTTCTCTCCCATTCTGATTTTCCTACTAAGTATTGTATTAAGACTATTATTGATGCTACTAATACGGATTTTATTGTTTTATATGCAGTGAAATCAATATGGTTTTATTAGCCCTCCAGCTTATTTTCTCTCTCTCTCTCTCTCTCTCTCTCTCTCTCTCTCTCTCTCTCTGTATCGGCTTTTACCATACTCGGTACTTCATCTAATTCCATTTCACTAATTATTTTTCATTTGCTTTCCTGTGAACCGTCACCCCTGTCTCTCCTGTGTTTAATATCTTCCCCGTCACCTTTTTTATTCCTTCGCCTCTTATTCATGCACCCTCCTCCTCCTCCTCCTCCTCCTCCTCCTCCTCCTCCTCCTCCTCCTCCTCCTCCTCCTCCTCTTCCTCCTCTTCCTCCTCCTCTTCCTCCTCCTTCTCCTCCTCCTCTTCCTCCTCCTCCTCCTCCTCCTCCTCTTAGCCTCTTCAGTGAACAGACTATAAGAGGAGGTCAGAGGGTCTCCTGAACGTGTCTGTCCAAGGTTAATTGTACCGCTTAACTTGCCTGCCCAAGGGAAGCGGATGTTAATATCCTCGTGTAAGGTGAAGCAGCCACCTGTCTGGCTCCACGTGTGTGTGTGTGTGTGTGTGTGTGTGTTGTAGGTGGGCGAGGGGGCGCAGTAAACAAGTGGGGGGGGGCACCAGGGGAAGGAAGTAGTGGACGCAAACTCCATACATGTATTGAAATGTAAATAACTGGGAACCCCTGGGGTTAAGGATGCACCACAGGTGATATTCTCTCTCTCTCTCTCTCTCTCTCTCTCTATCAGCACATTAAAGCAATCTTTCCTTTACTCTATATAGACAGCATAATAACCGGACGTCCACAACAATGTTCTTTGCCGTGATGTTCCATTCCTGTGTAGCTGTAAAATGTAGCGTCGATGATGCTGTTGTAAAATAAAGCATTTTTGTTGTTGCTGCTGTAAAAGTTGTGGGTGTTTGTGGTACTGTTGTGGTTTCTCGACAGCTTTGTTGTTGTGGTTGTAAACCAGAATCTTTTTGTGTGCGTGTCAGGTAGTGTTAGTGGTGTCGTTACGTACACACACACTGGTGCCATGTCAGTTCATCTCCCTTCCTGGTGCCACCTTTAGGGTGATGAGATGAGAAAGGAAGTCAGTTATACCGCGGCTTGCTGTGAGCGACCTGGCCTCAGAGACCTGTATACAACCTTCATCCTCTCTCCTTGTACAGCTCTTGAAAGATGTTGGTGCTCCCATAGGTCCACGCCTTGTGCAGGTTCTCATAGGCTCTTAATGCTTCACAAGCAGACATCTTGCACAGGACTTCCAAGCTGTTGTGCTCCTAAAGTCGGTGCAATTGAGCGTCCACGGTGATCGAGTCCATCCTGGCTACCACGTGTGTGGGTGAGTGAAGAGACGGTGGAATCTTGCCTCGCGTATTACATTTGTCATAAAGATATTTTTAAACATTTAGTGGGTGTAGCACTGTGTGTGTGTGTGTGTGTGTGTGTGTGTGTGCTTAGTTGAGCTCCAGCATTTGGTCCTATATATTAAATTTGTGTCCTAACTGGTTGACATCTATCATGTACATTGTCGGCAGTGCAGATAAATTTAAAACATCATATCTAGTGACAGTACTCATTAAAGCTGCAATTAACCTATACACTAATATCAAGAATAGTTTAGTCTTTGAAACTGGGATAAAACTTTGTTTATATACCTTTATACAGTAAGAAATCTACCTATCGAAGTATATATATATACACACACCTTTGTATACACAGATATTTATTTGTACACATAGATATATAGTCCTCAATATATATATATATATATATATATATATATATATATATATATATATATATATATATATATATATATATATATATATATATATATATATATATATGTCGTAGTATATAGAAATGTTTTCACATTTGCTGCTAACCTTAACCCCAAGACATTTTCTTTACTTCCTGCCCTTGACAGTCATCCGGATAAGACGATGTGGCGTGTGTCTTGCCATTTTCTGAGGCGCGTTATGTAAAGACCAATCACATCATGGCTTCCTCCAGCTAATGTGAAAGCTGTTCCATGATTGGTGCTTGAGTGAGACTTGAAAGATCTGTGTTTGTGGTTGGCAGTGCTGAAGTGTTTTTATCGGTTTGCCCGTGAATGGTGAACGGGTTAAAACACTCACCCAGAATTATTAGATTTTAAACACATGTGCAACAGTTGGGTATCTTTATTGTTGGAACGTTTCACCTACACAATAGGCTTCGTCAGTCAAATACAGAGGCAGCAGGTGTAGTAGTGGTGAAATAAAGATGATGTAATCAGTCCATCAACCTTGGAGATATGGACTGATTACATCATCTCCATATCACTACTACACCTGCTGCCTCAGTATTTGACTGAAGAAGTCTTCTGTGTAGGCGAAATTTTTCGACAACAAAGATACCCAATTGTTGCACATGTGTCTTAATCATCGATTTCTAGATATTTTATACCATTTCCAACATGAATTGAAAAGTCACTGATTAAGGAAACGTTTTCAGTTAGAGACTCCAGTCATGTTCATGTGTAAGTCCTCAGCTTTTTCCAAGATGTTGAGGTTAAACTAATTTTAATTTGTTTTACCTGCCTCTTCTTCCCTTCCTTTCGTCCAGCTTCCCTGGACTGGTCCTCCAGCTTCCCTGGACTGGTCCTCCAGCCTCCCTGGACTCGTCCTCCAGCTTCCCTGGACTGGTCCTCCAGCCTCCCTGGACTGGTCCTCCAGCCTCCCTGGACTGGTCCTCCAGCTTCCCTGGACTGGTCCTCCAGCCTCCCTGGACTGGTCCTCCAGCCTCCCTGGACTGGTCCTCCAGCTTCCCTGGACTGGTCCTCCAGCCTCCCTGGACTCGTCCTCCAGCTTCCCTGGACTGGTCCTCCAGCCTCCCTGGACTGGTCCTCCAGCCTCCCTGGACTGGTCCTCCAGCCTCCCTGGACTGGTCCTCCAGCCTCCCTGGACTGGTCCTCCAGCTTCCCTGGACTGGTCCTCCAGCCTCCCTGGACTGGTCCTCCAGCCTCCCTGGACTGGTCCTCCAGCTTCCCTGGACTGGTCCTCCAGCCTCCCTGGACTGGTCCTCCAGCTTCCCTGGACTGGTCCTCCAGCCTCCCTGGACTCGTCCTCCAGCTTCCCTGGACTGGTCCTCCAGCCTCCCTGGACTGGTCCTCCAGCCTCCCTGGACTGGTCCTCCACCCTCCCTGGACTGGTCCTCCACCCTCCCTGGACTGGTCCTCCAGCCTCCCTGGACTGGTCCTCCAGCCTCCCTGGACTGGTCCTCCAGCCTCCCTGGACTGGTCCTCCAGCCTCCCTGGACTGGTCCTCCAGCCTCTCTGGACTGGTCCTCCAGCCTCCCTGGACTGGTCGTCCGGCCTCCCTGGACTGGTCCTCCAGCTTCCCTGGACTGGTCCTCCAGTCTCCCTGGACTGGTCCTCCAGTCTCCCTGGACTGGTCCTCCAGCTTCCCTGGACTGGTCCTCCAGCTTCCCTGGACTGGTCCTCCAGCTTCCCTGGACTGGTCCTCCTGCCTTCCTGTGAGAGATTCGGTCACCATTTGATGACATTTAGACATCTGTTGTGTTGTTGTTATGATCTTGGTGTTTTTATTAGCTGGGTCTTATTTTTAAGAAGCTTGGTGTTGTGTTTTTGTGATTTAAATAATTTATATATATATATATATTTTTTGTTTCTGTGCTCTTGTGCAAGATTGTTGTTGTAATTTTAATTGTTGCGTCATATCTAACAAGTGAAATAGGACTTGCGCGCGCGCACACACACACACACGTGTATGTCCTACGAGGAGAGGTTAAGGGAAATCAACCTGACGACACTGGAGGACAGGAGAGATAGGGGGGACATGATAACGACATACAAAATACTGAGAGGAATTGACAAGGTGGACAAAGACAGGATGTTCCAGAGACTGGACACAGTAACAAGGGGACACAGTTGGAAGTTGAAGACACAGATGAATCACAGGGATGTTAGGAAGTATTTCTTCAGTCACAGAGTAGTCAGTAAGTGGAATAGTTTGGGAAGCGATGTAGTGGAGGCAGAATCCATACATAGCTTTAAGCAGAGGTATGATAAAGCTCACGGTTCAGGGAGAGTGACCTAGTAGCGATCAGTGAAGAGGCGGGGCCAGGAGCTAGGACTCGACCCCCGCAACCTCAACTAGGTGAGTACAACTAGGTGAGTACACGCGCGCACGCACACACACACACACACACACACACACACACACACACACACACACACACACACACACACACACACACACACACACACACACACACACACACACACACACACACACACACACACACACACACACACACACACACACACACAAACACACACAATGTTGACTTGCCTTCTATTTTGTCGGTCTTAAGTTTATCGTACAGTTTCGATCTGTGGTGCCAGCGTGGGGACCTACAGCCTCGGTGCCAGCGTGGGGACCTACAGCCTCGGTGCCAGCGTGGGGACCTACAGCCTCGGTGCCAGCGTGGGGACCTACAGCCTCGGTGCCAGCGTGGGGACCTACAGCCTCGGTGCCAGCGTGGGGACCCACAGCCTCGGTGCCAGCGTGGGGACCCACAGCCTCGGTGCCAGCGTGGGGACCCACAGCCTCGGTGCCAGCGTGGGGACCCACAGCCTCGGTGCCAGCGTGGGGACCTACAGCCTCGGTGCCAGCGTGGGGACCTACAGCCTCGGTGCCAGCGTGGGGACCTACAGCCTCGGTGCCAGCGTGGGAACCCACAGCCTCGGTGCCAGCGTGGGGACCCACAGCCTCGGTGCCAGCGTGGGGACCAACAGCCTCGGTGCCAGCGTGGGGGACCTACAGCCTCGGTGCCAGCATGGGGACCACAGCCTCGGTGCCAGCGTGGGGACCCACAGCCTCGGTGCCAGCGTGGGGACCCACAGCCTCGGTGCCAGCGTGGGGACCCACAGCCTCGGTGCCAGCGTGGGGACCCACAGCCTCGGTGCCAGGCGTGGGGACCCACAGCCTCGGTGCCAGCGTGGGGACCCACAGCCTCGGTGCCAGCATGGGGACCCACAGCCTCGGTGCCAGCGTGGGGACCCACAGCCTCGGTGCCAGCGTGGGGACCCACAGCCTCGGTGCCAGCGTGGGGACCCACAGCCTCGGTGCCAGCGTGGGGACCCACAGCCTCGGTGCCAGCGTGGGGACCTACAGCCTCGGTGCCAGCATGGGGACCCACAGCCTCGGTGCCAGCGTGGGGACCCACAGCCTCGGTGCCAGCGTGGGGACCCACAGCCTCGGTGCCAGCGTGGGGACCCACAGCCTCGGTGCCAGCGTGGGGACCCACAGCCTCGGTGCCAGCGTGGGGACCCACAGCCTCGGAGTAGATAAGACCTCGAGGAAAAATATTTGAAGCTTCTTCTCGAGACTGAATATTCTACGTCTCCTACCAACCCATCGTTTGTAACTGCACGTGTGTGTACACTTGATTATGTAACATGGTACACATGGTGTAACATGTACATTGATGGTGCAATGATGGTTCGTGTGTAACACATCAGTTAAAGGAACACACAGATGTGCTTTGTCACTGTTAACTTATATTTCTGTATAATTTAGGCTGAGAGCAGTGGCAGAGAGAGAGAGAGAGAGAGAGAGAGAGAGAGAGAGAGAGAGAGAGAGAGAGAGAGAGAGAGAGAGAGAGAGAGAGAGAGAGAGAGAGAGAGAGAGAGAGAGAGAGAGAGAGAGAGAGAGAGAGTATATTCTTAGGATGACTCGAGTCTGGAACATGTTCGTATATAGCATAATGATATCCACGAAATAAGTCAGATGATCAAATGAAATCGCTGGCTCACAGATGACTCCAACTTCATCCTGTTTCATATTTGTTTCATAACAATAAAAAGGCTTTCAAATGAGCTGATGTAGGTAACAGCTCTTAGCTTGTAAATAAAGTTAGGAACCTTAATTAACCTAACCTTGTAATGCCATGTGTAAAAAAAAAACGGAGAGAGAAAGAGACGGAGACATAGTTTTACAGACAATATAGTTTAAGGTAATACGGTTTACGGTTTTAACGTGTTGTTATGAGGGAAGACGTGTGATGGTGTTGTTGTGAGAGTAATATAGTGAGGAGGGAGTTATAGTGCAACAGCCGCCGCCATGGCCACGTGGGCTGGACGGAAAAGGATAGTGGTGGTGGTGGAGGAACAAGGTAGAATATTCCAAGAAGAGGGATGGGGAAGGGGTGTGTTGGGACGTGGGGTTGGAGCTTGGGATAATAGAGAGGGGAGGGAGGGAGTGAGGGAGACAAGAGTCAGGGATGGTACCATATATATATATATATATATATATATATATATATATATATATATATATATATATATATATATATATATATATATATATATATATATATATATATGGAGGCACCACCTCTGGAACTGTCCTGGGGACCTTGTGTGTGTCTGTGTGCACATGCACACACACACACACAATGTTTACAGGCTCTTAGTGTTTTGTTGTGTTTTCTTCTATTTTGAGTCTCATCTCCTGACCCCCGTCTCTCAACTTGCCTCTTGCCAGATTCACACTTTCCTAGCCTCGTGGGTCCTATCGTGCCTGCTCTTGAAACTATGTATGGAGCCTGCACTTCTTGACCACCGAAGCAGAAGAAATACTGATATCGCTGTGGCACAGGTGTGTGTTTAAATTCCAGCTGTGTTTCTGAATACCTGTTTCCCGCCTCTCATTCAGCTGACTGCCCAGGGGCACTGGGCAGTCACCAGCAACAGCCTGCTTGACCGTGCAAGCGCCAGACAAGTCTGCCCCCCAGGGCTGGGGTGCAGGAATAGAAAAACTCTACTTTTGATGGGTTGCGAGAGAGAGAGGGAGAGAGGAGGCAGGAGGCAGGAGGCAGGTAAGAAGGTGGTTCAGGAGAGGATGAAGAGTTTCCGGGATGATGATGGGAGCGAGTCTGAAAGAAACATGTGAAGAAAGGACGCTTGCAGGTGTTGAAAGGGGGCAGATGAAAGAGGTAGCAACGTTTGTAGATGATGGATAGGAAGAAGGAGATAACGAGAAGATGGGGAGAAGAGGTAGGAGATAAACATGTGGACGGATGTTCTCTCTCTGGGGACGTGGATCAAACATAAATGTGATGGGTACGTGTTTACAGTTTAATGGTCACGAAAGGGGAAAGTAGGAAGAGTGATGGAAAAGTAGGAAAAGCTTGAAAGGTGGGGAAGGACGAATTTAGTGATCCTGGATTACCTGGAGGTTATTCCGGGGATCAACGCCCCCGCGGCCCGGTCCATGACCAGGCCTCCCGATGGATCAGGGCCTGATCAACCAGGCTGTTACTGCTGGCCGCACGCAGTCCGACGTATGAGCCACAGCCCGGCTGATCCGGCACTGACTTTAGGTATCTGTCCAGCTCTCTCTTGAAGGCAGCCAGGGGTTTATTGGCAATTCCCCTAATGCTTGATGGGAGGCTGTTGAACAGTTTTGGGCCCCGGACACTTATGGTGTTTTCTCTTAGTGTACCAATGGCGCCCCTACTTTTTATTGGCGGCATTTTGCATCGCCTGCCCAGTCTTTTACTTTCGTAGGGAGTGATTTCTGTGTGCAGATTTGGGACCATTCCGTATAGGCCAGTGGCACTAATCTGTGTGGCTCAGTGGCACTCATTCTGTGTGTCTGTCTACACACTGTACATCTCAGCTACCAATACTTCATCCACCAGTACCTGATCCATCAGTCCTTGATCCACCAGTACTTGATCCACCAGTACTTGACCCACAAGTACTTGATCCACCAGTACTTTATCCATCAATTCATTATCCACCAGTACTGGATCCACTAGTACTTGATCCACCAGTACTTGATCCACCAGTATGGATCTACCAGTACTTGATTCACCAGTACTTGATCCACCAGTAGTGGATCCACCAGTATGGATCTACCAGTACTTGATCCACCAGTACTGGATCCACCAGTACTTGATCCATATTTGTCTCAACTCCATCTCTGGCTCTTGCAGTGTTCGTTAATATTTCTGTTTTCTAATTGCGGAAAATGTTATGCGTTAAATTGTGAAGAAAGAAGTAGAAAGTGAGGGGAAGGAGGGGGGAAGCTGGGAAGAGGAGAAAGGAAGAAAGGGTGGGTAGGAGCCGAAGAAAAAAATGAAGGGGTAAACGGGAGGTAGTGGAGGGGGGGGGGTTAAGAGTATAGGAAGATGGAAGTGCTTTATAACTGACCATGTTAAGAGAGAAGTGATGTTTGGGTTTATTATCCACCGTGAAGAAAGTATTTTGGGGACTGCATTTAAAACCCTTCTAAGAATCAGCCTCGGAGTCTTCCAGGGAGCATCCGAAGGTTCCTCTTGTCAACATATGAATCCTTCTGAAAGCCTCAAGGTTCTTTTCACATATATCTGGGTCCTTAGAAAGCCTCTGATATCTTTTAGAAACATCTGGGTCTTTCTGAAAGCCTCTTGTTACCTTTTGCCAACATCTAGGTCTTTCCGAAAGTTTTTTTAAGTCTTCCCTACATCGAATTTTATCTCATGCAATTTAACAACATACATGAAAATAATGGATGTTACCAGTAATCTACTTCAGAGATGTGCTAAGACTCCAGATGGTAGCGTCTCCATGTGCTCCCTCCTCTCCAGTTAAGGAAACTAACCAAAAAAAAAGGTACTTGTGCTGATCCTCGCAGAAGAGGCTGCGGGTGTCTGGCCTGGGTCGTGTGCTCCGGCCCGGCGCTCCACACGGCTGGGAAGCGTTTTAGTGAAATCGTTATGTCACACTGGCTGACGTACCCAAGCCGCCGCCACCACCACCACTACCAGCAGCGGGAGACGAGGAGGGCAGGAAGGGCTGGCTGGTGATCTGGTAGTGGGTTGGGATGGTGTCTTGCGGTGGTCCCGTGGTCTGTATACAAGCACTGTGTGGCATGCGAGGCCATGTTTTCTGGCTTCATGGGTTTTTCTTCTCATGACAAGTAAGTAGGTACCTGGGTGTTAGTCGACTGATGTGGGTCGCATCCTGGGGGACAAGATTGAAGGAGCCACAATGAAAATAAGACAGTCCACAATATGCACTGAATTTCTTGGGTTATCCTGGGTGGCTAATCCTCCCCTAGGTTAAAAATACGAGTAAAATCTTGTCTTGTCTCTTGACATGTGGTGTGTTCTTATGTATTTTAATTTTGGGGCCTAAGCGTTTTGTGTATCCATATGGTCTTGTGATACTGTCTGCAGGTTGGATATGGGGAACGTAAATAACCTACTACTACTACTACTACTACTACTACTACTGCTACTACTACTACTACCACCACCACCACCACCGCCGCCGCCGCCGCCGCCGCCGCCGCCGCCGCCGCCGCCGCCGCCGCCTACAATGATTATAGTATTATTCTTGTACCTCACTCTATACCTGTATTTAACTTCTGTGTTCCTGTATTGTTTGTAACGGTTGACAAATCTCCTGGAGAGCGAAACGTTGCCACGATAAAATGTCGCATTAGTTGCACATGTGTCCTTTTACCTAACGCGAATAAAATAACAAAATATAAAAAACTTAGGTTTTGAAACTTTTTTAGTTGTTCTCTTTTTGTGGTGATGTGTCTCGGTGGCCTCTTGCTGTCCTCGTGGTGCTGTGTAGCGTCCTCGAGGTGTTACTAACTCGCTATTGTAGAACAATAGCAAAAGAGAAGTGATTAAACCACGAGACAGAACTTACCCAAGGAAAGAAGGAAGAAAACCCAACCTTGAATAAAGAACAATGAAGAAAACGGAAAGAAAACTCGATCTCTTCTGGATGGTTTTAATAACATAAGGTTGGATTACCTAGAAGTATGTACAATGTTGGGGACGAGAGAAAGGCCAGATGTTCACCTCGTGGGGCCTGTCTACCTGTGATTCAGGTGCTTAACTGATTTTATACAGGACAGGCTTTTCTCTACATTCTCCATATCTGCGATTTCCCTTGTCTTGAAAGGGTTAGTGTACAGCAATATTCCAGTCTAGAGAGAACATTGTCTTGGCATGTAACAGTAGACGAGTTGAAGATGATCAGGATACTGGAAAAATAGTTAAAGATTATCTGTCTATATATTTATGTATACATACATGTGTGTGAGTGTATGTACCGCCTGGGATTGGCAACGTGCTTCTCACCGTGTGGATGAGGGAACCCACAAAGTGTGCTGATATGCAGATCTGTATGGGCTATCAGAGCCCGGCTTCCCTAAATGCTGGCGGCCGGTGTTGCACGATACCACGTTCATCAAAGAGAGCGGATGTTGGGTCAGAGGAGGCAGGGAAGGAAGGAGGGAGGGAAGGAAGGAGGGAGGGAAGGCTTCTGAGAAAGAGATGTTCATACTGTGATACAAATTATATGGTTCGTGTTCGTCAGGCATAACTGTTGATATATATTAGTTGCAGGGGGAGATGGAATGATGATTGAGAGAGAGAGAGCAAGCGAGTGAGCACACATGTTTGTACTTTCACTACCGCAATGATTCTTCCTGACACTGCTCTCCTAGTCAGTAGTATCGAGCTTCGACATCTCCACTTCTAGGCTGTACCCTTCAGCCCTTCCGTCTTGTATGTCGCGACCACCGGGATAAAATTACTATGCAAATGTGATAGAAAACTCCAGACCGGCTGGAAGTTGTATCCTGGCCAAAATGCAAATGTGCAAGAAAATTGAAAACGGTATACCACGAACGCAGCTCTGCTGCTCTAGCTGTTAATTATTACCTATTAGTAACTAATACGTAATTACACGCACGGACACACGCATGGGACTACGAAGGAAGATTAAGGGAAGTAAATCTCAGGTTACTGGAAGAACGATGGATAAAAGATGTGACTGAAGCATGATACAGAGGTACTGAGATAGAGAGGACAGTGACAGACTGTGAGATGAGAAGGACCACAAGGGGACATAGATGGTAGCCCAACACTTGCATGAATCACACGGATGTTAGCAAATTCTTCTTCAGCGTAATGTTTGTGAAAAGTGGGACGAGCTAGATGGGGATGTAATTTAGGTAATCTCTCTCTCTCTCTCTCTCTCTCTCTCTCTCTCTCTCTCTCTCTCTCTCTCTCTCTCTCTCTCTCTCTTTCTCTTTCTCTTTCTCTCTTTTTCTCTCTCACTCACACTGACACATACACACACACACACACACACATCGTACCTCATTTGTTGAGAGTGACTCAGCAAATGAAGGAATGAGAGATATATGTGTATCTACATCATGAGAACTGTCCCCAGACGCGCGCACAATGGCAATAGCATCACTGGACTACACCAGATTAGCAAACATAAGATGAGCTTAAAATAACTTTAACGAGTATCGTTCATGAAGGTATATCCAACATATGTCTCATCAGTCAATTAATATATACCGCTGGCGTGAACCCCACACCCGTCCCTCACTAAACACATGCAACAAGTGAAAAAGGTTCAAGGTTTGCAGCAAAACTTGTCCCAAAACTGAAAAGTTTTAAGCTGTAATGACTGCTGAGAAACTGCATGACCTCGATGACCTTGGAGAAGACAAGATACGGGGGACACATGATTAAGACATATATTTTTATGAAGATAGAGAAGAACAGACAGTTCAAGAAACATAGACAAGGAACAGAGACCACAGGAAGAAACTAGGTAAGAACAGGAAACTACTAGGATGAACCACACCAGTGTTAAGAAGGATTTTTAGCCCCAGGCTGGTGGCCTCACCTTTGATGAGTTTCAAGAGTTTTTCTACTGCAAGAGATGAGGGGAGGAGGAAGGGAGGTGAAGCTGGGATAGTATGGTAAGGTAGTGAAGATGACGGACCTTCCTTTTATGGTTCGCAGCATCCATCTGTCCTTTCTCCCTCCCTTCCTCCATCCCTCTGTATACCCTTTCCTTCCTTTGATCCCGTCTCTCTCTCTCTCTCTCTCTCTCTCTCTCTCTCTCTCTCTCTCTCTCTCTCTCTCTCTCTCTCTCTCTCTCTCTCTTTTTCTCTCTCTGCAGAAGTATATCTCGGGTCGTTCTGGTCGGGGGGGGGGGGAGGTGAGTGATTCCTGGAATCATCTACAAGTAATCCTCCGTAAGTCTGCCTCATTTCCAACATAGGTCTATCTCAGAGTTTTTCCCTTCCACCATAGGCCTATCAGGCTTTTCCCTTCCATTGACCTGCCACGGTTCTTTCCGTTCCACAATAGGTCTGCCTCCCGGTCTTTCCCAAAGTCTGGAAAGGTGGGCCAGGCGACCACACTATCTCATTCACAACAATATAAATTTGACACTAACACTTTCCTCTTCCCTTCCTACCCTTTTCTTCCCTTCCTCTTCTCTCCTCTCCCCTTCTCCCTCTTCCTCTTCTCTCCTCTCCCCTTCTCCCCCCTATTTCTCTCTTTCCTCTATTTTCCCAATTATCTTTTTCTTGTTACGCAGGTTAGTAGTGACAAGTATGAGAGGTTATGTGGGGGGGGGGGAGTTGTGCATGTGTTTGTGTGTACTCGCTGAGGTGTGTTCGTGGGAGTCGTTTTGTACTTCCGGTTCCGCGTCTTGATCTTCGTGTTTCATATTTCCAGTCCCGAGTCTTGATCTAAGTCTTTCGTACTTCCGGTCCTGGTTCTTTATCTTCGTGTTTCGTACTTCCACTTCCGCTTCTTGATCTTCGTGTTTCATATTTCCAGTCCCGAGTCTTGATCTAAGTCTTTCGTACTTCCGGTCCCAAGTCTTGATCTAAGTCTTTCGTACTTCCGGTCCCAAGTCTTTATCTTCGTGTTTTGTACTTCCGGTTCCGCGTCTTGATCTTCATGTTTCGTACTTCCGGTCCCAAGTCTTGATCTTCGTGTTTCGTACTTCCGGTCCCGCTTGATCTTCGTGTTTCGTACTTCCGGTCCCGCTTCTTGATTTTCGTGTTTCTCACTTCCGGTCCCGCTTCTTGATCTTCGTGTTTCGTACTTCCGGTCTCGCTTCTTGATTTTCGTGTTTCGTACTTCCGGTCCCGCTTCTTGATTTTCGTGTTTCTCACTTCCGGTCCCGCTTCTTGATCTTCGTGTTTCGTACTCCCGGTCTCGCTTCTTGATTTTCGTGTTTCGTACTTCCGGTCCCGCTTCTTGATTTTCGTGTTTCGTACTTCCGGTTCCGCTTCTTGATCTTCGTGTTTCGTACTTCCGGTCTCGCTTCTTGATTTTCGTGTTTCGTACTTCCGGTCTCGCTTCTTGATTTTCGTGTTTCGTACTTCCGGTCCCGCTTCTTGATTTTCGTGCTTCGTACTTCCGGTCCCGCTTCTTGATTTTCGTGTTTCGTACTTCCGGTCTCCCTTCTTAATCTTCGTCTACTGCCATTACCAATTTCTGACCACTTGACCCCTGAAAGTTAAAGCTTCTATGTATTAAGTTTGCTTCCACATCCACTTTCCTGAGACTGAAAAAGTACTTCCCAAGGTCTCTGTAGTTCATCTCTTTAACTTTCATCTTTATTCCTTTGTTCCAGGTCCTCGTATTTCTTCCTGTCTACACCTCTCCCATCAATTCCTCCGTGGATCATGTACGTCGTAATCACATATCTCTTAGTCTACCCATCTTATAGAGACGTCGGGTTCAATCCTTCTAGCCGTCTTCTAGGGCACACTCCTCAGTTGTGGGTTTAATCTTGAATACAATCCTGATAACCTATCTCAGGCTGTGAATGTGTTTAGTCAGGTGAGGGCTCTACGCTGGTGCTACTTATTCTAAGACCAGCTAGTTATAACCTGTGTACAGGCTGCTGAAACAAAGAGCAAAAAGGTACAATACCCTGACTGGAACAATACACAAATAACCCGCACATAAGAGAGAGAAGCGTACGACAACGTTTCGGTCCGACTTGGACCATTTACAAGGTCACACTGCAAATGGTCCAAGTCGGACCGAAACTTCGTCGTAAACTTCTGTTTCACCTATGTGCAGGTCATTTATATACTGAAACATTACTGAGGTTTCTGAAGGCTGTTCTGAAATTTGCTAGTCCAACACAGGCTGCTGAAGTCATGCAGTTCGTGAGCTCTTGCTGTCATATGTTAAGTGTAATGTATACTCTTGGACTCTTCCATTCATTTGTGTATTCTCTCTTCTCTTTACGTGGCATCTTGGGAAGGTGTAAATTTGACGGTAGAGGTGCAGCTCCTGGTCCTGCTTCGTAGCTTTCAATAACTTGGTGACTCTGGCTCCTGACCCCTCGGGTGTCAAACTCTCAGAGAGTGTCCGTGTGCTACTCCCTGACATCCGGGTGTCATGTGAGGGAGTGTTGAGTGTGGTGGGTGAGGTTATGTGATTGACACTCTCCTTGCCACGCGCTGCCTTTCCCCTCTTCCCCATCCCCCTTCCTTCCTCCAACCATACGCTCCTTCACCCCTCCCCCCTCCTCTTACCACACGCTCCTTAACCCCTCCCCCCCTCCTCTTACCACACGCTCCTTAACCCCTCCCTCCTCCTCTTACCACACGCTCCTTCACCCCCTCCCCTGGAAACATCCTTCGGGTATCCCTTATTTTAACCACACGCTCCCTCACTCCCCACCTCCAACCATCATCTACACTCCCCTTCACCCACTTCTTCATCTAGTTTCTCTCCCCATCTGCCTTCTCCCCCTTTTCTCCTCGTTCTCCCACATCTTCTCATTATCCTCATATAAAATAATGTAGCAACACATTGATAATGGATTCAGAAGAAACGTATATAAATATATAGCAAAAATTCCTCTTGGTATTTCGTGTTCTAGTTAAAGTCTCTCTCTCTCTCTCTCTCTCTCTCTCTCTCTCTCTCTCTTTACACAGGGTTTGACAAGGTTAAGGATCCCTAGCTTTATTGACAAGCTATTTACAGGTTAAGGATTCCTAACTTTATTGGCAAGCTAAGAGCTGTTACCTGCATCAGCTCATTTGAAATAATTTTTATTGTTATGAGACATACAAGTAGGGAACAGGATGAAGTTGGAGCCATCTGTGGGCCAGCATTTTCATTTGATCAACTGACTTTATCTCGTTGACATCATTATGCTGTACGAATATGTTCCATACTCGAGTCATCCTGGGTATATATGATCTCAGATGGAGTGATGTTCTGGAGAAGGGTACAGCCAGAGTGAAGTTGCTGCTGGCTGCCCGTCTTGTCGCATAAAAGCTTGTTTCACACTGTCCTCGAAGTGGATCCAAATGTGGTACTTTGACAATATTGGCCTTGTACATAACAGTAAGGCCACCCACAACCATCCTGTGTTGAAGGCTCTGCTGAAATGACAGATCTATCCAGGATTGGTCCAGGCGAGAGATGAGATGTCTTTCTCTGTTCTCTACTCTGTCAAGCAGTCGCAGATGAGAGGGGGGGGGGGCAGGCAAACCAAGAAAGTGGAGCATACTCAAGGTGTGAGCGTACTTGTGCCTCGTACAGAATCTTGCAACCCCTACTGTCAAGTAGATGCGAGATACGGCGAAGTGCTGTAAGCTTCCTGGCTGCCTTGTTTGCAAGATTTACAACATGGTTCTTCATGGTCAGTTTGGAGTAAAATTTCACTCCAAGGATATCAGCTTCTTTCCCAGGTGCCAACACCCTCCCATTCATCCTTACTACTGCACCAGCATTACCATCATGGTGCCTAAAGACCATCATCATTTGCGTTTTCTCAGGTGCAAATGTTACTTGCCATCTATTTCCCCAAGCTGATATAGCTCTTAGCTGGTGATTGATGTAGCTTAGAGCAGCTGGCATTTCTTCTCTTGGATAAGTGAATGTCAGTGTACAGTCGTCTGCATATGCATAGGATTCTGGGATGAGATGAAGAAGGTCATTGAAGTAGACATTCCATAACAATGGTCCCAGCACGCTTCCTTGTGGAACACTTGCCCCAATTGGATGTCTTGCTGATTCCGTTCAATTGAGAACTACCCTTAATGACCTACCATGAAGGTAATCACTGAAGAGACATAGCGTAGAGCCTGCAATTCCCAGTACTTGAAGTTTTGCTAAGAGGCCCTGGTGCCACACCCGGTCGAAAACACCAGCATGTCCAGTGCTACCACACAGCTGACTTTGAATTCATCAAGTGACTGGTGCCACTTAGTGGAGAGGTTTAACAACAGATCAGCAGCAGAGTAACCTTTCCTGAAGCCATATTGACGGTCTTGAGATTATTGTCTCAAGGATCTTACAAGTGATTGACAGGAGTGACACTGGTCTGTAGTTGCTGATTTCTGCTCTGCTCTTCTTTTTGTGAACAGAGACTACATTGGCCTCTTTCCACAGAGAGGGCCATTTACACTGTAGAGGTTCCTAGATGCTAGTGAAGGGCTCTTGATCTAGGGAATTGGATCCGTGCTCCAATGCCCTGAATTAAGCCTGAATGCTTCCCATCTTCTCCCTCTCCCCACAAGCGCTGTGTAATCCCTACTGCTTTAGCGCTACCCATAATATAATAATCTATGATAGATCAAGCAGGGATTGGCGAGACTGAGACCAGCCATGACTGCTAGCTTGCTGGTTGCTAGGAAGTTACTGAGACCAGCCATGACTGCTAGCTTGCTGGTTGCTAGGAAGTTACTGAGACCAGCCATGACTGCTAGCTTGCTGGTTGCTAGGAAGTTACTCAGACCAGCCATGACTGCTAGCTTGCTGGTTGCTAGGAAGTTACTGAGACCAGCCATGACTGCTAGCTTGCTGGTTGCTAGGAAGTTACTGAGACCAGCCATGACTGCTAGCTTGCTGGTTGCTAGGAAGTTACTGAGACCAGCCATGACTGCTAGCTTGCTGGTTGCTAGGAAGTTACTGAGACCAGCCATGACTGCTAGCTTGCTGGTTGCTAGGAAGTTACTGAGACCAGCCATGACTGCTAGCTTGCTGGTTGCTAGGAAATTACTGAGACCAGCCATGACTGCTAGCTTGCTGGTTGCTAGGAAGTTACTGAGACCAGCCATGACTGCTAGCTTGCTGGTTGCTAGGAAGTTACTGAGACCAGCCATGACTGCTAGCTTGCTGGTTGCTAGGAAGTTACTGAGACCAGCCATGACTGCTAGCTTGCTGGTTGCTAGGAAGTTACTGAGACCAGCCATGACTGCTAGCTTGCTGGTTGCTAGGAAGTTACTGAGACCAGCCATGACTGCTAGCTTGCTAGTTGCTACTTAGTGACTGAGACCAGCCATGACTGCTAGCTTGCTAGTTGCTAGGAAGTTACTGAGACCAGCCAAGACTGCTAGCTTGCTAGTTGCTAGGAAGTTACTGACTGAGACCAGCCATGACTGCTAGCTTGCTAGTTGCTAGGAAGTTACTGAGACCAGCCATGACTGCTAGCTTGCTAGTTGCTAGGAAGTTACTGAGACCAGCCATAACTGCTAGCTTGCTAGTTGCTAGGAAGCTACTGACTTAGACCAGCCATGACTGCTAGCTTGCTAGTTGCTAGGAAGTTACTGGCTGAGACCAGCCGTGACTTCTAGCTTGCTAGTTGCTAGGAAGTTACTGGCTGAGACCAGCCATAACTACTAGCTTGCTAGTTGCTAGGAAGTTACTGGCTGAGACCAGCCATAACTACTAGCTTGCTAGTTGCTAGGGAGTTACTGACTGAGACCAACCATGACTGCTAGCTTGCTAGTTGCTAGGAAGTTACTGAGACCAGCCATAACTGCTAGCTTGCTAGTTGCTAGGAAGTTAGTGAACTCGTTCCCTTATATTAAGCATCATAAGGTGAAAGTCATGGTTGTTATGCAGAGAAGCTGTGAAGATAATAGTATAGGTAGAGGAGAATCAGGCAGGTGTGTAGAGGAGAATGAAGGATGGTGTGTAGAGGAGAATGAAGACAAGTGTGTAGAGGAAAATGAAGGAAGATGTGTAGAGGAAAATGAAGGAAGATGTGTAGAGGAGATTTAGGCAAATGTGTAAAGGAGAATGAAGGCAGGTGTGTAGAGGAGAATGAAACATGTGTAGATGAGAATTAAGGCAGATGTGTAGAGAAGAATGAAGGAAATGTGTAGAGAATGAAGGAAGCTGTGTATATGTGCGTTTGGAAGAGGAGAAAGATAGGCAAGACAATAAAGAGATAAGAAGAAGAAGAATTTGTATGAGTTGGAAAAAAATGAGTAACAGGAGAGGAAAAGAAAACTGAGCAGGTAAAATGGGAGAGAGATAGAGCCAAGGAAGGAACGATAACATTGTTAACAATTTTAGTAGCGGTGTCGACCACTTCTTTTTTGAGTCAAACTCTGGAGGGATGTGTTTGTAGATATCGGGGGAGGGGTTGTTGGTAGGTACTGGGAAGGGGTGTCTGTGGGTGAGGGGTAGAGGGATGTCCGTAGATGCTAGGGAGGGTTGCCCGTGGGTGGGGGTAGAAGGATGTCCGTAGATGCTGCGTAAAGATGGTATTTGTGACCTTGATGTGGGCCTGGGTCTGCATTATGCATCTCCTATGAAGGTTGCCTCCCACACCCACTGTAGTGCCGTCTGCTGCTGCCGCTGCTGCTGGATGTTGCTGGGTCCTGCTGGATGTTGCTGGGTCCTGCTGGATGTTGTTGTGTCCTGCTGGATGTTGCTGGGTCCTGCTGGATGTTGCTGGGTTCTGCTGGATGTTGCTGTGTCCTGCTGGATGTTGCTGGGTCCTGCTGGATGTTGCTGGGTCCTGCTGGATGTTGCTGTGTCTGCTGGATGTTGCTGGTCCTGCTGGATGTTGCTGTGTCCTGCTGGATGTTGCTGTGTCCTTCTGGATGTTGCTGTGTCCTGCTGGATGGTGCTGTGTCCTTCTGGATGTTGCTGGGTCCTTCTGGATGTTGCTGGGTCCTGCTGGATGTTGCTGTGTCCTTCTGGATGTTGCTGGGTCCTTCTGGATGTTGCTGGGTCCTGCTGGATGTTGCTGTGTCCTGCTGGATGGTGCTGTGTCCTTCTGGATGGTGCTGTGTCCTTCTGGATGTTGCTGGGTCCTGCTGGATGTTGCTGTGTCCTGCTGGATGTTGCTGTGTCCTTCTGGATGTTGCTGGGTCCTGCTGGATGTTGCTGTGTCCTGCTGGATGTTGCTGTGTCCAGCTGGATGTTGCTGGGTTCTGCTGGATGTTGCTGTGTTCTGTTGGATGTTGCTGTGTCCTGCTGGATGTTGATGGGTCCTGTTGGATGTTGCTGTGTCCTGCTGGATGTTGCTGTGTCCTGCTGGATGTTGCTGGGTCCTGCTGGATGTTGCTGGGTCGTTCTGGATGTTGCTGCGTCCTGCTGGATGTTGCTGTGTCCTGCTGGATGTTGCTGTGTCCTGCTGGATGGTGCTGTGTCCTTCTGGATGTTGCTGTGTCCTGCTGGATGTTGCTGGGTTCTGCTGGATGTTGCTGTGTCCTTTTGGATGTTGCTGGGTCCTTCTAGATGTTGCTGTTTCCTGCTGGATGTTGCTTGTCCTGCTGGATGGTGCTGTGTCCTTCTGGATGGTGCTGTGTCCTTCTGGATGTTGTTGTGTCCTTCTGGATGTTGATGTGTCCTGCTGGATGTTGCTGTGTCCTGCTGGATGTTGCTGTGTCCTGCTGGATGTTGCTGTGTCCTGCTGGATGTTGCTGTGTCCTTCTGGATGTTGCTGTGTCCTGCTAGATGTTGCTGTGTCCTGCTGGATGTTTCTGGGTCCTGCTGGATGTTGCTGGGTCATGCTGGATGTTGCTGTGTCCTTCTGAATGTTGCTGTGTCCTTCTGGATGTTGCTGTGTCCTGCTGGATGTTGCTGGGTCCTGCTGGATGTTGCTGTGTCCTGCTGGATGTTGCTGTGTCCTTCTGGATGTTGCTGTGTCCTTCTGGATGTTGCTGTGTCCTGCTGGATGTTGCTGGATCCTGCTGGATGTTGCTGGGTCCTGCTGGATGTTGCTGGGTCCTGCTGGATGTTGCTGTGTCCTGCTGGATGTTGCTGGGTCCTGCTGGATGTTGCTGTGTCCTGCTGGATGTTGCTGGGCCCTGATGGATGTTGCTGGGTCCTGCTGGATGTTGCTGTGTCCTGCTGGATGTTGCTGGGTCCTGCTGGATGTTGCTGGGTCCTGCTGGATGTTGCTGTGTCCTGCTGGATGTTGCTGTGTCCTGCTGGATGTTGCTGTGTCCTGCTGGATGTTGCTGGGTCCTGCTGGATGTTGCTGTGTCCTTCTGGATGTTGCTGGGTCCTTCTAGATGTTGCTGTGTCCTGCTGGATGTTGCTGTGTCCTGCTGGATGTTGCTGTGTCCTGCTGGATGGTGCTGTGTCCTTCTGGATGGTGCTGTGTCCTTCTGGATGTTGATGTGTCCTTCTGGATGTTGCTGTGTCCTGCTGGATGTTGCTGTGTCCTGCTGGATGTTGCTGTGTCTTGCTGGATGTTGTTGTGTCCTGCTGGATGTTGCTGTGTCCTGCTGGATGTTGCTGTGTCCTGCTGGATGGTGCTGTGTCCTTCTGGATGTTGCTGGGTCCTTCTGGATGTTGCTGTGTCCTTCTGGATGTTGCTGTGTCCTTCTGGATGTTGCTGGGTCCTCCTGGATGTTGCTTGGTCCTGCTGGATGTTGCTGGGTCCTGCTGGATGTTGCTGGGTCCTGCTGGATGTTGCTGGGTCCTGCTGGATGTTGCTGGGTCCTGCTGGATGTTGCTGGGTCCTGCTGGATGTTGCTGTGTCCTGCTGGATGTTGCTGGGTCCTGCTGGATGTTGCTGGGTCCTGCTGGATGTTGCTGGGTCCTGCTGGATGTTGCTGGGTCCTGCTGGATGTTGCTGTGTCCTGCTGGATGTTGCTGTGTCCTTCTGGATGTTGCTGTGTCCTGCTGGATGTTGCTGGGTCCTGCTGGATGTTGCTGTGTCCTGCTGGATGTTGCTGGGTCCTGCTGGATGTTGGTGTGTCCTGCTGGATGTTGCTGTGTCCTGCTGGATGTTGCTGTGTCCTGCTGGATGTTGCTGGGTCCTGCTGGATGTTGCTGTGTCCTGCTGGATGTTGCTGGGTCCTGCTGGATGTTGCTGTTTCCTGCTGGATGTTGCTGTGTCCTGCTGGATGTTGCTGTGTCCTGCTGGATGTTGTTGGGTCCTGCTGGATGTTGCTGGGTCCTGCTGGATGTTGCTGTGTCCTGCTGGATGTTGCTGGGTCCTGCTGGATGTTGCTGTGTCCTGCTGGATGTTGCTGGGTCCTGCTGGATGTTGCTGGGTCCTGCTGGATGTTGCTGGGTCCTGTGTCAATACTCTCACCGCTCATTATTTTTCTCAGCTTGGTTGACAAGTTGATTAAGCTAGACGAGTATAACTCGGTGTGTACAGTCAAAGCAAGTGCAAGACTGTGAATATCGGGAAAAGTGAAGAAATTTAAGAAGAGGAAGACAGGCTGCAAACGTCAGGCAAAAGAAAAAATATTAAGAAAACATAGGTATATTGTCAAACGTTGAAGCGACTTAACGTGTGTCTACCGAACTTAAGAACGACATTCAGACATCTTAACAGCTTTCAAAACCCTGTCGTGATGTATGTCAGACCTCTCTTCTGTGTTTTTTTTTCTTTTTAACTCGTCTGGGAGAATCGAGTGCGCAGCACCAGTGTGGAGTCATCACATGAACACACGTGTCCAGAAACTGGAGAAAACCCAAAGACTTGCTGCCAAAGGAACTAGGTTTTACACAAATAGAGGAAGAGAGAACCAGGAGGATATGTTCATGACGTGCAAGATACTCGGCGGGCTCTCTAAGACTGACAGGGGTGCATAGATGGACGCTAAAGATGGAAACGTCAAAGGGAGGTCAGGAAGTACCTCAGTCTGAGAGTCGTTAGGAAGTGGAACGAACTGGTTGAGAAATCAGTGGAAGCAGAGTCCACACATAGTTTTAAGAATAGGTATGAGGGGTCCATGAGAGCAGGAATTTAATGTCTGTGAGCAGTTGAAATGAGTCAGTGAAGAGGCAGGGCCAGGAGCTGAGTCTCGACCCCTGCAACTACAATTAGGTGAGTACAATTAGGCGAGTACACACACACACACACACACACACACACACACACACACACACACACACACACACACACACACACACACACACACACACACACACACACACTCACACACACACACACACACACACAGAATGATAAAGCTCATAGAGCGGGAAGCGGCCAGCGAAGAGGCGGGGCCAGGAGCTGTGAATCGACCCCTGCAACCACAACTAGGTGAGTACACACACATACGCACACACTAAACATAACTGAGGCCTTTTAATAACTAAAACTCCAAAGATTTGGAAGGAGACTTGTCCTAAAGCTGAAAAGATTAACCTACAAGTGAACTTTGACGACCTTACAGGATAGAAGGACAAGGAGAAACTTGATCATTCGCAAGATACCCAGAGGATTTGATAAGGTCGATCATTCGCAAGATACCCAGAGGACTTGATAAGGTCGATCATTCGCAAGATACCCAGAGGACTTGATAAGGTCGATCATTCGCAAGATACCCAGAGGACTTGATAAGGTCGATCATTCGCAAGATACCCAGAGGACTTGATAAGGTCGCAGGGTTACCAGGAAATACGTCTTCATCCTCGGTGATTAGAAAGTGGAATGGCCTGGAAGAGGAAGTGGTAGAAACAGACTTCATTACAGTTTTGAGATTAAGTATGATAGGGCCCAAGAGGCTAGGAATGAGTCTCGTGTCAGAGCAGTCCTTAAGTATGTTGCACCAGTGTGGAGCCCGCACCTTATCAAGCACAAGGAGAAAAAGAGTGAGACAAGAGAATTCGACAAGGTGTAGGAGTGAGACAAGGGAATTTAACAAGGTCCTGAAATGAGACAAGAAAGAGGTTAGTACAGAAGTGAGACAAAACACTGGGGTGAGACAAGACAGTATATAAGTTGCAGGAGTGAGAAAAGGCGGCATGTAAGTTGCACGAGACAAAAAATACAGAAGTTGCAATAGTGATACAAGACAGTATATAAGTTGCAGGAGTGAGACGAGAAAGTAATATAAAGTGCCGGAGTTGACCTCAAAGGTCAAAGGTATAAAGGTAAGCTATAGGAAGGATTTTTTAACGAGGTTCCTGAAAGCTATTATAAGATTCATTACTTGTGAATGTGTTCATTCTTGTGTTCACAGCCACATTTTTTTTATTAGTGCTTTTGATATATCTTTGATGAGTTTCGAGAGTCTTACTACACCCGGAACCCGGCCATGAGCCAGGCTCGTCCGGTGCTAGCCTGGTTGACCAGGCTGTTGCCGCTGGTAGCCCAATGTTTGTAATTTATCAGCAAGTTGTTACTTGGTCACCAGTTCACTTCCTTGTTGAGCGAGACCAGTCACTTGTACGGATTGAACTTCAGCTGCCAGTTGTCTGACCACTCCTGCAACCTGTCCCCCGGGTGATCTACGCAGCACTAGAACTTAACGTCGTAAATGCAATTCTAGCCTTGAAGAGAAGTCTTGAAGAGGAAGCTGGACAAGTATCTTCACCAGGTGCCAAATTAACCAGGAATGTGATGGATATGTGGGGCATCAGGCCTCCAGCTGCAACAGCCTGGTTGACCAGGCAAGCACCAGACGAACCTGGCCCATGGCCGGGCCAGGTTCGTATATCAAAGGTATCAAAGTCATTTTGCAAGAGTTATCTGAGATGGTGTTGTAACTTTTGCCTGATTGAGCTCAGTGATACACCTCTCAGGTCTCTTGATTTACGGTCTTTGACCAACCTGGTTGGTCACAGACCGAGCCTCGATTTTCGGATGGAGGATCGAGCCTACACTATACTACGTGCGATGAATGACCACTTGGATTTAGTATTCATGAAATATAATACCATCCGACATGGACCTGATAGTGAGAATTTAACCTTAAGCCATGAAATTCTGTTAATGGTTTCAGGAATCATCGCCCCAGCGGCCCGGTCTCTGACCAGGTCTCCTAAATGACAAAACCAACACTGTAGGTAAAAAACTATTAGAAACGCGAAAGTAAACATAATTGTATATTGATGCAGGTGAAAGTTTGTAAGATTTACCTGTGGTTTGACATGCTCACGAGGCGGAGATGTTACAGAACGTTTAACGGGTTTCTGTTTCACATTTGTACGGCAAACTGGTAATGCCTTGTGTGTGTGTGATGCTGGCAGGATCTTCCAGCTTCCGTAGTGTGATCGTTGGCTCACACATCCTTGTACAGTATCTCGTGTCCCTGTGTGTGTGTGAGAGTGCAGCCTTAAACGAGTCACCGGCTTGCTCAGCTCAGTTACTTGCTTGTTCCTCTGCGTGGCTTGCTCCATCAGTGGACGACTTCCCGAACACCTTGCTCTTGAGCTGCTGCTGCATCGTATTTCTCAGAGTTCCTTGAATTGATTTTTTTTTATTTTGCATGACGTTGATTGCAGAGGATTATCCAAGAGTCTCTCTCTTTCTCTCTCTCTCTCTCTCTCTCTCTCTCTCTCTCTCTCTCTCTCTCTCTCTCTCTCTCTCTCTCTCTCTCTCTCTCTCTCTCTCTCTCTCTTTTACACAGGGTTTGACAAGGTTAAGGATCCCTAGCTTTATTGACAGCTATTTACAGGTTAAGGATTCCTAACTTTATTGGCAAGCTAAGAGCTGTTACCTACATCAGCTCATTTGAAAGCATTTTTATTGTTATGAGACATATAAGTAGGGAACAGGATGAAGTTGGAGCCATCTGTGGGCCAGCATTTTCATTTGATCAACTGACTTTATCTCGTTGACATCATTATGCTGTACGAATGTGTTCCATACTCGAGTCATCCTGGGTATGTATGATCTCAGATGGAGTGATGTTCTGGAGAAGGGTACAGCCAGAGTGAAGTTGCTGCTTTCTGCCCGTCTTGTGGCATAAAAGCTTGTTTCACGCTGTCCTCGAAGTGGATCCAAGTGTGGTATTTTGACAATATTGGCCTTGTACATAACAGAAGGCCACCCACATCCCTCCTATGTTGAAGGCTCTGCTGAAATGACAGATCTATCCAGGATGGGTCCAGGCGAGAGATGAGACGTCTTGCTCTGTTCTCTACTCTGTCAAGCAGTCGCAGATGAGGGGGGCAGGCAAACCAAGAAAGTGGAGCATACTCAAGGTGTGAGCGTACTTGTGCCTCGTACAGGATCTTGCAACCTCTCTCTCTCTCTCTCTCTCTCTCTCTCTCTCTCACACCGTTCTTTTTTTTTAATTTCCTGAAGTTGGGAGGATATTTGAGGGAGTGGGCAGGTGTGACAGCCTCACCTGTCTCTCTCCCTCCACACACACACAGCATCACCTGGTCAAGGCTACCACAACACTTGGCACGTGTCTGTTAACTCACAACACCAGTGTTACGCCAGCCTGGATCACCACACTCAATGCCTGGTGTGACACAGTGCAAGGAAGAGAACAAGAAACGGTGAGGAGTAAATGATGAGATGATAGGAGCAGTGGAGAGAGAAAGAGAGAGAGAGAGAGAATAAAAGAAAGTGCAGCTGATGGAGCGTGTTCTTGTATTCTCTCTAATTTAGGTTAGGTTATTATAGGCTGTGTTAGCCTACATAAATATGTAAACTCTTATATTAAGCAAGTAACAAACATATAAGAACTCTTCCTCCCTCTCCATACTTCTTCTTACTTTCCTCCCTCACCTTCTATCTTCACTTCTTTTCCCTTTCCCCTCTTGCTCATCTTTCCCTCTGCTCCTCTAGTTCCTTCTGCCCTGTTTTCCTCTCCCTTCTTCCCCTCCTCTTCCTTATCTTCTTCCCCTCTAACTCCTGCTTTAGTGTAATTCACCATCCCTTACTTGCACTCTCACCATCATCTCCACTATCTGCTATTACTCCCTTTACTGGTCATTCCTCCCTTCACTGGTCATTGTTGCCTTTACTCTTGCTATTGACTCTGACATAGCTTGCTACCCTTTGATCACGTCGAGATGAGAATTTCTCTCTCTCTCTCTCTCTCTCTCTCTCTCTCTCTCTCTCTCTCTCTCTCTCTCTCTCTCTCTCTCTCCTCCCTCATTAAGCAGTGAACCAGGGAAATGATTGCCGGGAAAAACAAAGAAGATTCATGTACATCCTTGGGGTGTATATATCTCACCCTCACGCAAGATAGGAATCATAGCTGAGATACTCTCAGAAGGCAACACTGCTGCTGCTGCACCTGTCTACTCCTCAATTTGTCACTGATGGGGTCAAGTCTTGATTTCTGGCTTGCCACTCAATTCTTCTCATCCTCGAACACACACACACACACACACACACACACACACACACACACACACACACACACACACACACACACACACACACACACAGGAGCTGTGACTCGATTCCTGCAATCACAACTGGGTGAGTACACACATACACACACATAATACAGTAGCCAACAGGCGATCTCAATGTAAAACAAGCCATGTAGGGATGTGAATCTTCAGCTCTAGGTCTTTCACACATTCGTACTTCATCAGGAGCTGTTCATTGTTGCAAGACTTTCACCGTATAGGTTGAGGTGAACATTCTCTCAGAGGCAAAGGTGTGTGTGCATATGTACTCACCTATATGAGTCTTATCTCCCTGCCCCGCCTCTCAGCTTATATGTGTAATAGGTCATTCAATACAGCAAATAGTGGAGGTTCGATCCTCCATGTTGTAATACCGAGAGAGAAACTCTTGGAGGCAGTTAACAAGCAGTGTCAGTATAAGCTAACGTGTTGGCCACTGTGGGATCAAAAAGAAAATCTTGCATGCAACATTTGTTACAGCCACATTTGTGTGGAAACTCAGTTTGCATAGAGAGGATCAAATGGCGTATGAACTAGCGTTGCCCTGATTCTCAGTGATCTGCCAGAAATAGAGTAAAAAAGAAAGTGATTTACAAGGAAGAATACTAGGTGATCAGCTCTGATAGTCCAGCAATAGAGTTGGATTCTCCCAGTGAGGAGCTGGGGTGCGGTGGGGACAATAAGGAAACACTGTATCAACATCCTGGGTCCCAGATTATTCAACATCTTACCAGAAGATATCAGAAACACTGCTGGGACAAGTGTAGAAGCCTTCAAGAGGAAACTGGACAAGTATCTTCATCAGGTGCCTGGTAAATCACACTGTGATGGATATGTGGGGCAGCGGGCCTCCAGTATCAACAGCCTGGTTGACCAGGCAAGCACCAGACGAGCCTGGCCCATGGCCGGGCTTAGAGAGTAGATTAGCTCTCGAAACTCTTCAAAGGTATATCAAAGGTATTGAGGACAACTTTCCTTACTGGTTTGAAGATAAACAAAACAGTTTTTACCTTTGACCTCTAATATAAATTTGAGTTTCGAGAGTTTTTCTACTCCCGAAGCCCGGCCATGGGCCAGGCTTGTCTGGCGCTTGCCTGGTCGACGAGGCTGTTGCTGTTAGCGGCCCGCTGGCTCACATATCCATCACAGCCTGGTTGATCTGGCACCTGATGAAGATACTTGTCCATCTTCCTCTTGAAGACTTCTACATCTGATCCAGCAGTGTTTCTGATATCTTCTGGTAATATGTTGAATAATCTGAGACTATTCAACAAACCAGGTATGGATGGGGTTAGAACCTATGGCATCTAGTTTGATGAATCGTATTGTAGCCAGGTGGCCCAGTGGCATAGATTAGATTTAGATTTTGCCACCCAAGTGGCTAGTTTATTGTGCACCCTATGTCCATCCTGTGGATAGTAGCGCAAGAGCATATGGATACACAAAAGGCCTAGGAACAAGACCCCAAAAGGGTTAACAGGTGTACATATGGGTTTTTATTTATCTACAGTTCACTTATCTGTTTCATGCAAATTTAGAAAATTTGCTTAGTATATGTGGTCAGGGAAACAATCTCGTAAAATTTCAAGAAAATTAATGTTAAATATAAGTGAATTATTTCATATAAGTATAATTAAATAAGATCATATAGTAATTAAAATAATACGAAGGAAAAATGAAAAAAATGTATAAATAAAGGATATTTGTCATAGTGATAAATAAAAGAATTCGGGCGTAACAGAAGTGTAATGAAAATAAATTAATTAAAAGCCAGGTTGAAAATGTTTTGTGTGTAAGTCAATCTCTTGTTTGTTTTAAGTTCATTAAGAATGTTTGTTATTTGCATATAGTGAGTTGGTGGCGTGGAGCCCAGGTGTAACAGTGGCAGTGTTGGGTTACATGTGTGTGAGGTGTAGTGTGTAGGTGGGTGTGTACCTGGTCCTCTCCTCTCTAGCTGCTTTCATCTCATCCGACGTTGTTTTGATCTGATTTTTGTGGTCTTTCCGACACTGTGGTGGTCTGGTGTAGTCTGGTGGTCTGGTGTAGTCTGGTGTGGTGGTCTGGTGTAGTCTGGTGGTCTGGTGTAGTCTGGTGGTCTGGTGTAGTCTGGTGGTCTGGTGTAGTCTGGTGGTCTGGTGTAGTCTGGTGTGGTGGTGGTGTAGTCTGGTGTGGTGGTGGTGGTGTAGTCTGGAGTGGTGGTGGTGTAGTTGGTGTGGTGGTGGTGTAGTCTGGAGTGGTGGTGGTGGTGTAGTCTGGAGTGGTGGTGGTGGTGTAGTCTGGAGTGGTGGTGGTGGTGTAGTCTGGAGTGGTGGTGGTGGTGTAGTCTGGAGTGGTGGTGGTGTAGTCTGGAGTGGTGGTGGTGTAGTCTGGAGTGGTGGTGGTGTAGTCTGGAGTGGTGGTGGTGGTGTAGTCTGGAGTGGTGGTGGTGGTGTAGTCTGGAGTGGTGGTGGTATAGTCTGGAGTGGTGGTGGTGGTGTAGTCTGGAGTGGTGGTGGTGGTGTAGTCTGGAGTGGTGGTGGTGGTGTAGTCTGGAGTGGTGGTGGTATAGTCTGGAGTGGTGGCGGTGGTGTAGTCTGGAGTGGTGGTGGTGGTGTAGTCTGGAGTGGTGGTGGTGGTGTAGTCTGGAGTGGTGGTGGTATAGTCTGGAGTGGTGGTGGTGGTGTAGTCTGGAGTGGTGGTGGTGTAGTCTGGAGTGGTGGTGGTGGTGTAGTCTGGAGTGGTGGTGGTGGTGTAGTCTGGAGTGGTGGTGGTATAGTCTGGAGTGGTGGTGGTGGTGTAGTCTGGAGTGGTGGTGGTATAGTCTGGAGTGGTGGTGGTGGTGTAGTCTGGAGTGGTGGTGGTGTAGTCTGGAGTGGTGGTGGTGGTATAGTCTGGAGTGGTGGTGGTGGTGTAGTCTGGAGTGGTGGTGGTGTAGTCTGGAGTGGTGGTGGTGTAGTCTGGAGTGGTGGCGGTGGTGTAGTCTGGAGTGGTGGTGGTGGTGTAGTCTGGAGTGGTGGTGGTGGTGTAGTCTGGAGTGGTGGTGGTATAGTCTGGAGTGGTGGTGGTGTAGTCTGGAGTGGTGGTGGTGTAGTCTGGAGTGGTGGTGGTGGTGTAGTCTGGAGTGGTGGTGGTGTAGTCTGGAGTGGTGGTGGTGTAGTCTGGAGTGGTGGTGGTGTAGTCTGGAGTGGTGGTGGTGTAGTCTGGAGTGGTGGTGGTGTAGTCTGGAGTGGTGGTGGTGTAGTCTGGAGTGGTGGTGGTGTAGTCTGGAGTGGTGGTGGTGTAGTCTGGAGTGGTGGTGGTGTAGTCTGGAGTGGTGGTGGTGTAGTCTGGAGTGGTGGTGGTGTAGTCTGGAGTGGTGGTGGTGTAGTCTGGAGTGGTGGTGGTGGTGTAGTCTGGAGTGGTGGTGGTGGTGTAGTCTGGAGTGGTGGTGGTATAGTCTGGAGTGGTGGTGGTGGTGTAGTCTGGAGTGGTGGTGGTGGTGTAGTCTGGAGTGGTGGTGGTGGTGTAGTCTGGAGTGGTGGTGGTATAGTCTGGAGTGGTGGCGGTGGTGTAGTCTGGAGTGGTGGTGGTGGTGTAGTCTGGAGTGGTGGTGGTGGTGTAGTCTGGAGTGGTGGTGGTATAGTCTGGAGTGGTGGTGGTGGTGTAGTCTGGAGTGGTGGTGGTGTAGTCTGGAGTGGTGGTGGTGGTGTAGTCTGGACTGGTGGTGGTGGTGTAGTCTGGAGTGGTGGTGGTATAGTCTGGAGTGGTGGTGGTGGTGTAGTCTGGAGTGGTGGTGGTTTAGTCTTGTGTGGTGGTGGTGGTCTAGTCTGGTGTGGTGGTGGTGGTATAGTCTGGAGTGGTGGTGGTGGTGTAGTCTGGAGTGGTGGTGGTGTAGTCTGGAGTGGTGGTGGTGGTAGAGTCTGGAGTGGTGGTGGTGGTGTAGTCTGGAGTGGTGGTGGTGTAGTCTGGAGTGGTGGTGGTGTAGTCTGGAGTGGTGGCGGTGGTGTAGTCTGGAGTGGTGGTGGTGGTGTAGTCTGGAGTGGTGGTGGTGGTGTAGTCTGGAGTGGTGGTGGTATAGTCTGGAGTGGTGGTGGTGTAGTCTGGAGTGGTGGTGGTGGTGTAGTCTGGAGTGGTGGTGGTGGTGTAGTCTGGAGTGGTGGTGGTATAGTCTGGAGTGGTGGTGGTATAGTCTGGAGTGGTGGTGGTGGTGTAGTGTCGAGTGGTGGCGGTGGTGTAGTCTGGAGTGGTGGTGGTATAGTCTGGAGTGGTGGTGGTGGTGTAGTCTGGAGTGGTGGTGGTGGTGTAGTGTCGAGTGGTGGCGGTGGTATAGTCTGGAGTGGTGGTGGTGGTGTAGTCTGGAGTGGTGGCGGTGGTATAGTCTGGAGTGGTGGTGGTGGTGTAGTCTGGAGTGGTGGCGGTGGTATAGTCTGGAGTGGTGGTGGTGGTGTAGTCTGGAGTGGTGGTGGTGGTGTAGTCTGGAGTGGTGGCGGTGGTATAGTCTGGAGTGGTGGTGGTGGTGTAGTCTGGAGTGGTGGTGGTGTAGTCTGGAGTGGTGGTGGTGGTGTAGTCTGGAGTGGTGGCGGTGGTATAGTCTGGAGTGGTGGTGGTGGTGTAGTCTGGAGTGGTGGTGGTGGTGTAGTGTCGAGTGGTGGCGGTGGTATAGTCTGGAGTGGTGGTGGTGTAGTCTGGAGTGGTGGTGGTGGTGTAGTCTGGAGTGGTGGTGGTGGTGTAGTGTCGAGTGGTGGTGGTATAGTCTGGAGTGGTGGCGGTGGTATAGTCTGGAGTGGTGGTGGTGTAGTCTGGAGTGGTGGTGGTGGTGTAGTCTGGAGTGGTGGCGGTGGTATAGTCTGGAGTGGTGGTGGTGTAGTCTGGAGTGGTGGTGGTGGTGTAGTCTGGAGTGGTGGCGGTGGTATAGTCTGGAGTGGTGGTGGTGGTGTAGTCTGGAGTGGTGGTGGTGGTGTAGTCTGGAGTGGTGGCGGTGGTATAGTCTGGAGTGGTGGTGGTGTAGTCTGGAGTGGTGGTGGTGGTGTAGTCTGGAGTGGTGGCGGTGGTATAGTCTGGAGTGGTGGTGGTGGTGTAGTCTGGAGTGGTGGTGGTGGTGTAGTCTGGAGTGGTGGTGGTATAGTCTGGAGTGGTGGCGGTGGTATAGTCTGGAGTGGTGGTGGTGTAGTCTGGAGTGGTGGTGGTGGTGTAGTCTGGAGTGGTGGCGGTGGTATAGTCTGGAGTGGTGGTGGTGTAGTCTGGAGTGGTGGTGGTGGTGTAGTCTGGAGTGGTGGCGGTGGTATAGTCTGGAGTGGTGGTGGTGGTGTAGTCTGGAGTGGTGGTGGTGGTGTAGTCTGGAGTGGTGGCGGTGGTATAGTCTGGAGTGGTGGTGGTGGTGTAGTCTGGAGTGGTGGTGGTGGTGTAGTCTGGAGTGGTGGTGGTGGTGTAGTGTCGAGTGGTGGCGGTGGTATAGTCTGGAGTGGTGGTGGTGGTGTAGTCTGGAGTGGTGGTGGTGGTGTAGTCTGGAGTGGTGGTGGTGGTGTAGTCTGGAGTGGTGGCGGTGGTATAGTCTGGAGTGGTGGTGGTGGTGTAGTCTGGAGTGGTGGTGGTGTAGTCTGGAGTGGTGGCGGTGGTATAGTCTGGAGTGGTGGTGGTGTAGTCTGGAGTGGTGGTGGTGGTGTAGTCTGGAGTGGTGGCGGTGGTATAGTCTGGAGTGGTGGTGGTGGTGTAGTCTGGAGTGGTGGTGGTGGTGTAGTCTGGAGTGGTGGCGGTGGTATAGTCTGGAGTGGTGGTGGTGTAGTCTGGAGTGGTGGTGGTGGTGTAGTCTGGAGTGGTGGCGGTGGTATAGTCTGGAGTGGTGGTGGTGGTGTAGTCTGGAGTGGTGGTGGTGTAGTCTGGAGTGGTGGTGGTGGTGTAGTCTGGAGTGGTGGTGGTATAGTCTGGAGTGGTGGTGGTGGTGTAGTCTGGAGTGGTGGTGGTGGTGTAGTGTCGAGTGGTGGCGGTGGTGTAGTCTGGAGTGGTGGTGGTATAGTCTGGAGTGGTGGTGGTGGTGTAGTCTGGAGTGGTGGTGGTGGTGTAGTGTCGAGTGGTGGCGGTGGTATAGTCTGGAGTGGTGGTGGTGTAGTCTGGAGTGGTGGTGGTGGTGTAGTCTGGAGTGGTGGTGGTGGTGTAGTCTGGAGTGGCGGTGGTATAGTCTGGAGTGGTGGTGGTATAGTCTGGAGTGGTGGTGGTGGTGTAGTCTGGAGTGGTGGCGGTGGTATAGTCTGGAGTGGTGGTGGTGTAGTCTGGAGTGGTGGTGGTGTAGTCTGGAGTGGTGGTGGTATAGTCTGGAGTGGTGGTGGTGGTGTAGTCTGGAGTGGTGGTGGTGGTGTAGTGTCGAGTGGTGGCGGTGGTATAGTCTGGAGTGGTGGTGGTGGTGTAGTCTGGAGTGGTGGTGGTGGTGTAGTCTGGAGTGGTGGCGGTGGTGTAGTCTGGAGTGGTGGCGGTGGTATAGTCTGGAGTGGTGGTGGTGGTGTAGTCTGGAGTGGTGGCGGTGGTATAGTCTGGAGTGGTGGTGGTGGTGTAGTCTGGAGTGGTGGTGGTGTAGTCTGGAGTGGTGGTGGTGGTGTAGTCTGGAGTGGTGGCGGTGGTATAGTCTGGAGTGGTGGTGGTGGTGTAGTCTGGAGTGGTGGCGGTGGTATAGTCTGGAGTGGTGGTGGTGGTGTAGTCTGGAGTGGTGGCGGTGGTATAGTCTGGAGTGGTGGTGGTGTAGTCTGGAGTGGTG
The DNA here is from genome assembly GCF_038502225.1 of Cherax quadricarinatus. Taxonomy (NCBI): domain Eukaryota; kingdom Metazoa; phylum Arthropoda; class Malacostraca; order Decapoda; family Parastacidae; genus Cherax; species Cherax quadricarinatus. Next base: position 8,009,382 of record NC_091373.1, read on the forward strand.
GTGGTGTAGTCTGGAGTGGTGGTGGTGGTGTAGTCTGGAGTGGTGGTGGTGGTGTAGTCTGGAGTGGTGGTGGTGTAGTCTGGAGTGGTGGTGGTGTAGTCTGGAGTGGTGGTGGTGGTGTAGTCTGGAGTGGTGGCGGTGGTATAGTCTGGAGTGGTGGTGGTGTAGTCTGGAGTGGTGGTGGTGGTATAGTCTGGAGTGGTGGTGGTGGTGTAGTCTGGAGTGGTGGTGGTGTAGTCTGGAGTGGTGGTGGTGTAGTCTGGAGTGGTGGCGGTGGTATAGTCTGGAGTGGTGGTGGTGGTGTAGTCTGGAGTGGTGGTGGTGTAGTCTGGAGTGGTGGTGGTGGTGTAGTCTGGAGTGGTGGCGGTGGTATAGTCTGGAGTGGTGGTGGTGGTGTAGTCTGGAGTGGTGGCGGTGGTATAGTCTGGAGTGGTGGTGGTGGTGTAGTCTGGAGTGGTGGTGGTATAGTCTGGAGTGGTGGTGGTGGTGTAGTCTGGAGTGGTGGTGGTGGTGTAGTCTGGAGTGGTGGTGGTATAGTCTGGAGTGGTGGTGGTGTAGTCTGGAGTGGTGGTGGTATAGTCTGGAGTGGTGGTGGTGGTGTAGTCTGGAGTGGTGGTGGTGGTGTAGTCTGGAGTGGTGGTGGTGTAGTCTGGAGTGGTGGTGGTGTAGTCTGGAGTGGTGGTGGTATAGTCTGGAGTGGTGGTGGTGTAGTCTGGAGTGGTGGTGGTATAGTCTGGAGTGGTGGTGGTGGTGTAGTCTGGAGTGGTGGTGGTGTAGTCTGGAGTGGTGGTGGTATAGTCTGGAGTGGTGGTGGTGTAGTCTGGAGTGGTGGTGGTATAGTCTGGAGTGGTGGTGGTGGTGTAGTCTGGAGTGGTGGTGGTGTAGTCTGGAGTGGTGGTGGTATAGTCTGGAGTGGTGGTGGTGGTGTAGTCTGGAGTGGTGGTGGTGGTGTAGTGTCGAGTGGTGGCGGTGGTGTAGTGTCGAGTGGTGGCGGTGTAGTCTGGAGTGGTGGTGGTGTAGTGTCGAGTGGTGGCGGTGGTGTAGTCTGGAGTGGTGGTGGTGGTGTAGTCTGGAGTGGTGGTGGTGGTGTAGTCTGGAGTGGTGGTGGTGGTGTAGTCTGGAGTGGTGGTGGTGGTGTAGTCTGGAGTGGTGGTGGTGGTGTAGTCTGGAGTGGTGGTGGTGGTGTAGTCTGGAGTGGTGGTGGTGTAGTCTGGAGTGGTGGTGGTGTAGTCTGGAGTGGTGGCGGTGGTGTAGTCTGGAGTGGTGGTGGTGGTGTAGTCTGGAGTGGTGGTGGTGTAGTGTCGAGTGGTAGTGATGGTGTAGTTTGGAGTGGTCGTAGTTTGGTCTGAGACTGCGGTGGTCTGTTGTGTTGGTCTGATGTGATGCTGATACGTGAGTCTCTGGTGGTAGACAATGTTAGCCCTGTGTTGGTCACGTCTTTTTTCGTTGAAAATTTACAAAATGTATTACTGGTCTGCTGTTGTGTTGGAAGCGAAGAGAAGAGGAAAGAAGAGAGAAAGAGAGTAAGAGAGTTGAATAAATGTAAGAGATAACGCAGAAGGGTGGTGAAGAAAGAGAGGACGAGAGAATTAGAAGACACTGGATATGGCTGGAAGGAGAGAAGGGAAGACAGGAAGAGGAAACAGGAAAAACCTGAGACGAGGAAAAGAGAAGGAAAGGCAGATGGGAGCTGTCACTTTAAGGACAATAAGATAAGGATGAAGATGATGGGTGATAAAAATGGAGAGATGGGGGAAAAGATAAAGAAAGATGGTGAATGTAAAGGCAAATGGCGGATTATAGAAATGGAGTAGAAAAGAATGGAGAGGGAAGAGCAGTAAGAGATAAGAGGAGTGATAATATAATTGAAGGACGATGGTAAAAGACAGATAGAGAGCAAGAGAGAAAGGTGGAAAGGTACATAACGAGAGTAGAAAGTGCTGGTAACAGGTAGATGGTAGTGATAGGAGATGAATATAACATGCAGATGATGTGGGATGGAGATGGTGTGGGATGGAGGGGGATGGTGTGGGATGGAAGAGGGTAGTGCGAGGTGGAGGGATGGTGTGGGATGGAGGGATCGTGTGGGATGGAGGGATGGTGTGGGATGGAGGGATCGTGTGGGATGGAGGGATGGTGTGGGCTGGAAGAGGATGGTGTGGGATGGAGGGATGGTGTGGGATGGAGGGGATGGTGTGGGATGGAGGAATGGTATGGGAAAACACCATAAGTGTCCGGGGCCCAAGACTGTTCAACAGCCTCCCACCACGCATAAAGGAAATTACCAATAGGCCCCTGGCTGCCTTCAAGAGGGAGTTGAACCGGATCGGTGCCGGATCAGCCGGACTGTGGTTCGTATCTTGGACTACGTGCGGCCAGCACTAACAGCCTGGTTGATCAGGCCCTGATCCACCGAGAGGCTTGGTCGTGGACCGGGCGGCGGGGGCGTTGATCCCGGAATACCCTCCAGGTAGACTCCAGGTAGGTGTGGGATGGAGGGGAAGGTCCGGTGGTGGAAGGCTCTCACATAATCCACTAGAGAGCCACTCATCAGGCGTGTGTCAGACATGAGACATGCTCTTCTGTGTGTGTGCGTTAGACATGAGACATACTCTCAAGTGTGTGTCAGACATGAGACATGCTCTTCTGTGTGTGTGTGTGTGTGTGTGTGTGTATGTGTCAGACATGAGACATGCTTTTCTGTGTGTGTGTGTGTCAGACATGAGACATGCTCTTCTGTGTGTGTGTGTGTGTGTGTGTGTCAGACATGAGACATGCTCTTCTGTGTGTGTGTGTCAGACATGAGACATGCTCTTCTGTGTGTGTGTGTCAGACATGAGACACGCTCTTCTGTGTGTGTGTGTCAGACATGAGACATGCTCTTCTGTGTGTGTGTGTGTCAGACATGAGACATGCTCTGTGTGTGTGTATGTCAGACATGAGACATGCTCTTCTGTGTGTGTGTCAGACATGAGACATACTCTTCTGTGTGTGTCAGACATGAGACATGCTCTTCTGTGTGTGTGTCAGACATGAGACATGCTCTTCTGTGTATGTGTGTGTCAGACATGAGACATGCTCTTCTGTGTGTGTGTCAGACATGAGACATGCTCTTCTGTGTATGTGTGTGTCAGACATGAGACATGCTCTTCTGTGTGTGTGTCAGACATGAGACATGCTCTTCTGTGCTCCTGGTTGTTATCAGTATTCATGTGGAAGACAGAGGTGACTGTGTTAAGTCTGGGTTACTTTGTATTGGTGTTTTGTCAATTTCGGTACATCGATATTTTCTTATGTTCCATTGATGCAGGACTGAGTGGTAAAGGCAAGACAACTGAACTTAGATAATAAAGAACAGAACAAGTCATAGTACCTTGGGTGACCGGTCCAGGACGGTCCAAGACTTGACAGTGGTCCAGGACGGTCCAAGACTTGACAGTGGTCCAGGACGGTCCAAGACTTGACAGTGGACCAGGATGGACGGAAACGTGGTCATAAAGTTTATTTATTAAGTGTTAGTGATGATTCTCTCCTTGCGTTGCAGTTCGTAGGGTGGATCAGGCGACCCATATGGTTGGACGTGGGTGTGGGTTGGGTGATGATGAGGACGGGTAAGGAGTGGGGAGAGTAGTGGTTAGTGGTGGGGGCGTTGGGTGGGGAGGTTGACCTCAGTGCAGTAATCAGCACAGGTGATGGTGGTGTAGAGTTACCTGAGGTGAAGGGTGTTACATCTGCCGATGCCCTCCCTGCATTGTTTACAGCCCTACACCCAGTGTTTGTGGTCACCCTGTCACTTCCCTGCCTCCCGTATACCCTTCTTCCGCTCCTTCTCTTCCTCCTTCCCTTCTTTCGTGCCTGCTGTGGTCTCTTGAGGCTGTTCTCTCTTCCTGTCTCTTGTCTCGTGTAGATTATGGCTTCTACTCTCACCCCTGGTTATGGCACACACACACACGTATGTGTGTGTGTGTGTGTGTGTGTGTGTGTGTGTGTGTGTGTGTGTGTGTGTGTGTGTGTGCGTGTGTGTGTGCGTGTGTGCGTGCGTGTGTGTGTGCGTGTGTGTGTGTGTGTGTGTGTGTGTGTGTGTGTGTGTGTGTGTGTGTGTGTGTGTGTGTGTGTGTGTTGGTCGTCGTTGCACCAACAGGATGTCAGCATATCCTGTCCCCATCCGTCTCTGTGTAGGCTGAGGGGAAGCAATGTGAGAGGGAATGGAAGATGAGTGAGGAAGAGACAGAGGGGAGAAGTAAGAGAGGTTGGGAGAAACGGGGGAAAGTAAGAGAGGAAAGGGACAGAAAGATCAGCAGGAAGAAGAAAGGGTAGAATGAAGAGAGAGTGAAGGGTAAATGGAAGGGAAGAATTGAGGCAGCAGTTTGTAAAATTGCGAAGGGAGAGTAAGTAGTGAGGGAGGAATGAGTGTTGATGGAAGAGTTAGTGACGGGAAAGAGTGTGTGGGAGAGAGAGAGAAAGCTGCGTTTGATAATCCAACAGTTAGGAAGATTATGTAAATAGAGTGACCTCCCTGGGGACGAGGATGTGACCCTGGGAACTAGGGTGTGACTCTGGGGACGAGGATGTGACGACCCTGGGGACGAGTAATACTGGTCCAGGGAAGAGGTTTGGGACGAGGATGTGACCCAGGGGATGAGGAAATGACCCTAGAGACGAGGATGTGACCCTGGAGACGAGGATGTGACCCTGGCGACGAGGATAAGACCCTGGAGACGAGGATGTGACTCTGGAGACAATGTGACCCAGGGGACGGGGATGTGACCTAGCTTTTCTCTCGCTGCTACTGAGCGCTTTAACTTCAGCTGGTAATTGTGACCTGCCTGGATTTATTGTTTATTGTGCACCACACCAGCAGTGACAGCCTGGTTGACCAGACAAGCACCAGATGAGCCTGGCCCATGGCCGGGCTCTGCGAGTAGAAAACCTCTCGGAGCTCATCAAAGGTAAAGGTAACAAATCACGTGGATGGGAACACAAAGAGAGTGGACCTGGAGCTGTGAATCGACCCCCCGCAACCACAGATAGGTGAGCACAAGAGCTCATGGGAGGGCAAAAGACGTAGGAATCAGATGTAAAAATAAGCCGCCTAGTCAAGTGCAAGGGTACCATAGGACAAGTTTCTGTGGAGAGTGCTGGATCAGCCAGGTTGTGATGGTTCTGTTGACCTTCAAGTCGCATATACCATTAGTTACAACTTAACCTCAACCACCATTCGCTCCACTTACCACACATCTGTTGGTCATTCACCTACCATAATTTTCCTCCCGCCTCCCAGCCACCTACCACAACTCTCCACTTACCATCCATCCATCTACCACAACTTAGTTCCCACAACTCACCTCTCACCAACCACCCACCTACCACAACTCACCTCTCACCAACCACCCACCTACCACAACTCACCTCTCACCAACCACAACTCACCTCTCACCAACCACCCATCTCCCACCAACCACCCACCTACCACAACTCACCTCCCACCAACCACCCACCTACCACAACTCACCTCCCACAACTCACCTCCCACCAACCGCCCACCAACCACCCACCTACCACAACTCACCTCCCATTAACCATCCACCTACCACAACTCACCTCCCATTAACCATCCACCTACCACAACTCACCTCTCACCAACCATCCACCTACCACAACTCACCTCCCACCAACCACCCACCTACCACAACTCACCTCCCACCAGCCACCCACCTACCACAACTCACCTGCCAACCACCCACCTACCACAACTCACCTCCCACCAACCACCCACCTACCACAACTCACCTCCCACCAACCACCCACCTACCACAACTCACCTCCTGCCAACCACCCACCTACCACAACTCACCTCCCACCAACAACTCACCTACCACAACTCACCTACCACCAACCACTCACCTACCACAACTCACCTCTCACCAACCACCCACCTACCACAACTCACCTCCCACCAACCACACACCTACCACAACTCACCTCTCACCAACCACCCACCTACCACAACTCACCTCCCACCACCCACCCACCAACCTACCACAACTCACCTCTCAGCAACCACCCACCTACCACAACTCACCTCTCACCAACCACCCATCTCCCACCAACCACCCACCTACCACAACTCACCTCCCACCAACCACCCACCTACCACAACTCACCTCCCACCAACCACCCACCTACCACAACTCACCTCCCACCAACCACCCACCTACCACAACTCACCTGCCAACCACCCACCTACCACAACTCACCTCCCACCAACCACCCACCTACCACAACTCACCTCCCACCAACCACCCACCTACCACAACTCACCTCCTGCCAACCACCCACCTACCACAACTCACCTCCCACCAACCACTCACCTACCACAACTCACCTCCCACCAACCACTCACCTACCACAACTCACCTCTCACCAACCACCCACCTACCACAACTCACCTCCCACCAACCACACACCTACCACAACTCACCTCTCACCAACCACCCACCTACCACAACTCACCTCCCACCAACCACCCACCTACCTACCACAACTCACCTCTCAGCAACCACCCACCTACCACAACTCACCTCTCACCAACCACCCATCTCCCACCAACCACCCACCTACCACAACTCACCTCCCACCAACCACCCACCTACCACAACTCACCTCCCACAACTCACCTCCCACCAACCGCCCACCAACCACCCACCTACCACAACTCACCTCCCATTAACCATCCACCTACCACAACTCACCTCCCATTAACCACCCACCTACCACAACTCACCTCTCACCAACCATCCACCTACCACAACTCACCTCCCACCAACCACCCACCTACCACAACTCACCTCCCACCAGCCACCCACCTACCACAACTCACCTGCCAACCACCCACCTACCACAACTCACCTCCCACCAACCACCCACCTACCACAACTCACCTCCCACCAACCACCCACCTACCACAACTCACCTCCTGCCAACCACCCACCTACCACAACTCACCTCCCACCAACAACTCACCTACCACAACTCACCTACCACCAACCACTCACCTACCACAACTCACCTCTCACCAACCACCCACCTACCACAACTCACCTCCCACCAACCACACACCTACCACAACTCACCTCTCACCAACCACCCACCTACCACAACTCACCTCCCACCAACCACCCACCTACCTACCACAACTCACCTCTCAGCAACCACCCACCTACCACAACTCACCTCTCACCAACCACCCATCTCCCACCAACCACCCACCTACCACAACTCACCTCCCACCAACCACCCACCTACCACAACTCACCTCCCACCAACCACCCACCTACCACAACTCACCTCCCACCAGCCACCCACCTACCACAACTCACGTGCCAACCACCCACCTACCACAACTCACCTCCCACCAACCACCCACCTACCACAACTCACCTCCCACCAACCACCCACCTACCACAACTCACCTCCTGCCAACCACCCACCTACCACAACTCACCTCCCACCAACAACTCACCTACCACAACTCACCTACCACCAGCCACTCACCTACCACAACTCACCTCTCACCAACCACCCACCTACCACAACTCACCTCCCACCAACCACACACCTACCACAACTCACCTCTCACCAACCACCCACCTACCACAACTCACCTCCCACCAACCACCCACCTACCTACCACAACTCACCTCTCAGCAACCACCCACCTACCACAACTCACCTCTCACCAACCACCCATCTCCCACCAACCACCCACCTACCACAACTCACCTCCCACCAACCACCCACCTACCACAACTCACCTCCCACAACTCACCTCCCACCAACCGCCCACCAACCACCCACCTACCACAACTCACCTCCCATTAACCATCCACCTACCACAACTCACCTCCCATTAACCATCCACCTACCACAACTCACCTCTCACCAACCATCCACCTACCACAACTCACCTCCCACCAACCACCCACCTACCACAACTCACCTCCCACCAGCCACCCACCTACCACAACTCACCTGCCAACCACCCACCTACCACAACTCACCTCCCACCAACCACCCACCTACCACAACTCACCTCCCACCAACCACCCACCTACCACAACTCACCTCCTGCCAACCACCCACCTACCACAACTCACCTCCCACCAACCACTCACCTACCACAACTCACCTCCCACCAACCACCCACCTACCACAACTCACCTCTCACCAACCACCCACCTACCACAACTCACCTCCCACCAACCACCCACCTACCACAACTCACCTCTCACCAACCACCCACCTACCACAACTCACCTCTCACCAACCACCCACCTACCTACCACAACTCACCTCTCAGCAACCACCCACCTACCACAACTCACCTCTCACCAACCACCCACCTACCACAACTCACCTCCCACCAACCACCCACCTACCACAACTCACCTCCCACCAACCACCCACCTACCACAACTCACCTCCCACCAACCACCCACCTACCACAACTCACCTCCCACCAACCACCCACCTACCACAACTCACCTCCCACCAACCACCCACCTACCACAACTCACCTCCCACCAACCACCCACCTACCACAACTCACCTCCCACCAACCACCCACCTACCACAACTCACCTCCCACCAACCACCCACCTACCACAACTCACCTCCCACCAACCATCCACCTACCACAACTCACCTCCTACCAACCACCCACCTACCACAACTCACCTCCCACCAACCACCCACCTACCACAACTCACCTCCCACCAACCACCCACCTACCACAACTCACCTCCCACCAACCACCCACCTACCACAACTCACCTCCCACCAACCACCCACCTACCACAACTCACCTCCCACCAACCACCCACCTACCACAACTCACCTCCCACCAACCACCCACCTACCACAACTCACCTCCCACCAACCACCCACCTACCACAACTCACCTCCCACCAACCACCCACCTACCACAACTCACCTCCCACCAACCACCCACCTACCACACCTCACCTCCCACCAACCACCCACCTACCTCACCTCCCACCAACCACCCACCTACCACAACTCACCTCCCACCAACCACCCACCTACCACAACTCACCTCCCACCAACCACCCACCTACCACAACTCACCTCCCACCAACCACCCACCTACCACAACTCACCTCCCACCAACCACCCACCTACCACAACTCACCTCCCACCAACCACCCACCTACCACAACTCACCTCCCACCAACCATCCACCTACCACAACTCACCTCCTACCAACCACAACTCACCTCCCACCAACCACCCACCTACCACAACTCACCTCCCACCAACCACCCACCTACCTACCTCCCACCAACCATCCACCTACCACAACTCACCTCCTACCAACCACCCACCTACCACAACTCACCTCCCCAACCAACCTACCACAACTCACCTACCAACAACCTACTACAACTCAGCTCTGACCAACCACCCACCTACCACAACTCACCTATCACCAACCACCCACCTACCACAACTCACCTCCCACCAACCATCCACCTACCACAACTCACCTCCTACCAACCACCCACCTACCACAACTCACCTCCCACCAACCACCCACCTACCACAACTCACCTCCCACCAACCACCCACCTACCACAACTCACCTCCCACCAACCACCCACCTACCACAACTCACCTCCCACCAACCACCCACCTACCACAACTCACCTCCCACCAACCACCCACCTACCACAACTCACCTCCCACCAACCACCCACCTACCACAACTCACCTCCCACCAACCACCCACCTACCACAACTCACCTCCCAACCACCTCTCACCACCTCCACCTACCACAACTCACCTCCTACCAACCACCCACCTACCACAACTCACCTCCCACCAACCACCCACCTACCACAACTCACCTCCCACCAACCACCCACCTACCACAACTCACCTCTCACCAACCACCCACCTACCACAACTCACCTCCCACCAACCACCCACCTACCACAACTCACCTCCCACCAACCACCCACCTACCACAACTCACCTCCCACCAACCACCCACCTACCACAACTCACCTCCCACCAACCACCCACCTACCACAACTCACCTCCCACCAACCACCCACCTACCACAACTCACCTCCCACCAACCACCCACCTACCACAACTCACCTCCCACCAACCACCCACCTACCACAACTCACCTCCCACCAACCACCCACCTACCACAACTCACCTCCCACCAACCACCCACCTACCACAACTCACCTCCCACCAACCACCCACCTACCACAACTCACCTCCCACCACCACGCACCTACCACACCACCTCCCACCAACCACCCACCTACCACAACTCACCTCCCACCAACCACCCACCTACCACAACTCACCTCCCACCAACCACCCACCTACCACAACTCACCTCCCACCAACCACCCACCTACCACAACTCACCTCCCACCAACCACTCACCTACCACAACTCACCTCCCACCAACCACCCACCTACCACAACTCACCTCCCACCAACCACCCACCTACCACAACTCACCTCCCACCAACCATCTACCTACCACAACTCACCTCCCACCCCACCTCACCTCCCACCACCACACCTACCACAACTCACCTCCCACCAACCACTCACCTACCACAACTCACCTCCCACCAACCACCCACCTACCACAACTCACCTCCCACCAACCACCCACCTACCACAACTCACCTCCCACCAACCACTCACCTACCACAACTCACCTCCCACCAACCACTCACCTACCACAACTCACCTCCCACCAACCACCCACCTACCACAACTCACCTCCCACCAACCACCCACCTACCACAACTCACCTCCCACCAACCACCCACCTACCACAACTCACCTCCCACCAACCACTCACCTACCACAACTCACCTCCCACCAACCACTCACCTACCACAACTCACCTCCCACCAACCACTCACCTACCACAACTCACCTCCCACCAACCACCCACCTACCACAACTCACCTCCCACCAACCACTCACCTACCACAACTCACCTCCCACCAACCACTCACCTACCACAACTCACCTCCCACCAACCACCCACCTACCACAACTCACCTCCCACCAACCACCCACCTACCACAACTCACCACTGGAAGTGTGCTCTCTCAAGCGGATGATAATTATGTATAAGAGTTACTGCCGCTACAAGACTTGCTTTGAGTCCATTGCAAACCGTTATGATGATGTTATTGCCTCGTTGATGTGTGTACTCGCACGCGTGAGAGTTGTACCTGTGGGGCTCCATCTCCTGGACTCTCAACGTTGTCAACAGCTATAGCTGGTGCCTAGCCTCCTTGATTCAATCTTATTTAGATTCCACTAACAGCAGAGACAAGAAATATTACCGAGACGGAGTTTTGAAAAGAAATATGGATATATTAGGGTATCTTATTTTCATTCAGCAAATATCCTAAATTTGCTTGCAACGGATAAGACACAGGTATATTGCTACTAAACAACTCTTTTTGGATGCTAGTTTCTGGCTATTTTTTTGTGTGTATTCATATATTCTTGCGCTACCTTCCACAGAATGGATGTGAGGTGCCCAGTAAGCTAGTCACTATTGTCCAAAGGATGGTTATGAGGTGCACAATAGGCTAGCCACTACTGTCTACAGGATGGTCAGGAGGTGCACAGTAAACTAGCCACTATTGTCCAAAGGATGGCTATGAGGTACACAATAAACTAGCCACTGCCCTTCACAGGATGGATATGGGACTGCACACTGAACTAGCAACTACCCTCCATAGAATAGATATGGAACTGCACACTGAACTAGCAACTACCCTCCACAGAATAGATATGGGACTGCACACTGAACTAGCAACTACCCTCCACAGAATAGATATGGGACTGCACACTGAACTAGCAACTACCCTCCACAGAATAGATATGGGACTGCACACTGAACTAGCAACTACCCTCCACAGGATGGATATGGGACTGCACACTGAACTAGCAACTACCCTCCACAGGATGGATATGGGACTGCACACTGAACTAGCAACTACCCTCCACAGAATAGATATGGGACTGCACACTGAACTAGCAACTACCCTCCACAGAATAGATATGGGACTGCACACTGAACTAGCAACTACCCTCCACAGAATAGATATGGGACTGCACACTGAACTAGCAACTACCCTCCACAGGATGGATATGGGACTGCACACTGAACTAGCAACTACCCTCCACAGGATGGATATGGGACTGCACACTGAACTAGCAACTACCCTCCACAGGATGGATATGAGAATGCACAATAAACTAGCCACTACCCTCTAGCCTCTTCGACGGCAAAATCTAAAATCTGAAACACGTGGAAATTAAACTCCTGTCTGCTAAAAGTGAGGGAATAGCCAACTTGTGTTCCATCAGGTGAGAGTTCCATATTGATACCAAATACTCCATGATGAGCCTGACACATGTGGTGTTTGTAATGACGTACGTAGCTATAATGGTGTCTCGTCTGTAGTGTTTGATTTAATGTTACTATTATTTTTACCAAACCGGCCGTCTGTCAGCCAGTTAGGTCGACTCACGACACGAAACATTTACCATCATTCACTCATCAGCTGTCGTTCTTCTGGTACTTACCTCCTCTTGTACAACACTCCTGTGTTCCATCATTCTTTGGGGCAACATTCTAGTATTCTTTCAGCATTATTTATTTGAAAAGGAAAATTGTCAAGACGTTTCGCTCCGTCCTGAACAACTTGTTAAATCTCAGTTGACTAATTGTGTGTGTGTACTCACCTAATTCATCCAATGTGGTTGCAGGAATCGAGTCATAACTCATGGCCCCGCCTCTTCACTCTGTGTGTGCTTGTACTTATCTAGATGTGCTTGGGGGTTGAGCAATAGCTCGTGTCCTCGTGTTTTTACTCTCATAGATCTGTTTTACAGACTTACCTTTGATATACCTTTGAAGAATTTCGAAAGTATATCTACTCTCTGAGCCCGGCCATGGGCCAGGCTCGTCTGGTGCTCGCCTGGTCAACCAGGCTGTTGCTGCTGGAGGCCCGCTGCCCCACATAGCCATCACAGCCTGGTTGATCTGGCACCTGGTGAAGATATTTGTTTAGTTTCCTCTTGAAGGCTTCAACACTTGTTCCAGCAGTGTTTCTGATATCTTCTGGTAAGATGTTGAAAAGTCTGGGACCCCGAATGTTGATACAGTGTTTCCTTATTGTCCCTACCGCACCCCTGCTCCTCATTGGATTTATTTTACACTTCCTCCCATATCTCTCACTCCAGTATGTTGTTATGGCAGTGTGCAGATTTGGGACCAAGCCCTCGAGTACCTTCCAGGTATATATTATCATATACCTCTCTCTCCTCCGCTCCAATGAGTACATGTTCAAGACTTGCAGGCGTTCCCAGTAGTTTAGGTGCTTTACTGGCTCAATGTGAGCCGTAAAAGATCTCTGTATTTGTTCCAGCTCCGATATTTCTCCTGCCCTGAACGGGGCCGTCAGCAGTGAGCAATATTCTAAGTGAGGGAGCACTAGCGATTTGAAGAGTGTCACCATCGGCATTGTTTCCCTTGTTTTGAAAGTTCTCAATACCCACCCAGTCATCTTCCTGGCTGTCGTGATCTTTGTCTTGTTATGGTCTTTAAAAGAAAGGTCCGCTGACATAATTATTCCTAGGTCTTTTACGTGTTCCTTACGTCCTATTTGGTGACTCTCTTGAGTTTTGTATATAGTGCTCCTTTTGAGTTCTTCATTCTTTCCATACCTAAGCAGCAGTGATTGTTTGTGTATGCAGAGTCACAGAGCCTTCCTCAGAGGCTGACTCTTGCAGTGATCCTGACAGAGGTTGTCTCTTGCAGGGAGCCTCACACAGGTTCTCTCTTACAGGGATCCTCACAGAGGTTTTCTCTTGCAGGGAGCCTCACAGAGGTTGTCTCTTTGCAGGGATCCTCACACAGGTTGTCTTTTGCAGGGATCCTCACACAGGTTGTCTCTTGCAGGGATCCTCACAGAAGTTGTCTCTTGCAGGGATCCTCACAGAAGTTGTTTCTTGCAGGGATCCTCACAGAAGTTGTTTCTTGCAGGGATCCTCACAGAAGTTGTCTCTTGCAGGGAGCCTCACAGAAGTTGTCTCTTGCAGGGATCCTCACCGAGGTTGTCTCTTGCAGGGATCCTCACAGAAGTTGTCTCTTGCAGGGATCCTCACAGAAGTTGTCTCTTGCAGGGAGCCTCACAGAGGTTATCTCTTGCAGGGAGCCTCACAGAGGTTGTCTCTTGCAGGGATCCTCACAGAGGTTGTCTCTTGCAGGGATCCTCACACAGGTTGTCTCTTGCAGAGATCCTCATAGAGGTTGTCTCTTGCAGGGAGCCTCACAGAGGTTGTCTCTTGCAGGGAGCCTCACAGAAGTTGTCTCTTGCAGGGAGCCTCAGCGAGGTTGTCTTTTGCAGGGAGCCTCACAGAGGTTGTCTCTTGCAGGGATCCTCACAGAGGTTGTCTCTTGCAGGGATCCTCACAGAGGTTGTCTCTTGCAGGGAGCCTCACAGAGGTTGTCTCTTGCAGGGATCATCACAGAGCCTGGCTCTTGCAGGGATCCTCACAGAGGTTGTCTCTTGCAGGGATCCTCACTGAGGTTGTCTCTTGCAGGGAGCCTCACAGAGGTTGTCTCTTGCAGGGATCATCACAGAGCCTGGCTCTTGCAGGGATCATCACAGAGCCTGGCTCTTGCAGGGATCATCACAGAGCCTGGCTCTTGCAGGGATCCTCACAGAGGTTGTCTCTTGCAGGGATCCTCACTGAGGTTGTCTCTTGCAGGGAGCCTCACAGAGGTTGTCTCTTGCAGGGATCATCACAGAGCCTGGCTCTTGCAGGGATCATCACAGAGCCTGGCTCTTGCACTCTGTATTGATTGATCTTAAGTCAGTAACGGTGTCGTGTATGGAGTCAGTTGCTCAGTGGGTTTTTTGGACTAATTCACTTTTTTGTGATAGATCCATCAATTATATTGTAACGTTCGTTTATGGGAGGGCGTGGAGAAGACAGGTGACGTGGGTGTGGGAGGGCGTGGGGGATACAGGTAGCGTGTGAAGGGGTGGGCGTGCGAGTGGGAGGAAAGGTGGGCGGGAGGTGTGGGCGTATGGGCGTTAGGTTGGTAATGAATTAGGGTAATTATCTGAAAGTGAGCGGATCCTCCTCATTATCGTTAGTAATTAAAACAGGCAATTGTGATAGTGGATAATGAGGAGGATCGGGGGGAGGTTGATGTGGGTGGAGATGTGGGTGGTGGTGGGTATGAGATGGGAGAGGGAGTAAGTTAACGCCCTCTCCCACGCGTTCAGTGTCCTCTCTTCTCCCACTCGTTGGAAACCCACCCACCCTCATCTTCCAAATTTCACAGTCCACCCACCAATCCTTTCCACTCATTTTTCTGCACGCTTTTCCATGCAACTGTCAAGCGCCTCTCCGCCTTCTATTCCAGCCCGCCCATTTATTGCTGTCGCCCACCCACCATGTGTCATTGTTGAGGTCACAAGTGAAACAACAGTTGCCAAACGGCTGGCGTATGTACAGCCTGAATATAGCTTGGATTCACGTAGCTGCAGGTGTTCACTTGCAGCTCCTGGGTCCTCTGTGTCAGCTGGAGTGAGGAAGGTGTATCGTTCCTGGACCCGTGTGTGTTATCCCGCTCTACTTTGATATATCCTTCGTTCATGCTTTTTCTTTGTGTGTTCTCTCATCCTGAACACTCCCGGAGTATTTTGTATGTTGTGATCATATCCCCCTCTTGATCTTCGGTCTTCAGGAGTCGTGAGATCAAGTATATATGAGTCTTTGCCAACACTAAGACATCAACATCTTAACTTTGGAATAAAAAAGCCTCAAGACTATCTCAAGACTATTCATGTATGCATTAAAAATAGTCTTTCCTGGTTGCTTTGTTCTGCTGTGGTAAGTGTGGTGGTAGCCAGCCTCTGCTGTGGTAAGTGTGGTGGTAACCAGCCTCTGCTGTGGTAAGTGTGGTGGTAACCAGCCTCTGCTGTGGTAAGTGTGGTGGTAGCCAGCCTCTGCTGTGGTAAGTGTGGTGGTAACCAGCCTCTGCTGTGGTAAGTGTGGTGGTAGCCAGCCTTTGCTGTGGTAAGTGTGGTGGTAACCAGCCTCTGTACTTTTTCTGACTTCACTCTGCTTGTTTCCACCCTTACCGGGGATTGATGCCTGAGTAAATAAGACATAGGATGTAGGTTATGACATTTTATTGTCAAGACATTTCGTTCACCAGGGACTTTATCACTTGATGGTCTGGTAATAATAATAATAATAATAATAATAATAATAATAATAATAATAATAATGTAAAGAGGAGTTACCTTGGCTTGCTGGTACCAGGACTAACTTGTCTGGCTTCCCCGTGGAGCTACACTTCACGATATTAATCCCCCTCCCCTCCAGTTCCACCCAGTTACCTTCTTGCTGCGATCCCCCCCCCCCAACACCACCCCGGACCACCCAGAAACGACAGAGGTACCGTTCAGTTACCTGATCATGCTTTTCCAGGCCCACCCGTAGAAGGCTGCACTTAATGTTGCTTCTGCTGTTATTGTTGTGGCTCTTGCTGTTGTTGTAGTTGCTGTTGACTCTCTGCTTAGTCAGTTGTTCGTTTATTGGTCATGAAACATTCACATGTGTTCACAAATAACTCGCACATAGGAGAAAGAAGCGTATGACGACGTTTCGGTCCGACTTGGACCATTGACAAGTTAGTATGGTGCGGGTTATTTGTGTATTGTTCCAGTCACGATATTGTGCCTTTTTGTTCTCTTTCACACATGTCGTTGTTATAAAATGGCTCATTCAGTGGTGGAACAGTATGGTAGGGCTCTGCTAGATGTGAATGTAAAGTAGTCGATGGCACCATAGTGTGCCATGGCAGAAGCGACATCTATCTTACCCGTGCTGCACTCACTGATTGGAATGACTTAGTGTGGTACTGTACTCAAAAGGCTCCTGTTTCTGCCACTTTTGTTTGTGTCCTGTTCATTACGATTTACAATTTCTGCGTCAACCCTCCGTGTTTCCCCACACTCCTATGGTGCTCGACCAGTGCGCTCGATACGGCGTAGGCTGTCAGTGACCCAGTAAACCACAGCAACAAGAACAGTCTGGTTTTGAATGATCGTTCCTTCGACTTCCTTTAGTGGAGGTGAGTTACTGCGTGCTGCCGAGGTTGTTTACCATAGACACGTGCTGGTGCTGAGGCTGCCACCCTTGATTATGTTTTGTCCAAGTTATATTTACGCTTTTCTCGAAGAGAACGTGTTTTTAACGTCAAAATATGCCAGACGTTCGTACACACACACACACACACACACACACACACACACACACACACACACACACACACACACACACACACACACACACACACACACACACACACACACACACACACACACACACACACACACACACGCACACACACACACACACACACACACACACACACACACACACACACACACACACACACACACACACACACACACACACACACACGTACGTTCGTTCGTATGCAACTCCATATATCATGTGAGTGGGAGACACACACTCTCTTAACTGTAGTTTATCTGTAGATGATTCCTGGAAACATCGCTCCCACTGCCCTGTTCCAGACCAAGTCCCTTCGTTGACGGTATAATCAGTCAGGCTGTTGGTGCTCGCTACACTCGATTGTGGGGCTTCCTTGGGTGTGTGGCGCTTGGTAATTGGATGCCACACTGAAGGGGAAGATTCACATAATCTTGAGAAAGGGCTGGAAGTGGACCTACTGCCTCACCTGGAGTTTTTTTCTCTTCTTTTAGTCCTCCAGTTTAAGATCTTCCTCTTGTAAATATAGCTCTGTGAAATGTGTGCTGGTATGATTGTCCTGGTTGTTGTGATGCCATCCAGGTTATTAGTCGATTGTTGCTGATTATGATACTGTTGCTGTTGCTTCTGTTGATAATGCTGCTGTTGCTGCTGTTAATGATGTTGATACTGTTGCCGCTACTGATGCTGCTGCTGACGATGATAATGACGTTGCTTATAGTGCTACTGATGGTGCTGGTGGTGCTGATAATGTTGTTGCTGATGATGCCTTTCATGCTTCAGTTATTGCTGCTGTTGCTATT